>NC_090937.1:1257582207-1257891184 GCF_040938575.1 Ambystoma mexicanum | reverse complement strand
GAGGGCTGTGAGTACCTAAATTCGTGCGGCTTTGTCAATGGAAATTGAAAGTATGACCATTAAGGGTTATAGAGCAAGGAAAGAGCCTAAACTACTGTCGAGACATTTAGAATTGGAAAGTTGAACTGTCCTGAATACATTTTCTACTCCATTTCATTATATAATATACAGAAGTACTCATAGCACCTAAAAACACATCAGTGTCTTTTAGGTGGTGTAAGAAGTCTAGAACATCACTACTTCTGAGCAACATATGTGCCTTTCATATTATTCACCACAGAATGGATGAAATGCTTTGTCAGTGGGATTTCATACAAGCGTAACTTGCATAACTTGCCCAACAATGAATAGAGCTGCCCATTGCTTAAGTCCTACCCAACAGTTTGTGTGAGTGTGAAAGTGAAACTGTGTTCAAGGGAAATGAGTGCGATGGATGGAGCAAGCGTACAAGTGTGTGAGAACAGTTTTGGGCTCTTTCACTTGAAAACATACCGCCACCAAAGCATTAGATAGATAATTTCCTCCAGCATTTTACAGCTGAAGGGTGCTTACATAGCCAATTTGGATTACATTTTCTGTGTGCCGGCGCCTCCCTGAAACCCAACGGCTTTGGAAAGCGATCACCAAACAAACACCTTGGTTTGGTATGGTTTTGTTCATTTTTATAGCGCCTATACACAGACTAGTGTTTCAAAGCACTCAAGGAGGGTGGGGAACATGGGGAAAAAAACAACTGCAACTCAGAGAACTTGTTTAAATTCTGAGACAATAATAGTCTCCACAGGCAGAGTAAGTGCGTAAAATACATTTAACAGTTTGAGATGCAGCAAATAGGCCTGATGGTGATTCTGCAGTTTTACCAGTACAATTGAGGGTGCATACAATGGAGAACAGACAGGCGATCTTCAGGCACAGGGTGCATGGATCGGCTAAGTGCTTAGATGGTCACAGGGATGGGGAGTACCAAGTACACCCGGTCATTGGAGACTGGGGTAAGTGCAGAGAGAGCCAATCTCTTGGGTTATTTCACAAGTGCAGTGAGTGTGGGTGGGATGCAGTGCACTGAGGCAAGTGTGAAAGAAGACTGGCGGGGGTGCCTGCGACCTATGAGACTCCGAGGCACACCAGGCGGCCAGTCAGCAAGCTAGAGGAAGAGCGGGAGAGAGCAGAGAACTAGGGTAGCAGGGTAGTGGGAGAGATTAGGAAGAGGAGAAGAGGAAGTTCTTGAGGAGTTTCTGTAATTTATGAAGATCAGGCTCAAGACGGAGGGCGGCAAGGAGGCTATTCTAGAAGGGAAGCACCTGCTGAGGATAAGGATCTCCCTCCAAATCTCTGCTTGCAGAAACGGCTCACTCGTAGAAGGTTGGAGGTAGATGAGCAAGGGCTCGTGAGGGACAGTATTGAGGAAAGCTGCATTGCAGGTAGGTAGGTTCCCAGGTCCCAGAAAGCCTGGTAAACAATGCAGAGGGTCTTGACCTTGATCCTTGCAGCCACAGGGAGCCAGTGACGGGATTGCAGCGGCAGAGAGATGCGGTTCTGGTCTTGAGGGCAAAGGATAAGTCTTGCGGTTCTATTCTGGATGAGTTGCAGACGGCAGGGGCAGAAGGGAGTTTGAGAAGAGGCTGTTGCAATAGTCCAGCCCAAGAGAGAACCAGTGCTCTGGAGACAGTGCGCTGCTGGGGAAAGTGAGGAAAGGTAAAGTACCTCTGAGGAGGTGTTAGCTGACAGTTAGACTTTTTACAGATGTCCTGAATGTGAGAGGAGAAGGAGAGAGGAGTCAAAAATGGACCCAAGGTTTCTTGCCTCGCAGGTGGTGCGGGCGCAGGACCAAGGGAGGCCGGCCACAGTGAAGTGGGAAAGCGGGAGCAGGGGTCCCAATGCGAACGATCTCAATCTTACTGGAGTTGAGGCAGAGGTCGTTTGCAGCACACAATGACTGATTAGCGGACAGACATTCAGATATGAGCTGAAGAGTAGGGTGGCTGAGGGTAGCCTGAAAGATAGTTATGTGTTCATCCTCGTAACACTGATGTTAGAGTGAAAAGTGACAATCACACGTGCCAAGGCAACCCATATAGACATTGAAGAACCAGGGGGATGCCATATGTTGATAGAGCTATAGTCGAGAGAAACATTATGAGTTCAGCCTGGAATGGGCGGTCGGGAGAGAAAGGAGGTTAACCATGCCACAGCCTGACCTGTGAATCCCAGGGTGTCACGGAGACGTGCGATCAGGATGTTGTGGTTAACCCTGTCAAAGGCAGAGGAGAGGTCAAGGAGAATGAGGACAGAGGGAGTGTTAGTGTCAGGATTTCAGAGCACATCTTCACGGGTGTTCAGAAGAACAGTTTCCATGCCTCTGGAGGCTCTAATGCCAGACTGATGGTCATGGAAGCAACCAATAGATTCAGTGTGGAGGGTCAGCTGAGAGATAGCCTACTCCTCCAGGAGTTTGCCCAGGAAAGGAGTGATGGAGATAGGGCGGTAGTTTGTCAAAATGTAGGGGTCAGCATAGGAGTTTCTGACCAGCGGGTGCACAGGGCAGGGGCTAAGGGCAGTTGGAAAACCTCCAGTGGAAAAGGAGAGACTGCAGAGCTCAGCCAAGACTGGGCGAGGGAGTCAATATTGTCTTTAATGGTTTTTTAGGGACAGGGTCCACCTCTTTGGATGAAGCCTTCATAGATCGGACCTATCTGGTCACCTCATCAGGTGTGATGGATGAGAGAAGAGATGGTAAGGTAGAGGGGGGCCAAGGGAGGCTCTGGTATTGGTGTATGCAGTGGCGTAGAAGAGAGGGTGGAAAGGATGTCTTGGGTTTTTGTGGTGAAGTGTGAAGCCACAGCCGAGCAAAGGTCCTGGGTTGTTGTGACAGAAAGAGGCTTCTGCAGGATTGACCAGTTCTTGCAGACTTTGAAAAAGGTTGGCCGTGTTGTTTGATGCCGCAGAGATGCAGGCTTGAATAAAGACTCTTTTTTTGGAGCGGATGCAGAGTCAATATTGCCTTTAAAGGAGGCGGCAGGGCAGTTTGTCAGATAGTTTATTAGACACGTTCCATTTCCGCTGAGCTGCCATACTGTTGCGTTTTAGGGCAGCCAGGTTAGAGTCTTACCAAGAGTTGCACTTTTTGGAAGGCTTCAGTCGGACCCTCATGACAGGGGCAAGAGTGTCAAGAGTGGTGGAGATAGAGTGAGGTTAGCGAGGGCTGTCTCAGGGTGGGAGTTAGGCCAAAGGAATGGGTGGAGGACAGTAGGTTAAGGCAAAGGCAGCCAATGTCACTTTTTTCATGGGTCTGGTGACTTTGAAGCCAAGTGTCTGTGCCGGGTTGTTGCAGCAAGAGGAGAGGAGGGCTTCAGGTGTGTTGAGAGAAGAGTGGTCAGTCCAAGAGAGGGAGGTAGTGAGAGGGATGTCGGTAGAGATGAGAACATCCAAGGTGTGGCCTGCGGTGTGCGTGGCGGTAGAGGGTAGGATAGAGAGGGAGAAAGTCGCAGAGGTTGCAGAATGGACCTGAGGAGTCAGGAGAGTCTAGATGCATGTTCAGATCACCCATTAGCAGGAGGAGGCCCGGTCAGCCCATTCCGAGATGAAGAGAGTGGACTGACCTGATGGCCGATAGGTGGCCATAATGAGAGACAATTTAGGGGAGAGTGAGAGTCTGCAAAACTAGGCACCCGAAGGAGGAGTAGGCACGAGTAGGGTTGATGGATACAAGTATCCATTCAGGGAAGATGAGCGATAATCAAGATTCATGAGTTCGAGGAGGTTGCAGATGTCAGACGAGTATTTGACGGCAGAGTGAGTGTTGAGAGTGGCAATGTGGAGCAGCTTGCCATCTTTGAAGATCCCCCACCCCCCCAGAGTGGCAAGAGGACAATGGGAATAGTGGAGGTTGGCGAAGGAGCCAAGGCCAACCAAGGGAGCTGGGACAATACAGTAGGGCAGGAGCGCCTGTACAGAAGGGGGGGCTTAGAGGGCAAGGAGGCCTGTGTAGAGGAGGAGGAAGGCACAGAAGGGAAGGGAGCCTGTGCAGAGGAGGAGGAGGAGGAGAGGGGGAGGAGAGGAGTAGGAGGAGGAACAGAAGGCAAGGGAGCCTGGCCGGAGGGAGAGGTGAGGTTAGAGAGGCGAGGGAGGAGCCTGTCAAGAGAATAAGGTTTGGTTGAGGACCCTGAACCATGATTGTTCCATTGAAAAAGACATTAATGATGACTCTGGAAATGGTGAAGAGGTCAAGAAAAACCACCCAGCGAGTGCCACCATTAATGGGAGAAGAGGCGATAGACGAGAGAAAGCCAGCAATGTAGTGAGTCCATAGGTCAGGTGCCTTAAGGAAGAAGAGGATGTCAGTGAGAGTCTCTCTGGCGGAAACCGTGATATAGTTGTCTGCAATAGGAAGGCCTGGGGTGGAGCCCAGTATGTCCTTCTTAAGTTTCTTCTGGCCAGATTTAGTGATAGGAGAAGGATATGAGATAGTTAGGAGACCTAGATGGCGACATGGTTGGCTGCAGTGGAGGGGGGAAGACACTTACCAGTGTTGGGCACTGATGCATTCGGGCGGGTAGGGGATGGGGTGGGTGGCACAAGGGAGGGGGGAGTCAGAGGGTTGCACACCAGCTAATGAAGACACCAAGCAACCCCAAGGCAAAGCTAGCTCGTTCACAGCAGGAAACAGTGAAAACAGAGTGCAGCTACTGAGCAGAGCTAAATTCGGTTTTGGCAAGACACAGTGAAAATGGAATGCAGCAACTGGGCACAGCTAAATTCGGTTTTGGCAAGGCAGGTGAAACCAGAATGCAGCAACTGGGCACAACTAAGTTCAATTTTGGCAAGCAAAATGAAAACAGAATGCAGCAACTGGGCACACCTAAATTCGGTTTTGGCAAGTCAGATGAAAACAGAATGCCGCAACTGGGCACAGCTTACCAGTTTATTCTCCTCCTGGTTAAGGCACGTAGTACAGTAGAAAATAACTGTAAAGGAAACCACAGTCTGCACCTTGAAGGGTTTCAGCACAGAGCACTGCTGTATGCAACCAGTGAGGGTAGTACGTCCGTACCTTTCCGTCTAAAAAGAAAGACACACATTTTAGACTGCAAATGCACACACACTTCTGCCAAATAGAACTGACTTAAAAAGTGTAAGGGCCTATAATTGCAAAACCCCATTCAAAACTCTGTGAATTAAACCTTAAATGTGAAAATGTGTGGACGGAGCTCAGTGTGATAAAAGGACTATGTAATCTATGTGTAAAAACAGAACTTTGTATCATGAAATGTTACCTGCGATGTACAGGGGACATGCACTTCCCAAGAGATTGAAAGACAACTGTTATAGCAAAAAGCAAATGTTTTCAATCAATGGACTATGGAGAATATCATTTTAAAGAACAAATTACACCACAGCACTTACACAAAACCCACACCAGGTGTAACTGGTTAGTGATTTGGGGGTGGGAAGATTATAGTCTTTATTTCCTTCAATAAGACACTTTTTTAGGAGATTAAAGACAAGACGAATTATATCACAAAATGAAGCTTCCTACACCCTCACCTGAACTGTAATGAGGTTTATGACCCTCTCAAAGAAGCACTACAATGAACACCCCGCTATAAGAAGGATTGGACTCCTTTCAGCGGTAGAAACATAACCCTGTAACTTTAATAAAAGCTGACTTCTATCCCAAGCTTGCCCCTCTCACAAACACATCATCCACTGTGGTGTCCCAGAAGGATCCTGCACTGCTCCCACACTATACAATCTCTTTACTAAGCCCCTTTTTGATAGACTGGATGCACTTCGTATCGCATACACTAATTATGCTGATGATACCCAAGTGCTCCTTCCCTTAACCAGTATATATCACCAAGACGCCACAGCATTAAGACTAATCTACTCCACTATCCAAGCATGGATGGCCACTAACGGCCTATGCCTTAACGGGGACAAGACAGAAAACCTCATTCTTGGTAAAAAGGCTACTCTAGCCAAACTAGACTGCCTATACGCCAACTTCACCATAGACAAGTGCACCATCCCAGTCTTATCCTCAGTTAAAACTTTAGGGGTCCACATTGACGCTACCCTCTCTATGAACAAACGAGTTAGAGCCATTGTCTCTGCATCCGTCCTTAGCACGAAACTCATCAACGCTATTAAACCCTTCCTAACCAAGGAAACCTGCCTCTCCATAGCCACCATAGCACCATAGGAGCCAAGCTCGACTATTGTAACGCGCTCCTAGCCAGCACCTCTATGAAAAACGTAAACCGACTCCAAATAACCCAAAACAACTCCCTAAGAGCTGCATTAAGTATCCCCAGGAGAGACCACATCTCACAAGCTAGAAAGTCGGCTCACTGGCTCCCAGTCAAAGACCGCATCACATTCAAAATCCTCACAGCCACTCATGCATTAACTATACTGCACACCCTATCTTTCAGGCACGCTATCCAGATCCACCTCAAGCAGGCCCACAAGATCTAACTACACCGATTTACTCACTGTACCGCCCATTAACAGGGCCAAAGCAGGAGGGATAGGCTTCCCATACATAGCCGCTAAGCTGTGGAATTCACTCCCCACTGCCCTCAGAGCTGAAACCTCTCTCCCTGCCTTTAGAAGAAACCTCAAAACTGTTCTCTTCAACTAACCTGCCTTTCCCTCTCACTCCCTCCCCTCTCCCCTCTCCCCCTCTCTACCTGTTTCCTTAAATTGTTCCATGCACAGTTCACAGCAACTTTGCCTGTTTGTTTCCTGATATGTAACTAAGTGATGTTCATTCTCTGTAACAAGTGCCACAATGCCTCTGTGCTGATGTGCGCTCTACAAATATGAATAAATAAACAAATAAGCTACACTTTAATGAGAACTGTGATCGCAGTGCCTTCCAGAAAGGAAGAAAGGACCAGCACCTCCGAGCAGGTCTGTTTGATGAGGTCTGTCACACTCCTACAGCATGCACGCTCTTTAGCCCAACCACTATAACATTAAGAAAGCTGATTTTTACATCAATTAGTACAGTACTGTGCATGTTAGCCAACAAGAGGGTTGACTTGTTAAATTTGGCTATAACTGCAATTGAGGAACATTTAATTAAATACAACTGCTGTCTGCTTGCCTCACACAGTCATGAGGAGGCCCCACACATTACTGGGCAGGGCTTCAGACTGCATGTAAAAAAAGTAAGCTGCAGAAAGCCTCAACATTTAGAGGTACAAGGCACCTTATGCAGCCATGCTGTCTAATCACCCACCATTTGCACCATCTGTTACCCACACACCCATGCCTGCAGTAATCTAATGTTAATAATTCAGAACAAAACTGCTCATCACAACGGACAACATTCTGTGGGGTGGCTTGCAAATAAACATACAGTTTCAATCAGACAATAGAATACAACTGAATGAAAACTGTCTGGGTAGAATAACTCCACAAGTTACAACAACACTTAATTGCCTGCCAGACAAACACTTTTAATCCCCATACAGACACAATACAAAACATACAGGGGCCTTTTCCTGCCATGAAAAATCCATGACTTCCCACCCACTCCTATTACAAATGAAATATGTGTGATGTGACAAGTACTGTAATCAGGAGATGTTAGGAAAGGAGTAATACCAAGGGAGATAGGCATGCTAATCCCCAACCATGTGCCTTTCCCAGTCACTTACCTGTCTCACTCCTATTCACCAATTTCAGTCTCTTTCCTCAGACTAAATGTTCAGGCTCTCTGCAGCTTATTTTTATACATGCAGTGTGAAGCCCTGCCCAGCAATGTCTGGGGCCGGCCCAAGACTGCGTGAGCCAATCAGACAGCAGTTACACTATTTAAATGTTCAATCACAGTTCTAGCAACATTTAAAAATCAACCCTCTTGTTGGCTAACAAGCCCAGCCCTGTGTGAGCCAATCAAAATCATTGCATTTATTTAAAATGTCTACCTACTCAATCACAGTTCCAGCAAAATTAAAACCAACCCTCTTCTTGGCTAACACACCCAGCCCTGTGTGAGCCAATCAAAATCATTGCATTTATTTAAAATGTCTACCTACTCAATCACAGTTCCAGCAACATTTAAAACCAACCCTCTTCTTGGCTAACAAACACAGCACTGTGTGAGCCAATCAACATCATTGCATTTATTTAAAATGTCTACCTACTCAATCACAGTTCCAGCAACATTTAAAATCAACCCTCTTGTTGGCTAACAGACACACATTTTTTTTTAAAAAACATGGAAATATCCCTGTTCACTTTTTCTTATAACATATTGAGTGGTCATTACAAGTTACTGATACCCTCATAGTTGCATTTTTTTAAATATCATGTAAGTGTTATAAAATTACACGATTATTTTCAGCATGCTAACAGCACACTAATTCTAATGTTCCTTAGCATCAAATATATCCAAACTACTTATAGAAGCAAGCTTAATTAACTATTGCATTTGTTGGAAACATTTTGAAAAAATAAACAGGTATCATTTTCCAGTTTTAATTAATAAAAAAAAAGAGGCAAACTTTCAGTCCATGTGTATTTGCCTCTTGTCCAGCAACGGAGCGTTATGAAGCATTTCACTATTGTAGCATCCAGTGACATGATTCATAACGCTATGTTTCCTCGTGCATTGCATGTTTCAGGAAGCAGTTAATAACAGCGTTATAAAGCATTTCACTAGCTTCAGGAAGCAGTTAATTCTTAACGGAGCGTTATGAAGCATTTCACTATTGTAGCATCTCGTGAAATGCTTCATAACGCTACGTTTCCTCGTGCATTGCATACTTCAGGAAGCAGTTAATAACGGAGCGTTATGAAGCATTTCACGAGATGCGATTGTTGCATCCAGTGACATGATTCATAACACTACGTTGGCTCAGGAAGCTGTGCACAGCTCGGAACTCTGCTGCTTTAGTCTGCTATTTCCGACTCACGAGGGTGCTGCTAGAGCTTAATGCAGCCAATCAGCATTAAGCCGAAGACAGCCGAAGACAAGGGGATACCGGATCAGTAGGGGATACCAAATATTACAGAACAGCGTAACGTTTCTCACCTCATGTGATGCTCCGTGTCCCTGTGTAACACTGACTTCTCACCCCTAGGATAGTGCAGTCCCCGTGCCGCACCTCCAAATTGCATCAGCTGCACAGCGTGACAGTGGGAGCAGGATGAAAGCTCAGGGCAGTCCGTATGCTGCGGGGCTCAGGGTCCTTTTGTAGTGTGCACGTTTTCGCCTCACTTGCTTGTTTCGGCCTGTCTTCTCCGGCAGTCCGACATCATGTAGGAAGAGGAGTGCGTGCGTAATGGCGAGCGTAGGGTTCGCTCGTAATAAACTGCAAGGGCCCTCGTACGAATGGGTGGAGTGCGTGTACTACTCACGGTGGACACGTCTGTAACTGCCTCTGCAGTGCTCAGAGCTATTCAAAATGCACTTCTCCAACCCCGATGGGTGTTCCTCAATCAGGAGAATTCTGAAGCCGCGGCTTTCCGAGCTGTGCAGGGGAAGTCCGTGGGTCTGCCCGAGGATCTCCGGCAGTCCGGTAAGTTTGTTGGGACCTCCTCGATGTCGCCTCGGGTCGTTGCCTCCTCAACACTCCTCCTCTGAAGGGGGCGCTCGTAGCTGGGGGCGACGTCAGGTTGCTGCAGACCCCTAATCTCTGTTTGAGTCTTTCTACTGTGCGTCTGAGGATCAGCTTGTCTGTCACCTTCTTCGTGAGCGGCTGAGTGCAGTCGGGGGAGGGGAGCTCTGCTCAACGTCATGTTTCGTGGCCAAATCTTAACCGATTTTGATCAGACTTTTGCTACTCCGAGGAGGGCCACTCTCCCCAACAATTTTGTCAAGTTTTCCCAGGGGGAAGGCTACAAGTGGGGGCTGAGATCACTTATGGGGCTGTTCTGTAATATTTGGTATCCCCTACTGATCCGGTATCCCCTTGTCTTCGGCTGTCTTCGGCTTAATGCTGATTGGCTGCATTAAGCTCTAGCAGCACCCTCGTGAGTCGGAAATAGCAGACTAAAGCAGCAGAGTTCCGAGCTGTGCACAGCTTCCTGAGCCAACGTAGTGTTATGAATCATGTCACTGGATGCAACAATCGCATCTCGTGAAATGCTTCATAACGCTCCGTTATTAACTGCTTCCTGAAGTATGCAATGCACGAGGAAACGTAGCGTTATGAAGCATTTCACGAGATGCTACAATAGTGAAATGCTTCATAACGCTCCGTTAAGAATTAACTGCTTCCTGAAGCTAGTGAAATGCTTTATAACGCTGTTATTAACTGCTTCCTGAAACATGCAATGCACGAGGAAACATAGCGTTATGAATCATGTCACTGGATGCTACAATAGTGAAATGCTTCATAACGCTCCGTTGCTGGACAAGAGGCAAATACACATGGACTGAAAGTTTGCCTCTTTTTTTTTATTAATTAAAACTGGAAAATGATACCTGTTTATTTTTTCAAAATGTTTCCAACAAATGCAATAGTTAATTAAGCTTGCTTCTATAAGTAGTTTGGATATATTTGATGCTAAGGAACATTAGAATTAGTGTGCTGTTAGCATGCTGAAAATAATCGTGTAATTTTATAACACTTACATGATATTTAAAAAAATGCAACTATGAGGGTATCAGTAACTTGTAATGACCACTCAATATGTTATAAGAAAAAGTGAACAGGGATATTTCCATGTTTTTTAAAAAAAAATGTGTGTCTGTTAGCCAACAAGAGGGTTGATTTTAAATGTTGCTGGAACTGTGATTGAGTAGGTAGACATTTTAAATAAATGCAATGATGTTGATTGGCTCACACAGTGCTGTGTTTGTTAGCCAAGAAGAGGGTTGGTTTTAAATGTTGCTGGAACTGTGATTGAGTAGGTAGACATTTTAAATAAATGCAATGATTTTGATTGGCTCACACAGGGCTGGGTGTGTTAGCCAAGAAGAGGGTTGGTTTTAATTTTGCTGGAACTGTGATTGAGTAGGTAGACATTTTAAATAAATGCAATGATTTTGATTGGCTCACACAGGGCTGGGCTTGTTAGCCAACAAGAGGGTTGATTTTTAAATGTTGCTAGAACTGTGATTGAACATTTAAATAGTGTAACTGCTGTCTGATTGGCTCACGCAGTCTTGGGCCGGCCCCAGACATTGCTGGGCAGGGCTTCACACTGCATGTATAAAAATAAGCTGCAGAGAGCCTGAACATTTAGTCTGAGGAAAGAGACTGAAATTGGTGAATAGGAGTGAGACAGGTAAGTGACTGGGAAAGGCACATGGTTGGGGATTAGCATGCCTATCTCCCTTGGTATTACTCCTTTCCTAACATCTCCTGATTACAGTACTTGTCACATCACACATATTTCATTTGTAATAGGAGTGGGTGGGAAGTCATGGATTTTTCATGGCAGGAAAAGGCCCCTGTATGTTTTGTATTGTGTCTGTATGGGGATTAAAAGTGTTTGTCTGGCAGGCAATTAAGTGTTCTTGTAACTTGTGGAGTTATTCTACCCAGACAGTTTTCATTCAGTTGTATTCTATTGTCTGATTGAAACTGTATGTTTATTTGCAAGCCACCCCACAGAATGTTGTCCGTTGTGATGAGCAGTTTTGTTCTGAATTATTAACATTAGATTACTGCAGGCATGGGTGTGTGGGTAACAGATGGTGCAAATGGTGGGTGATTAGACAGCATGGCTGCATAAGGTGCCTTGTACCTCTAAATGTTGAGGCTTTCTGCAGCTTACTTTTTTTACATGCAGTCTGAAGCCCTGCCCAGTAATGTGTGGGGCCTCCTCATGACTGTGTGAGGCAAGCAGACAGCAGTTGTATTTAATTAAATGTTCCTCAATTGCAGTTATAGCCAAATTTAACAAGTCAACCCTCTTGTTGGCTAACATGCACAGTACTGTACTAATTGATGTAAAAATCAGCTTTCTTAATGTTATAGTGGTTGGGCTAAAGAGCGTGCATGCTGTAGGAGTGTGACAGACCTCATCAAACAGACCTGCTCGGAGGTGCTGGTCCTTTCTTCCTTTCTGGAAGGCACTGCGATCACAGTTCTCATTAAAGTGTAGCTTATTTGTTTATTTATTCATATTTGTAGAGCGCACATCAGCACAGAGGCATTGTGGCACTTGTTACAGAGAATGAACATCACTTAGTTACATATCAGGAAACAAACAGGCAAAGTTGCTGTGAACTGTGCATGGAACAATTTAAGGAAACAGGTAGAGAGGGGGAGAGGGGAGAGGGGAGGGAGTGAGAGGGAAAGGCAGGTTAGTTGAAGAGAACAGTTTTGAGGTTTCTTCTAAAGGCAGGGAGAGAGGTTTCAGCTCTGAGGGCAGTGGGGAGTGAATTCCACAGCTTAGCGGCTATGTATGGGAAGCCTATCCCTCCTGCTTTGGCCCTGTTAATGGGCGGTACAGTGAGTAAATCGGTGTAGTTAGATCTTGTGGGCCTGCTTGAGGTGGATCTGGATAGCGTGCCTGAAAGATAGGGTGTGCAGTATAGTTAATGCATGAGTGGCTGTGAGGATTTTGAATGTGATGCGGTCTTTGACTGGGAGCCAGTGAGCCGACTTTCTAGCTTGTGAGATGTGGTCTCTCCTGGGGATACTTAATGCAGCTCTTAGGGAGTTGTTTTGGGTTATTTGGAGTCGGTTTACGTTTTTCATAGAGGTGCTGGCTAGGAGCGCGTTACAATAGTCGAGCTTGGCTCCTATGGTGCTATGGTGGCTATGGAGAGGCAGGTTTCCTTGGTTAGGAAGGGTTTAATAGCGTTGATGAGTTTCGTGCTAAGGACGGATGCAGAGACAATGGCTCTAACTCGTTTGTTCATAGAGAGGGTAGCGTCAATGTGGACCCCTAAAGTTTTAACTGAGGATAAGACTGGGATGGTGCACTTGTCTATGGTGAAGTTGGCGTATAGGCAGTCTAGTTTGGCTAGAGTAGCCTTTTTACCAAGAATGAGGTTTTCTGTCTTGTCCCCGTTAAGGCATAGGCCGTTAGTGGCCATCCATGCTTGGATAGTGGAGTAGATTAGTCTTAATGCTGTGGCGTCTTGGTGATATATACTGGTTAAGGGAAGGAGCACTTGGGTATCATCAGCATAATTAGTGTATGCGATACGAAGTGCATCCAGTCTATCAAAAAGGGGCTTAGTAAAGAGATTGTATAGTGTGGGAGCAGTGCAGGATCCTTCTGGGACACCACAGTGGATGATGTGTTTGTGAGAGGGGCAAGCTTGGGATAGAAGTCAGCTTTTATTAAAGTTACAGGGTTATGTTTCTACCGCTGAAAGGAGTCCAATCCTTCTTATAGCGGGGTGTTCATTGTAGTGCTTCTTTGAGAGGGTCATAAACCTCATTACAGTTCAGGTGAGGGTGTAGGAAGCTTCATTTTGTGATATAATTCGTCTTGTCTTTAATCTCCTAAAAAAGTGTCTTATTGAAGGAAATAAAGACTATAATCTTCCCACCCCCAAATCACTAACCAGTTACACCTGGTGTGGGTTTTGTGTAAGTGCTGTGGTGTAATTTGTTCTTTAAAATGATATTCTCCATAGTCCATTGATTGAAAACATTTGCTTTTTGCTATAACAGTTGTCTTTCAATCTCTTGGGAAGTGCATGTCCCCTGTACATCGCAGGTAACATTTCATGATACAAAGTTCTGTTTTTACACATAGATTACATAGTCCTTTTATCACACTGAGCTCCGTCCACACATTTTCACATTTAAGGTTTAATTCACAGAGTTTTGAATGGGGTTTTGCAATTATAGGCCCTTACACTTTTTAAGTCAGTTCTATTTGGCAGAAGTGTGTGTGCATTTGCAGTCTAAAATGTGTGTCTTTCTTTTTAGACGGAAAGGTACGGACGTACTACCCTCACTGGTTGCATACAGCAGTGCTCTGTGCTGAAACCCTTCAAGGTGCAGACTGTGGTTTCCTTTACAGTTATTTTCTACTGTACTACGTGCCTTAACCAGGAGGAGAATAAACTGGTAAGCTGTGCCCAGTTGCGGCATTCTGTTTTCATCTGACTTGCCAAAACCGAATTTAGGTGTGCCCAGTTGCTGCATTCTGTTTTCATTTTGCTTGCCAAAATTGAACTTAGTTGTGCCCAGTTGCTGCATTCTGGTTTCACCTGCCTTGCCAAAACCGAATTTAGCTGTGCCCAGTTGCTGCATTCCATTTTCACTGTGTCTTGCCAAAACCGAATTTAGCTCTGCTCAGTAGCTGCACTCTGTTTTCACTGTTTCCTGCTGTGAACGAGCTAGCTTTGCCTTGGGGTTGCTTGGTGTCTTCATTAGCTGGTGTGCAACCCTCTGACTCCCCCCTCCCTTGTGCCACCCACCCCATCCCCTACCCGCCCGAATGCATCAGTGCCCAACACTGGTAAGTGTCTTCCCCCCTCCACTGCAGCCAACCATGTCGCCATCTAGGTCTCCTAACTATCTCATATCCTTCTCCTATCACTAAATCTGGCCAGAAGAAACTTAAGAAGGACATACTGGGCTCCACCCCAGGCCTTCCTATTGCAGACAACTATATCACGGTTTCCGCCAGAGAGACTCTCACTGACATCCTCTTCTTCCTTAAGGCACCTGACCTATGGACTCACTACATTGCTGGCTTTCTCTCGTCTATCGCCTCTTCTCCCATTAATGGTGGCACTCGCTGGGTGGTTTTTCTTGACCTCTTCACCATTTCCAGAGTCATCATTAATGTCTTTTTCAATGGAACAATCATGGTTCAGGGTCCTCAACCAAACCTTATTCTCTTGACAGGCTCCTCCCTCGCCTCTCTAACCTCACCTCTCCCTCCGGCCAGGCTCCCTTGCCTTCTGTTCCCTCCTCCTACTCCTCCTCCTCCTCCTCCTCCTCCTCCTCCTCCTCTGCACAGGCTCCCTTCCCTTCTGTGCCTTCCTCCTCCTCTACACAGGCCTCCTTGCCCTCTAAGCCCCCCCTTCTGTACAGGCGCTCCTGCCCTACTGTATTGTCCCAGCTCCCTTGTTGGCCTTGGCTCCTTCGCCAACCTCCACTATTCCCATTGTCCTCTTGCCACTCTGGGGGGTGGGGGATCTTCAAAGATGGCAAGCTGCTCCACATTGCCACTCTCAACACTCACTCTGCCGTCAAATACTCGTCTGACATCTGCAACCTCCTCGAACTCATGAATCTTGATTATCGCTCATCTTCCCTGAATGGATACTTGTATCCATCAACCCTACTCGTGCCTACTCCTCCTTCGGGTGCCTAGTTTGCAGACTCTCACTCTCCCCTAAATTGTCTCTCATTATGGCCACCTATCGGCCATCAGGTCAGTCCACTCTCTTCATCTCGGAATGGGCTGACCGGGCCTCCTCCTGCTAATGGGTGATCTGAACATGCATCTAGACTCTCCTGACTCCTCAGGTCCATTCTGCAACCTCTGCGACTTTCTCCCTCTCTATCCTACCCTCTACCGCCACGCACACCGCAGGCCACACCTTGGATGTTCTCATCTCTACCGACATCCCTCTCACTACCTCCCTCTCTTGGACTGACCACTCTTCTCTCAACACACCTGAAGCCCTCCTCTCCTCTTGCTGCAACACACCCGGCACAGACACTTGGCTTCAAAGTCACCAGACCCATGAAAAAAGTGACATTGGCTGCCTTTGCCTTAACCTACTGTCCTCCACCCATTCCTTTGGCTAACTCCCACCCTGAGACAGCCCTCGCTAACCTCAATCTCTCTATCTCCAACACTCTTGACACTCTTGCCCCTGTCATGAGGGTCCGACTGAAGCCTTCCAAAAAGTGCAACTCTTGGTAAGACTCTAACCTGGCTGCCCTAAAACGCAACAGTATGGCAGCTCAGCGGAAATGGAACGTGTCTAATAAACTATCTGACAAACTGCCCTGCCGCCTCCTTTAAAGGCAATATTGACTCTGCATCCGCTCCAAAAAAAGAGTCTTTATTCAAGCCTGCATCTCTGCGGCATCAAACAACACGGCCAACCTTTTCAAAGTCTGCAAGGAACTGGTCAATCCTGCAGAAGCCTCTTTCTGTCACAACAACCCAGGACCTTTGCTCGGCTGTGGCTTCACACTTCACCACAAAAACCCAAGACATCCTTTCCACCCTCTCTTCTACGCCACTGCATACACCAATACCAGAGCCTCCCTTGGCCCCCCTCTACTTACCATCTCTTCTCTCATCCATCACACCTGATGAGGTGACCAGATAAGTCCGATCTATGAAGGCTTCATCCAAAGAGGTGGACCCTGTCCCTAAAAAACCATTAAAGACAATATTGACTCCCTCGCCCCAGTCTTGGCTGAGCTCTGCAGTCTCTCCTTTTCCACTGGAGGTTTTCCAACTGCCCTTAGCCCCTGCCCTGTGCACCCGCTGGTCAGAAACTCCTATGCTGACCCCTACATTTTGACAAACTACCGCCCTATCTCCATCACTCCTTTCCTGGGCAAACTCCTGGAGGAGTAGGCTATCTCTCAGCTGACCCTCCACACTGAATCTATTGGTTGCTTCCATGACCATCAGTCTGGCATTAGAGCCTCCAGAGGCATGGAAACTGTTCTTCTGAACACCCGTGAAGATGTGCTCTGAAATCCTGACACTAACACTCCCTCTGTCCTCATTCTCCTTGACCTCTCCTCTGCCTTTGACAGGGTTAACCACAACATCCTGATCGCACGTCTCCGTGACACCCTGGGATTCACAGGTCAGGCTGTGGCATGGTTAACCTCCTTTCTCTCCGACCGCCCATTCCAGGCTGAACTCATAATGTTTCTCTCGACTATAGCTCTATCAACATATGGCATCCCCCTGGTTCTTCAATGTCTATATGGTTGCCTTGGCACGTGTGATTGTCACTTTCACCTCTAACATCCAGTGTTACGAGGATGACACATAACTATCTTTCAGGCTACCCTCAGCCGCCACCTACTCTTCAGCTCATATCTGAATGTCTGTCCGCTAATCAGTCATTGTGTGCTGCAAACGACCTCTGCCTCAACTCCAGTAAGATTGAGATCGTTCGCATTGGGACCCCTGCTCCCGCTTTCCCACTTTCACTGTGGCCGGCCTCCCTTGGTCCTGCGCCCGCACCCACCTGCGAGGCAAGAAACCTTGGGGTCATTTTTGACTCCTCTCTCCTTCTCCTCTCACATTCAGGACATCTGTAAAAAGTCTAACTGTCAGCTACACCTCCTCAGAGGTACTTTACCTTTCCTCACTTTCCCCCAGCAGCGCACTGTCTCCAGAGCACTGGTTCTCTCTTGGCTGGACTATTGCAACAGCCTCTTCCTCAAACTCCCTTCTGCCCCTCGCCGTCTGCAACTCATCCAGAATAGAACCGCAAGACTTATCCTTTGCCTCAAGACCAGGAACCGCATCTCTCTGCCGCTGCAATCCCGTCACTGGCTCCCTGTGGCTGCAAGGATCAAGGTCAAGACCCTCTGCATTGTTTACCAGGCTTTCTGGGACCTGGGACCTACCTACCTGCAATGCAGCTTTCCTAAATACTGTCCCTCACGAGCCCTCTGCTCATCTACCTCCAACCTTCTACGAGTGAGCCGGTTCTGCAAGCAGAGATTTGGAGGGAGATCCTTATCCTCAGCAGGTGCTTCCCTTCTAGAATAGCCTCCTTGCCGCCCTCCGTCTTGAGCCTGATCTTCATAAATTACAGAAACTCCTCAAGAACTTCCTCTTCTCCTCTTCCTAATCTCTCCCACTACCCTGCTAACCTAGTTCTCTGCTCTCTCCCGCTCTTCCTCTAGCTTGCTGACTGGCCGCCTGGTGTGCCTCGGAGTCTCATAGGTCGCAGGCACCCCCGCCAGTCTTCTTTCACACTTGCCTCAGTGCACTGCATCCCACCCACACTCACTGCACTTGTGAAATAACCCAAGAGATTGGCTCTCTCTGCACTTACCCCAGTCTCCAATGACCGGGTGTACTTGGTACTCCCCATCCCTGTGACCATCTAAGCACTTAGCCGATCCATGCACCCTGTGCCTGAAGATCGCCTGTCTGTTCTCCATTGTATGCACCCTCAATTGTACTGGTAAAACTGCAGAATCACCATCAGGCCTATTTGCTGTATCTCAAACTGTTAAATGTATTTTACGCACTTACTCTGCCTGTGGAGACTATTATTGTCTCAGAATTTAAACAAGTTCTCTGAGTTGCAGTTGTTTTTTTCCCCATGTTCCCCACCCTCCTTGAGTGCTTTGAAACACTAGTCTGTGTATAGGCGCTATATAAATGAACAAAACCATACCAAACCAAGGTGTTTGTTTGGTGATCGCTTTCAAAGCCGTTGGGTTTCAGGGAGGCGCCGGCACACAGAAAATGTAATCCAAATTGGCTATGTAAGCACCCTTCAGCTGTAAAATGCTGGAGGAAATTATCTATCTAATGCTTTGGTGGCGGTATGTTTTCAAGTGAAAGAGCCCAAAACTGTTCTCACACACTTGTACGCTTGCTCCATCCATCGCACTCATTTCCTTGAACACAGTTTCACTTTCACACTCACACAAACTGTTGGGTAGGACTTAAGCAATGGGCAGCTCTATTCATTGTTGGGCAAGATTATGCAAGTTACGCTTGTATGAAATCCCACTGACAAAGCATTTCATCATTCTGTGGTGAATAATATGAAAGGCACATATGTTGCTCAGAAGTAGTGATGTTCTAGACTTCTTACACCACCTAAAAGACACTGATGTGTTTTTAGGTGCTATGAGTACTTCTGTATATTATATAATGAAATGGAGTAGAAAATGTATTCAGGACAGTTTCAACTTTCCAATTCTAAATGTCTCGACAGTAGTTTAGGCTCTTTCCTTGCTCTATAACCCTTAATGGTCATACTTTCAATTTCCATTGACAAGCCCACAATTTGGTACCACACCCATTCATACGACATTTAAGGTTAGATATGTAGCATAGAATTTTCAACTTGGTAGATGTTCTACTGAGATGTACACTTGTCTGTTTAGAGAGGTGTCAGGCATACGCCTCTCAATGAATCAGGTGCCGTTAGGTAGGAATTGGTGTAGTCACACTGGGTGAGACTACACAAGATTTATCTTCTTGGTATTAGGTAACCCACCTTTTGGTATAGGTCTGTACTCCACAAGTTGGTAGTGTGACTGAGCAGCCAGGGCTATCTCAAGAAGGGTATATGTGAGCTGTAGAGCTGTACAGATGAAATCAGTCAATACAAGGAACCAAGTAACACTTACACTCAAGGTTTCAGTTGTAAATAATTATTCTCCAGCATGGGGTCTGGCATGGATTCACATGCTCATGAATATTCACCGTCTTCAGGCTGGGAATCCTCAGTAAAAGAAAACAGTTTCACTTTTGTTTACAAACTGTCTTTCTCCTATAAACCAATCATTGAGCTCTGGATTCTACTGCCCCCAGCCAATGACAGCCCTCTCCCTAAGCCCCTCCTCTGTGAGCCATCTTCAGATGTTTACCGAGTGTTTGTCATTCGAAGTTTCCAGAAGGCCATCGGGCCTACACCGGACCATGTCGGAGGAGAAGAAGGACGGGGCTTCCCTCTTCAACTCAGCACCAGCTGCGGTTTGAGGAATGTTTACGTGGAGGACAATAATTCCAAGTGCCTTCATTATCTTCACCCGACACACAAGGAGGAGGAATGCGAGATCTGTCGTGGCTTTACCAAGCGCACTTTGAAGGATCGGCACATCAGACTGGCGGCGTTGCTTAAAGCAGAACAGCTGTTACTTGTCAAGCCATTGAAATTGGAAGGGAAGAAATAGAAAGCTACTTCAGGCTGTTATGCAAGCCCCATTCCAGGATTTTAAAAAAAGATATAAATGGTTGGTACTTTTGGGCATAGATTTTGGGAAAACACTGTTAGGGACAATTTACATTTCTGTGCTAATTCCCTTCAACCTTAGAGACCCCCAGCTCTTGCTGGACTTTAGGACTTTTTATTTTTAACCATGGAGGGAGTGACACCCTTTTTCTCACTCACTCATGTGTTTTGATCTGATTTGTAGTTGCATTTCCTTTGTTTTTGTAGTCTGACAAACTCCATAGGAATATACTTTTTGTATGGTGACACACAGCACCTTCAGTGCAGTGTCACAAAGAAATCCTTTAGATTTCTCTGAAGGTTTAAATACCTTTTCTTGGGTGAACTACAGTTCCCAAGTATAGTGAAGTGAAATTGACTTTACTTACCTTTTGGTCCAGCACACACCATTTTACGTGGAGTGCTGGTGGGTTACTTAGTAGCTCCTTTTCCTACTTACTCATGTAATATCTTTTTTATGTTACCCTCACGACTTTTAATGGCTTGTGGCAGTGGATTAATTTTCCTACCATTGTGCTTTTCTACCGCTGGCTGAATTGTCAGCTGCAGCCCATGGGTGACCATTTTGTCAAAATGGCCCCAGTCTTCTTTTTTTGCCATTTCTTGCTTGTGAGGTCTCTCTTGGGTTTTACTCTGCACGCAAAACAAGGAAGCGAGGGAGGTGCCGAAACTCCCTGTCCTTAGTCTCCTTCGTAACCTGAATGCACCCAGTCCTTATTGGCTGGCTGTCCTTATAGGACAGCCAGCCTGCTGTGAGTGACAGCTAGGCTGTGCATGAATGGGAGAAACCTGCATGAAAGGCGAGGCTTCTTGTATTGAAGACATGTAAAAGCAAAAGGAAATATCGAGGCCGAGTACCTTCGAAGGAAATACACCAAACACAGGTTATAAAGATTCACAGATCTTTATTCAAAGTAACTGAACAGTTTTCAAATGAACAAAGTATCGGATAGCTATCTGGCCCTCAGTACATCACAGCGAATACCAGGCCTTTCAGTGTGTGTAGTGAGTGGGACTGTACATCAGAACATTTGCTCTTTTATACAATTTCTAATCTGATGTCCAGCCCACCTATAGGTCAATCATTCTTCGGGTTAGGGGTTTGTGCCGGGTTCACTACTAATTTGGTCATCTATATGCATATGGGTTATTCCTAGTTCATACACAAACAGGTCACAATAGGAACAGTGTATCTTCGGATTTAACATTAAGCCTTCGTACACGTTTTATACAATGTAGTTCAAATGTTCGCATTCAGTATTTAAACAACATTGTGCTTAATATATGCTCACGGATCGGTTTCGTTGGCACAGGTAATCCTCAATCCACAGGTCAACGAAGGACAAGGTCTTATTACATGACCCTAACATTTGGCCTGCGGGCAGTTTAGGCACTAACCCAAATGCGAAGGTCGAGTCGGCCATGTTACAAACAGAAGAACACTGTCCACCATTTTAGAACAAAGGGTGACTTTGGAGCGAGAATCAAAATGGCGGATGAACCTAAAATGGCGGCAAAGTCGATCTAAAATCAGAACTTTACAACGTGGATTTCTTCGCAGAGCGACTGGGCTTAGGCCAATATATACTATAAAGGAGGCACAATATGATATCCCGTTTAACAGACAGTCCACCACTGGAAGAAACATCCGACAAAGGAATTGTGAAGAGAAGCTTGCTGCATCCTCCTGGACCGTTGAACTGCCTGGTGAAGCCCTGCTGCTGTGCTGAAACTGCTTTTCCTAATCGACAAGAGCAGCTCTGGAAAGGACAACTTCTACCCTTGGGTTGGTGAGACCAGCTAACCCCAAGAAGAACTTTGCTGGAAGACCTTCCCCAACTCCCTGTACTGCTGGAACGAAGTGCCAAGGGTCGAGAAATCCATAGTCGAGTGCATCGACTTTAAGCCATACCGAAGCTCCAGGAAAATCCTGAGGACTCTCCGGAAGCAGGACGACCCAAGCTTGAGTCACCACACCAGACCGCTGGACTCAGAGAGCGATGGAAGCCCATCCAGTCTCCAAGATCTGCGGTGGTGCTAATTGACAGTAGCTGAAACCGCAAAGGGCCGCTAAACTGAAAAGAGCCCATAGCTGCCGCCAACCTCCAAACTGCTGTGCAGGAGTCCTCCAGACGTCCTTCCTCTTGTCCCCACGACTGAGGTCCAGGAACCCAGGATCTGCAAGTCTGCAACCAGGATAGAAGCCAGCTGGATCCTCTTCTTTTAAACTATGGTACTGTTCTGACTCAGGGGTACTTACCTCTTTGTCTGTAGCTTGCTTGTATCAGTTGAGACTTGCAGTAGCTGCCTTTCTAGAGATATTTTAGCTCTAACGTTTGACAAAGTTTAAACGATCGTGTCCCAACAGTGCTTTTCTGCAACAAACTCTCCAACTTTGTGCAAGACTTTTTGCTTTCTAAGAAGTGCTTCCGCTCCATAGACTTTGCTCCAAATTGACTTTGGTTGTTTTGGCTCCTTGCAGACTCTTCTGTCCCATTGACTTTGATTCTAACTGTCCCTCATAGGTGAGACATTGGTTTTTAACTAAGAGTGCTGGTAAAGGTTTTTATCTAGACTTCATTGGAAGATTTGAAAGTGCTCACATGCTCTGAGAACCTGTTAACCTTTTTCCTTCCTTTAACCTTTGCTTTCTGCCAACCTCAGAATTTACCAAGCACAAAAGTGATATATAAATGCCAATACTGTCCTACTTAGTGAAGTCACCTCAGGGTGTAGGAAGTGTGTATGAAGCTTCTCTCACGAATATCTACTTGCTTATCTTGATTGTGAGAACGTGTTATGAAGTGTATTTTTATTGTTGCACATTGTCCTTTTTAAAGAATGCTTATCTAAACCTAACCATTACATAAATAATTATTTTACTAGAAAACCTTGAGTGTAAGTGTTATTTGAATACTTGTATTTGTGCATTTTGATGCTACAGCTCTACAGATCACCTTGAACCCTCTTGAGATAAGCCTGGATGTTCAGTCACACTACCAACTTGTGTAGTACAGACCTATACCAATAAGTGGGTTACCTAATACCAAGAGGACAAGACTGGCGTAGTCTCCCTGAGGGTCACTGCATACAATCTTGCCTACCAAACACCAACATAACAGTCATGAGAATGACATTGGACCACATTGTTAAGATATTGAAAACGAAAAAATAAGCAGTAAGCATGCAATCAAAGGGCCTCATTCAGTTTCGGCGGTCCGGAATTAAAGTTCCAGTTTTCATGAATACCAGCACTTTACCAGATGGGCTGACTAGGAGTTTGCCGGTGGGGCACTTGACTTATGTCCATCCAAAAGCTGGAGCTTAGCAGGTTCCCTACCGCTAAAAAATTATGTCATTACTGGCACTTAAAGTCAGGATAAAAGGCTATATGATATTGTTAAAATTATTGCAGGATGCACATTGCATTGTCCTGTGTGAACAACTTTGATTAAACTGCCATAAGATACAACGTACCTCTGGTATGTGTGAAGTATATTGTGCGTGTAATTTAATGGACAACATTCTTCAAGTGCTCATGTGATTTTCATGAAGTAACTTACCATACTGTGTCTTTAAAGTGAATATAAATTGCCTGTATATTTACAATATTTCATGTACACATAGTAAACTGTATTTTTATGACTTCTTACAGATGACATGAGTAATCTGTGCCACATTTGTGCAGAGGTTACTTCGACCGTTGATGGACAGAGTGATGGGGTGCAAAATTGGGTAATACATATGATTTTCAGTGTTTTGTTTTCATTCCTAACTGTTATTTCAAAGATTGGCTAAGTCACAAGTAGTCTTATGAGAACATTGGACGTCGCACTCCACCAACTCCCGGTCATGCATCCTCCATGGACTCTAACTTGTCTGATGTCTCCTTGCCTCAGTTATTCTCACTTCAGCCTTTTCTCATGTCGCCTTCACTCGCCACTTTGTGTAAATGCTTGGAGGCTGCGTGGCCCGGTCTGGTTCAGCTTTCCTTGCACAGCTAATTCAAATCTCCTGGGCTTTTCTCCCCAACAGGATTTATCTTGCATAGCTAGGCTTTCCCCGGCAGAGCGTCAAACATCTCTATATTATCGGAGTACTTTGCATTACTCGGACGGTCTTCTTCACAGTAGTGTACTCATTTTTCTTCACACATAGATAAAAGGTTTCTACACCCCATGGGAGTTTTACTCCCCAAGGGGTGGGGCTCTCTTACGGTGAAGTTTCGCTTGCCTCTACCACTAAGGTGGGTATCTCATAGCAAGCTCACCTCCCTAGCCTCACCGGGAAAGGCTCCCCACTGTGGAGAAGTGACTGAATTCTGCGATCCGTCACATTGCACATTGTATATATGTATATTCAATGTATTGAACACCAAGGCTGCAATAATTTACAATTCGACACACAACTATGTGGAAATTATTCTATGTAAAACTGTTAGTGTTTTGATTTGAAGGCCTGGCATTCACATACATAGTTGGTAATCTGTTATTTTTCTTTCATTTCAATTAATGTTCTTTACCGTTGATTTCATAAATACAGTATTTTAATAACTATTGCCATATGTAGTGATGCTGACCGCATTTAACGTTACTTGAATCCTAAACTACTGTTCATATTTTGTTTAGATTGCGTGTGATACCTGCAATCTATGGTTCCACTTGGCCTGTACTGACAAAGAACAAAGACCAGCTGATGAGTGTTCAACATTTCTGTGCTACAGATGCTATAGGAGATGCCAAAGAAGTGATAACCCGTAGGTTATGCGAAAGCCTCTATGCCACCATGGGTGCCTCTGTATGTGACTGGGTTTAAAGTGATTTTATGATACCCATGCCTTTTCTGGACTGCCAGTACTCAGCAGCATTGACATTAATGTGGATTTGCTGCATATGTTTTTTGTGGGAAGAAGCACTTTCAAAATGAGCTGCTCCAACTTGGTCCTCAATTTGCAGACTATATACTTGTCATGTTTAAGAGTAAAGTAAAGAAAAGAAAGTGAATGCTACTTGCAGTTTTCATGTACATAATAAGTATTTGTAAAATAAAGTTTGAAGTTATGTTGTGTCTTGGTTTGGAATGGAGTATATAAATCATTGACATTACCTGCAGGCAATGGCATAAGTTACCACTGTTCAATATTTGTAATATTTGTTTCCTGCCAATTTCACTTCAGCATTGTACGTTTAGAATATGGTACTTGCAGTAGGAGTCCATGGGCCTAATTTACAAAAAAAGCACTAAATCTGCGCTAACAACTTTGCGCAAGAAAGATCATTGCATGGACGAAAAGAATAGCGTGGGGAGCAGATTCAAAGATTCAATAGCGCAAAGAAACCTGCAGCGCAAAGAAGAACGTGTTGGGCCTGGAAAGTCCACAACATGTCTCCACAGCAAGCAAAAATTAGCTGTGTCAAACAACCTTTGCGCCAGACCCACCCCATGTTAAAAAGTAAACAAGGATTATTTACAAACAATCACCATTACATCCACTCCTCTCTTGTGACTCGCAGTCCTCGCCCCAGTACCCCGTTTAAACCGCACCCCAAATTCCAAACTCAAAGCAGCCCCCACACACCCTGGAAAAACTGCCGCTCGTTACTCTAACTCAAACCAGTACCCGCTAATATGCCCCCGTCCTCCTCTGGCCTATGCCCCCGTCCTCCTCTGGCCTGCCTCCACCATGAAGCACACGTGGCAGATGTCTTCCTTCAACATGAACACCAGTGAGTACTGCCATTGAATCCAGGCAGTAGCCTCTTCCATGGCTTCCTGTTGGACCACACTCAGCTGCACATCAACAGGACACTGTTCTGTTTCACCAGCTACACTTTGCCCCCTCGATGTACATGTAGCATAGTAATGTGGTGTGACATTTGTATAGCGGCTTTGTGCCATTGGTATAGCTTCAAAGCACTGTAGGTGCATGACCTTGGAGGACCTAAGTCTGAGGTATCTGCGATTGGTCCCAGTGACATTCAATGCATGTGTGCATTTTAGCCCATAAGAAGGTTGGTGGGGTGGCTAAATCCATGCTAGCAACACAAGTAGAACAGGCTTGTGGGTGGGTGATGTGATGGCTGTCAGAGAGTATGGGAGTCAAGGAGACTGATTATGTGTCCTGCAAGACCAAAGATTTTATCACAGTACTTAGCTGCATTCTAGTGGCAGAAGTGATGTGCGATCTGGTAGCGGGTGATTGCATATGTGTGCAGGTAGGTGGCCGTACCTTAGAAGGGAAAAATATATCTACCATTGAGTGCACGAGTGATGAATGCAGCCCACTGATACACAGTGAGGCCACATCCCTCTTCAACACCCAAAATGCAAAATGCCCATACCAGTGCATGAAGTGTGGGCACATCTACATTGACTAGCAAGTGCCAAAGAAACACCTAAACATCAGTGAACCAGAAAGGAACTCAAGGTACAATGAACTTGACTATAGCAAATGGGCAGAGGTGAATGAGCTCCAAATATAAGCTTGGCTGAAATGGATATTATCTGCTTCCAAGCCATCCCATCCTTTTTTTGAAGGGGATACCAAATATTACAGCTAATATAGGGTTGTAATATTTGGTATCCCCTTGATGTTGAGGGGTAACATTTAACAACGCACTGCTTGAACTATCCCTTTCATTGGGGAGGGGAGTACATCATAAGCCTACACTCTGACAGCTTCTGGAAGCCATCCCATTCTTTTTCTGAAGGGGATACCAAATATTACAGCTGATATAGGGTTGTAATATTTGGTATCCCCTTGATTTTGAGGGGTAACATTTAACAACGCACTGCTTGAACTATCCCTTGCATTGCAGGGGGGAGTACATCGTTTGTCTACACTATGCCTCCTTCTGGAAGCTATCCCACCTGTTTTTTTAAGGGGATACCAAATATTACAGCTAATATAGGGTTGTAATATTCGGTATCCCCTTGATGTTGAGGGGTAACATTTAACAACGCACTGCTTGAACTATCCCTTGCATTGGGGAGGGGAGTACATCATAAGCCTACACTGTGACAGCTTCTGGAAGCCATCTCATCCTTTTTGTGAAGGGGATACCAAATATTACAGCTAATATAGGGTTGTAATATTTGGTATCCCCTTGATTTTGAGGGGTAACATTTAAAAACGCACTGCTTGAACTATCCGTTGCATTGGGGAGGGGAGTACATTATTAGCCTTCACTGTGTGAGCTTCTGGAAGCCATCCCATCCTTTTTTTGAAGGGGATACCAAATATTACAGCTGATCTAGGGTTGTAATATTTGGTATCCCCTTGATTTTGAGGGGTAACATTTAACAACGCACTGCTTGAACTATCCCTTGCATTGGGGAGGGGAGTACATCATAAGCCTACACTGTGACAGCTTCTGGAAGCCATCCCATCCTTTTTTGAAGGGGATACCAAATATTACAGCTGATATAGGGTTGTAATATTTGGTATCCCCCTGATGTTGAGGGGTAACATTTAACAAAGCACTGCTTGAACTATCCCTTGCATTGGGGAGGGGAGTACATCATAAGCCTTCACTGTGTCAGCTTCTCGAAGCCATCCCATCCTTTTTTGAAGGGGATACCAAATATTACAGCTGATATAGGGTTGTAATATTTGGTATCCCCTTGATTTTGAGGGGTAACATTTAAAAACGCACTGCTTGAACTATCCGTTGCATTGGGGAGGGGAGTACATCATTAGCCTTCACTGTGTCAGCTTCTGGAAGCCATCCCATCCTTTTTTTGAAGGGGATACCAAATATTACAGCTGATATAGGGTTGTAATATTTGGTATCCCCTTGATTATGAGGGGTAACATTTAACAATGCACTGCTTGAACTATCCCTTGCATTGGGGAGGGGAGTACATCATTAGCCTTCACTGTGTCAGCTTCTGGAAGCCATCCCATCCTTTTTTTGAAGGGGATACCAAATATTACAGCTGATATAGGTTTGTAATATTTGGTATCCCCCTGATGTTGAGGGGTAACATTTAACAAAACACTGCTTGAACTATCCCTTGCATTGCAGGGGGGAGTACATCGTTTGTCTGCACTATGCCTCCTTCTGGAAGCTATCCCACCTGTTTTTTTAAGGGGATACCAAATATTACAGCTAATATAGGGTTGTAATATTCGGTATCCCCTTGATGTTGAGGGGTAACATTTAACAACGCACTGCTTGAACTATCCCTTGCATTGAGGGAGGGGAGTACATCATAAGCCTACACTGTGACAACTTCTGGAAGCCATCTCATCCTTTTTGTGAAGGGGATACCAAATATTACAGCTAATATAGGGTTGTAATATTTGGTATCCCCTTGATTTTGAGGGGTAACATTTAAAAACGCACTGCTTGAACTATCCGTTGCATTGGGGAGGGGAGTACATCATTAGCCTTCACTGTGTCAGCTTCTGGAAGCCATCCCATCCTTTTTTTGAAGGGGATACCAAATATTACAGCTGATCTAGGGTTGTAATATTTGGTATCCCCTTGATTTTGAGGGGTAACATTTAACAACGCACTGCTTGAACTATCCCTTGCATTGGGGAGGGGAGTACATCATAAGCCTTCACTGTGTCAGCTTCTCGAAGCCATCCCATCCTTTTTTGAAGGGGATACCAAATATTACAGCTGATATAGGGTTGTAATATTTGGTATCCCCCTGATGTTGAGGGGTGACATTTAACAAAGCACTGCTTGAACTATCCCTTGCATTGCAGGGGGGAGTACATCGTTTGTCTACACTATGCCTCCTTCTGGAAGCTATCCCACCTGTTTTTTTAAGGGGATACCAAATATTACAGCTAATATAGGGTTGTAATATTTGGTATCCCCTTGATTATGAGGGGTAACATTTAACAATGCACTGCTTGAACTATCCCTTGCATTGGGGAAGGGAGTACATCATTAGCCTTCACTGTGTCAGCTTCTGGAAGCCATCCCATCCTTTTTTTGAAGGGGATACCAAATATTACAGCTGATATAGGGTTGTAATATTTGGTATCCCCTTGATTTTGAGGGGTAACATTTAACAACGCACTGCTTGAACTATCCCTTGCATTGGGGAGGGGAGTACATCATAAGCCTACACTCTGACAGCTTCTGGAAGCCATCCCATTCTTTTTCTGAAGGGGATACCAAATATTACAGCTGATATAGGGTTGTAATATTTGGTATCCCCTTGATTTTGAGGGGTAACATTTAACAACGCACTGCTTGAACTATCCCTTGCATTGCAGGGGGGAGTACATCGTTTGTCTACACTATGCCTCCTTCTGGAAGCTATCCCACCTGTTTTTTTAAGGGGATACCAAATATTACAGCTAATATAGGGTTGTAATATTCGGTATCCCCTTGATGTTGAGGGGTAACATTTAACAACGCACTGCTTGGACTATCCCTTGCATTGGGGAGGGGAGTACATCATAAGCCTACACTGTGACAGCTTCTGGAAGCCATCTCATCCTTTTTGTGAAGGGGATACCAAATATTACAGCTAATATAGGGTTGTAATATTTGGTATCCCCTTGATTTTGAGGGGTAACATTTAAAAACGCACTGCTTGAACTATCTGTTGCATTGGGGAGGGGAGTACATCATTAGCCTTCACTGTGTCAGCTTCTGGAAGCCATCCCATCCTTTTTTTGAAGGGGATACCAAATATTACAGCTGATCTAGGGTTGTAATATTTGGTATCCCCTTGATTTTGAGGGGTAACATTTAACAACGCACTGCTTGAACTATCCCTTGCATTGGGGAGGGGAGTACATCATAAGCCTACACTGTGACAGCTTCTGGAAGCCATCTCATCCTTTTTTGAAGGGGATACCAAATATTACAGCTGATATAGGGTTGTAATATTTGGTATCCCCCTGATGTTGAGGGGTAACATTTAACAAAGCACTGCTTGAACTATCCCTTGCATTGGGGAGGGGAGTACATCATAAGCCTTCACTGTGTCAGCTTCTCGAAGCCATCCCATCCTTTTTTGAAGGGGATACCAAATATTACAGCTGATATAGGGTTGTAATATTTGGTATCCCCCTGATGTTGAGGGGTAACATTTAACAAAGCACTGCTTGAACTATCCCTTGCATTGCAGGGGGGAGTACATCGTTTGTCTACACTATGCCTCCTTCTGGAAGCTATCCCACCTGTTTTTTTAAGGGGATACCAAATATTACAGCTAATATAGGGTTGTAATATTTGGTATCCCCTTGATTATGAGGGGTAACATTTAACAATGCACTGCTTGAACTATCCCTTGCATTGGGGAGGGGAGTACATCATTAGCCTTCACTGTGTCAGCTTCTGGAAGCCATCCCATCCTTTTTTTGAAGGGGATACCAAATATTACAGCTAATATAGGGTTGTAATATTTGGTATCCCCTTGATTATGAGGGGTAACATTTAACAACGCACTGCTTGAACTATCCCTTGCATTGGGGAGGGGAGTACATCATAAGCCTACACTGTGACAGCTTCTGGAAGCCATCCCATCCTTTTTTTGAAGGGGATACCAAATATTACAGCTGATCTAGGGTTGTAATATTTGGTATCCCCTTGATTTTGAGGGGTAACATTTAACAACGCACTGCTTGAACTATCCCTTGCATTGGGGAGGGGAGTACATCATAAGCCTACACTGTGACAGCTTCTGGAAGCCATCTCATCCTTTTTTGAAGGGGATACCAAATATTACAGCTGATATAGGGTTGTAATATTTGGTATCCCCCTGATGTTGAGGGGTAACATTTAAAAACGCACTGCTTGAACTATCCCTTGCATTGGGGAGGGGAGTACATCATAAGCCTTCACTGTGTCAGCTTCTCGAAGCCATCCCATCCTTTTTTGAAGGGGATACCAAATATTACAGCTGATATAGGGTTGTAATATTTGGTATCCCCCTGATGTTGAGGGGTAACATTTAACAAAGCACTGCTTGAACTATCCCTTGCATTGCAGGGGGGAGTACATCGTTTGTCTACACTATGCCTCCTTCTGGAAGCTATCCCACCTGTTTTTTTAAGGGGATACCAAATATTACAGCTAATATAGGGTTGTAATATTTGGTATCCCCTTGATTATGAGGGGTAACATTTAACAATGCACTGCTTGAACTATCCCTTGCATTGGGGAGGGGAGTACATCATTAGCCTTCACTGTGTCAGCTTCTGGAAGCCATCCCATCCTTTTTTTGAAGGGGATACCAAATATTACAGCTGATATAGGGTTGTAATATTTGGTATCCCCTTGATTTTGAGGGGTAACATTTAACAACGCACTGCTTGAACTATCCCTTGCATTGGGGAGGGGAGTACATCATAAGCCTACACTGTGACAGCTTCTGGAAGCCATCCCATCCTTTTTTTGAAGGGGATACCAAATATTACAGCTAATATAGGGTTGTAATATTTGGTATCCCCTTGATTTTGAGGGGTAACATTTAAAAACGCACTGCTTGAACTATCCGTTGCATTGGGGAGGGGAGTACATCATTAGCCTTCACTGTGTCAGCTTCTGGAAGCCATCCCATCCTTTTTTTGAAGGGGATACCAAATATTACAGCTGATCTAGGGTTGTAATATTTGGTATCCCCTTGATTTTGAGGGGTAACATTTAACAACGCACTGCTTGAACTATCCCTTGCATTGGGGAGGGGAGTACATCATAAGCCTTCACTGTGTCAGCTTCTCGAAGCCATCCCATCCTTTTTTGAAGGGGATACCAAATATTACAGCTGATATAGGGTTGTAATATTTGGTATCCCCCTGATGTTGAGGGGTAACATTTAACAAAGCACTGCTTGAACTATCCCTTGCATTGCAGGGGGGAGTACATCGTTTGTCTACACTATGCCTCCTTCTGGAAGCTATCCCACCTGTTTTTTTAAGGGGATACCAAATATTACAGCTAATATAGGGTTGTAATATTTGGTATCCCCTTGATTATGAGGGGTAACATTTAACAATGCACTGCTTGAACTATCCCTTGCATTGGGGAGGGGAGTACATCATTAGCCTTCACTGTGTCAGCTTCTGGAAGCCATCCCATCCTTTTTTTAAAGGGGATACCAAATATTACAGCTGATATAGGGTTGTAATATTTGGTATCCCCTTGATTTTGAGGGGTAACATTTAACAACGCACTGCTTGAACTATCCCTTGCATTGGGGAGGGGAGTACATCATAAGCCTACACTGTGACAGCTTCTGGAAGCCATCCCATCCTTTTTTTGAAGGGGATACCAAATATTACAGCTAATATAGGGTTGTAATATTTGGTATCCCCTTGATTTTGAGGGGTAACATTTAACAACGCACTACTTGAACTATCCCTTGCATTGCAGGGGGGAGTACATTGTTTGTCTACACTATGCCTCCTTCTGGAAGCTATCCCACCTGTTTTTTGAAGGGGATACCAAATATTATAGCTAATATAGGGTTGTAATATTTGGTATCCCCTTGATGTTGAGGGGTAACATTTAACAACGCACTGCTTGAACTATCCCTTGCATTGGGGAGGGGAGTACATCATAAGCCTTCACTGTGTCAGCTTCTCGAAGCCATCCCATCCTTTTTTGAAGGGGATACCAAATATTACAGCTGATATAGGGTTGTAATATTTGGTATCCCCCTGATGTTGAGGGGTAACATTTAACAAAGCACTGCTTGAACTATCCCTTGCATTGCAGGGGGGAGTACATCGTTTGTCTACACTATGCCTCCTTCTGGAAGCTATCCCACCTGTTTTTTTAAGGGGATACCAAATATTACAGCTAATATAGGGTTGTAATATTTGGTATCCCCTTGATTATGAGGGGTAACATTTAACAATGCACTGCTTGAACTATCCCTTGCATTGGGGAGGGGAGTACATCATTAGCCTTCACTGTGTCAGCTTCTGGAAGCCATCCCATCCTTTTTTTAAAGGGGATACCAAATATTACAGCTGATATAGGGTTGTAATATTTGGTATCCCCTTGATTTTGAGGGGTAACATTTAACAACGCACTGCTTGAACTATCCCTTGCATTGGGGAGGGGAGTACATCATAAGCCTACACTGTGACAGCTTCTGGAAGCCATCCCATCCTTTTTTTGAAGGGGATACCAAATATTACAGCTAATATAGGGTTGTAATATTTGGTATCCCCTTGATTTTGAGGGGTAACATTTAACAACGCACTACTTGAACTATCCCTTGCATTGCAGGGGGGAGTACATTGTTTGTCTACACTATGCCTCCTTCTGGAAGCTATCCCACCTGTTTTTTGAAGGGGATACCAAATATTATAGCTAATATAGGGTTGTAATATTTGGTATCCCCTTGATGTTGAGGGGTAACATTTAACAACGCACTGCTTGAACTATCCCTTTCATTGGGGAGGGGAGTACATCATAAGCCTACACTCTGACAGCTTCTGGAAGCCATCCCATTCTTTTTCTGAAGGGGATACCAAATATTACAGCTGATATAGGGTTGTAATATTTGGTATCCCCTTGATTTTGAGGGGTAACATTTAACAACGCACTGCTTGAACTATCCCTTGCATTGCAGGGGGGAGTACATCGTTTGTCTACACTATGCCTCCTTCTGGAAGCTATCCCACCTGTTTTTTTAAGGGGATAGCTCCCGGACAAGCAGCTGCTCTGCGATCACACAGAGGGCCAGTGGCCTGGAGACACCCAGGTTACACATGCTTGTCTGGGGCACCCAGACTGCACCCAGACTAGCAGGGCCGCAGGCCTGTGATCACACAAGGTAGGCTTGCAGGCCCAACACAATGAGACACAGATACAGAGTGCCATTACATTTAGTCTACCACCGTGGTATTGCACGTGCGTGCGCAGGCTCCTTCTTTTCCCAGTCAGGTATGAGGCCGTCATGACACATCCTTAGAGGGACAATACATGTTCTTAAAAGGGAAACACCACAAATTCTCCCACTATGCTAAGAGATGTGTAATATATATACATATTGTCAGTCTGGTTTATTGTGTGATTTATCTGCGTTTCATGTCAACCCTGTAAAATGAAATATTATTTGTATGTGTTTTACGTGCCTGCCATGATGACTGCGCCGCTACGCCACACCCCCTACAGTGAACCCATCTATCGGGTCAATTTCCCTAAGGAGGTAGTATTCCGGAGTATTTTTTTCAATTTCCAGCCATAGTTTGTGTAGTCATTTCCATCACTGTTGGCAGCTGTGATTTATTAAGCTACTAATTATATAAACCACTAAGTGTTGGCAGCTGTGATTTTTTAAGCTACAAATAACCATATAACCAACTAAGTTTCATTTAACTCAAAGCAGTTTGGCTGACTGATCAAGTAACAGTGGCGTACCGAGCCGCGGGAGTGGGGGGGCCAAGCTGCCACCCCACAGGCTCTTTTTAGAGCCTGACCGGGAATTTCGTCATTGGGCCACCCCTCCCGTTCGGCACCTCAACGAGGGTACCCAATGGGAAAGGTGTCCCGCTGGCAGGACAATGTGTGCTGAGTAACTCCTGCTCAGCACAGTAATTTTCCTGGCAGCAGGACACCTTACCCTTTCCGAAACCTCTGGCAGGACAATGTCCCAAGGAGCTCAGGGCAGCAGCAGAGGGGCTCTCAAGTTGCTCTGTGTCAACAGAGCATTTCAATGTGAGCCATTAGGCACTGATGGGAGGGAGGGGGGACTATTAGCAGGGACTTTTGTCCCTTTAGAAATGTACATGGCAGGAAGTGATCAGGTGTGAGAGGTTTGCATAATGCTGCATGCTTATGAAATAATGACTGAAGATGTGCTCAGTTGCTTAAATTGTCCACATCCCGTTTCACTATTTTAACCAAAGTGTGTGAAGTGTGTGATCCTGGGCAGATCATTTAATCAGACTGTCTTATCTGCAACTCTGTAAGTGATTCACTTCAAAGCTTATGTGTTAATATATGATGCTGTTATTTTTTTTTTTTTAAAAGCCTTACTTGCTCCATATATAACAGTGCATCTTAGGTATTTTGCCTCACAAAATTATTTGCCACTTGGCTTCTTGCAATGTGCTTTCTGTGAAGTAATTTCTGTTGGTGCAATCCATAAGCAAATCAGGAGATGTGCATATATTTTACCCCAGAGTGCCTGGACAGGGCTCTAAAAGTTGAGTTCCCTGCATCTGTAATGATTCTGCCGTTTTTCTTGTGTTAAAATGCGATATGATGAGACAACCTGGAATTGCGTGCACTCCAGTTGAGAGGGGAAAGTATGATGAGACAACCTGGAATTGCGTGCACTCCAGTTTGGTATCCCATACCGAGGCTCGGAAATCTCCTACTTTGGTCTGCGATCTACGAAGACAGCCGAAGACAGGGGATACCGGATCGGTATGGGATACCAAATATTACAGAACAGGGCCATGGTTTACAGAGCTCACACGGGAGAGGAGTTCATCCTTGTGCCCCCTAGTGGCCAGTGATTCTGTGATCTTTTTTATCGATCAAGGGTCCAAAAGGTTTTGTGGTCTGGGGTTATCTGGTACACTGGAATTCAGGGGTCATAAAGCCAAAGTATTTGGGTGCTATAATTTAGGATTAGGGCTGATGACGGTTGGGGGCCTGTGTCCTCCTTCTCATGGGGTTGCGCTGTTCACAGGCCCACAGCCCTCTTCCTGTGGTCTTGTTGGGCACATTCCTCCCACGGCGCTAAGGTTGGCAACATTTTAGGACAATGAAGGGTTTTATGGATCTTTTTAGCTCTGGGCTTTCTCATCAGCGTTTGGGATACCTATTCATTTGCTCATGTTCGTGGCCTAGGCCTGGGGTACTGATTGCAGCGTCACGTTTTAAGCTGTGCGCCACAATATGGTTGCTAATATATAAGATGGCTACTATTCCTGCATGCATACTACACCTAAGGATGCACTATAATATAATCATGTGGAAGCTGATACAGGCTCCCCCCTGGTTCCTTACATTACTGATGATGGCCTTTGCCTTATTCTAAAGTTCTTGGGGGTGTGGGAAGAATATGGCTCCTTCCCAACATTCCCACTTTTATTAATTTGACATGAACAAACTCCTCTATGAACCCACATTTAGTTGGCCCCCACCGATGCTCCTCCTCCATCCTTTGGAACCCATGCTCTGCATACATGATGTAAACTCTGACCAGACTGGGCATATTCTTCATGGGTGCAAGTCATGTATATACAACCCCAATCCCATGCTAGATCAACCCAATACTCTGTGCAGTGATCAGGATCAGGTAGGGGTATAGTGGTAGTACCGCAAGGGTGCAAACACTGTTCTACCACTACCATGAATTGTTTGTTTGGGTCATCTGTTTGCACAGCACTATCTTTTTTACCGTGAGGTGCATTTGATCCCCCAATTGAAACCATCATCATCATGGCCCTGCTAGGTACTGCTTTGCCACAACATAGAAGCCCCAATTGGCAAGTGCAGAAAAGGACCAAGATGAACACGATAACGGGCACCAGCATCTTCATGATCACCCCCATCCATGACGGTGCCCAAGCAAAAAGTCCATCAAACCAATCTCCTTCTTGTTTACCAATTTCAGTTTGTAGGTGTGATCCGAGAGTGTGCAGTGCTCCTATTATCTGCGTCAGGGAGCCGTCCTCTGCGTCATTGGACAGCACGTACATGCAGCAAGATTCACCGATTTCTCTGCAAACACCTCCTTCCATTGCCGTGAGCAAGTCAAGCACATAGGGTCATCAACCTTATGGCATGAATCTCGACCTTTATTGCGTGGAGGCGTTGTTCTGTATCGTTAGCCAGCTGCACGACCTCCCATTTGACTATCTGTAGCCATTTTGCATTTGCGGCGGTTTGGTCCCCAGGCAGAAGTAAAGATGTAAAACATTTCTCTCTCTTTGCTGAACAGTCTATATGCATTGGGTATTTCTTTAAGCACTTCGGAGGAGTCTTGGGACCGATAATTACATCTTTTTCTGTGCAGTTTGCTGTTCTTCTGTTTCTCAGGTACGACCCATTGTGGCTGGAGCTCGGGTTGGGGTAGGCAGAGTCTTCGACCCCATTGCAAGGTGTTTTTCAGGGAGCACTAGTATTGCTGAGTGCAGCATGGACAGTGAGCAATAGCCCCTCCATGATGGTGGGAGGTGCAAGAATGCATGCTGTCCACACAACCAGTATTAAGTCCATTATTATAGTGGTGCCTTTTCTGAGGTCTGTGATAAACAGTGTATTATTGCATTTGAGATTAGCCCCCACAAAAACAGTTCCTTCGTTGTAAAAGCATAGTTCATGGGTTTGCTGCTATTACACTGTTACTGGCTTTTCCATTGTTTCGCCTCACGTTAGTTTTGCGACATGTTCATTCCAGAATTGTGCGCATACTTTGTTTACTTTAGGCAATACTTAATCTCCGAATCCCAGTAACTCTCCTGCTGCACATCTCATTGATGTTTCTTGCCATCTGCTGCCTATGTATTTTACTCTCGTAAGTGAATGTACGGCTTCTGCAGACACTGGGAGCTTTTGGGATTTTCTTTGCATTGCAGCTGGTCAGCATCCATAGTCTCTAGTTGCACCGTCTGTGCCTGAAATGTGCCTCGCAGCCTACACAATGCCAGATGAAGCAAGCATTGAGCCTCTAAAATTGGTAGTTCTTGTGATATTAATACCTTCTTGGGTGCCCCTGATGCATGTGGTATCAACAAACAGACATAACAACTTCCATTCACTCTATTCTTTCCCTCCAAGCTCATGTCTGCATACCTTTTTTTTTCATTTCGGAGTGATGCACATCTTCTATTGAGTCTAGGCCTAGCTCATTATACTTATCATATCTATATTTTCTAAGTTGCCTTCTCTGACGTGTTAAAACGATGTTATATACACTTCCAAAAGACCTAGTAAAATCAAAAGATGTCAGGGGAGGGGCCCCAACATAAGAAGTATTATTAGTTGGGCTGTTATTTGTCATTCAATCATCAACATTGGTGTATGTGGCCACAGTGTCAAGCATGTAAAGTTTTTCAACCATATGTACATCCTGCATTCCCCTCTCAACTAATTTAGCATTTTGAATAAAACCATTGGTGGAAGCATTTGCTTGAATATACCCCCCTCTTTTATATGCCCACCGCATATAAAAGTACAACCCAAATATATTCCTAAACCAAACATAAACATTGCAAATAGGCCAGCAATGTAATGCATTGCACATAGATACAATTAAGAAAATCTGGTCATGGTACTATACACATTACTTTTCCTAATATAAACCGAATTGGTGGAGCTCGCTGGATCCATTGCGATGAGTACCTAAAAAGGATGTATTTAATTACAGGAGGTAGATAAGATAGAAAATGAAATATAGAGAACCAGATGCAGTAATAGGGAAAGGTAGAGAGCTGGGGAATGAGAGACAGTATGGGGAACCGCAAGAGTGCAATTCCTGTGTAAATGCAATGCATAGCAGTGTTGCGTGGAAGTGGCGATAGTGTCTTTTTACTTCTCACAGGAGGGTGTTTGGGCAGGTCAGGAGGGCGAGGTGGTAATATTATGGGTAAGGGGGCAGTTCAATCCCTCGGTGCATGCTGGGACAGAGGCGGCTTTTGGACATGAGAAAGGTGCACCCAGTAAAGTAGCTCTTTAACCCTTGCAGCCAGGGGAGTGGCATACATAACTCAAAATGGGCTGTTATGCCTAGGCTGTTTCCAATGGTGAATGAAATTTCTAACATAAACCAAATCACCAGGGAATAGCTGCAGATGGGGTAACGTTGCAGGCATATTTGCTGCGGCAACAGTTTGTCTATCTGGGGAGGTGCAATCTGTTGGGGGACAAATGTTATTGCCTTTGTTAGGGAGGACAGATAGTTATTAAATTCCCCCCTTAAAATAGAAGCTGCTCTATAAGCGTCCAACACTCTTCTGACAGGAGAGAGCGGCATATACATGCAGCATCCCATGACCACTTTGTGGGGCAATAAATGTTGGTCTTTACAGGGCTGTGTGCATAAACTGTATAATGCGAGCCGCAGGCAGTGCACCCAGGCCGTTAATCCGTTCTAAGAGCCTGTTTGCCTGGTGGTGGTAAATGCTGCACATCCGATGCTTGATGCCCAATAATGTTGAAATCTCCTTAAAAAGGTAATTAAAGAAATGTGTGCTGTTATCTGACCTTAATAAATTGCACACACCTGATCGAGGGAAAACCTCCTGCACTACAAATGTGGCAGCGCACTAAGCGTCTTGATGTGCACAAGGTCCCGCCTCCAACCATCGTGAGAAGGGACACACGACCACAATGAGGTAACGGGATCCATTGCAACTTTTGCCCATGTCCACACAATCAATGTGTAGTACACGGAACGGTCCAGTAGGGCAGGCAAGGTGCCTCTGATAGTCCTTAGTGTGAGGCCTGTGTTGTAACTCTGACATGTAGTACAATGTGTGGACATGTTTGTCAAATTTTCTTGTAGGTTGGGTTGGGAATGAACCAGTCTTTCTGAATGTCTTCTGCGATGTGTTGTTTGAAGATGTGTGATGGATGATGTAGCTGGTCAAAAGCTACTAGTAACAGCTCATGGGGCACCACTCCTTTCCCTGATATCTACTGTCCCAAGAGATCAGTTGGGTACTGTTTGCACCCTCTTGTCATGATGCCTACCTCCAAGGAGCCAGGTCCGACCCAGCAACCCCAGAGGCAGGCATTATTTCCCCCAGGGGAGTGCCAGCGGGCCCAAGCTGGGGCCCTTTGGACGCAGGCCTGGCGCCTTAGGCGCCAGGCTCATTTTGGCCCTCTGTCCTGGTGCCTTAGGCGCCAGGCTCATAAAGCTAGACATGTGTTCAAGTGTTTTAATGTGCACTTACCTGATGCAGACCATGCTGCCACATCCAGGCCCTCTTGAGGCCTGAATAGGAACTACTTTACCTGTGGGACTACTTTCCACCCGGGTGTGGTCAGGGAAGGATACATACCTGATCGGAGGAAGGATACACACTTGGAACTTCTTCCAAAGCTATTTAAACGACACCCGATCAGCAACTCACGCTTCGCGTTGTTCTGCTCCTCGCAGCTGGACGCTCACTGTGTCAGCTCCTGCATCTGGACTTCAGCCACGCCTGTCAGCATCCTGGGTCACCTGCAAAGGGAGACAAGAGACCTAGCAGTTAATCTGCACCACGGAGACATCACCGACGATCCTGAAAGGGAAGACATCATTTTTAAAAGCATTTCGTTACGATCGCTGCAGCGCTGCATTTCACTCACCTTTCCTGGGTTCCTCCATCTTCAGCAGCGATCATCCGGATACACAGCCACTTCCCAGAGCCTAGAGAAAAAGACAAGAATAAGAGGTGAGAGAAGGAAGGGAATAGGAAAAGCTCAGTTTCCTTCTAAGACTTACCTGTTGGGTCATTCCCATTTCATTTCGGGTCTTCTGCTTCCAAGCAGGACCCCGGCCCCTATGGGGAAAAAAGACAAAGACATTAGATGAGCGAATGCAAAAACATTACCTGAGCGCTCATCTAGGACTTACCAGATCTTTACTGGAACTGCACGTTTCACTTCGGGTCGGCGCCATATCTCCGGCATTCCGAACCCCGGCCCCTATGGGGAAAAGACATCAACATCAGCGCTTTGTTGCAAGAAGTCTCCAAAGGAATCTTCATTCATCACCTGAAAAATGACAATGAACATTATTATTTAAAGCTTGAACTTTTGAACTTGCAACAGAACTTTTACAGCGCCTTACCAGTATAATCAAGCTTACCTGAACTCCCATCCAACCTCAATCCAGTGAAGTAACTGGGTTCAACGCGCCCCTGCGTCAGAAGCAGGATGGAAAGTTCGTCCTATCAGACCCTAAGGTGAGACTTCACAGGGAATCGTGGAAGGGTATCGTGGAGGGTTGGAAGAGAGTGGGAGGCTTCAGCATAACTCAGTCAGTAGGTAATACTCCCTTTTCACGCACAGGGGAATATTCCTGCGAGCCGGAGAAGCCAGAGTAGAGGTCCCTTCCTGTCCATCTTCAGAGTCCTGCGCTTCACCATTGAAGAAGCATCAGCACTCGAAGCCAGACCTGCGCCTCCGTCGGAATCAGGTGAGTGTTACACCTCTCTTCACCCAAATCTCGTTCTCCTCCTGTGGTGCCCGTGCCTGCAATACAATCAACTTTGCAATTGGTAAGGCATTATATGGAATAGCCAACTGCTCTGTGGAGCATACACTGGGCGATATGCCATTGTTACCGAGTGAGACCTTGTCTGTGTTGTTGGTGTAGCGGTGCATTTCACAACCACAACTACAGGTGGCTGGGAAAGTGTGTGAATAAGCACAGGAGATCCTTTGGCCCTCCTGAATTCCCTTCTCTTCCACCGTGCAAGCACTGCATGTACTGTGGTGGTAACATATGCTAAATCAGAGTAGATGGTCACATGACACCCTTGGGATGCTTGAAGCACTTCAATAAGCACAATGAGCTGTGCTGCAGGGGCCGAGAAGTACATATTTTGCAATAATGTTTCATATTCCCCATCCACCAGACGGACCACTGCCGCACCAGTGTGCCGCAAGCCTGTGTCCTGGTCAATTATTGATGACCCATCAACGAAGAGGACCCCCTCCTCGAGCGGTCTGTCACATGCTTTAGGAATGTCATCTTCCTTACGTTCAAAGGTTACATAAACATGGTTGGCCAAGTATTAGTCACAACACATTTCTGTTAGGAAAGTGGCAGGGTTAAAAGTTTTTTGCATCGTGCAATGTAAATGTTTGCACTGGACAGAATGATCTTGTATGCAGATGCTCTCTGTGTGGTCAGTGTGGATTAAGAGCGTTCTAAAATGGCAAATACGACGTGCTCAACATACAATGTTACGGAGCACCAACTAACGATAGTAGAGCTTTTTTCAATAGTGAATGTCGCTGCGGTAAGTGCTTGCTCAGAGGGGAATTGCCCCTGCATTACGGATCTAGTATACCACTGTAGTAGGCCAATGGATTGTGGCCCATGGAGCATTTCTGAGTCCGTACTGCAGTTATTAACTGTCCATTAGAGTGGGAGAATATGTAGAACTCTTGCCTGTAGTTTGGGGTCGCTAACACTGGAGCAGTTGAAATAAACTCCTTGAGGGCATCTAAATGTGCACACATCTCTTCTGTCCATATTATTTTGCTGTTGCCCTTCTGAGCTTCCCTGAGGCCTTGCAACAGTGATTGTGTGTGAGCTGCATATCCAAGCCCTACAGTACTTACAGAACCCCAAACATTTTTGCATTTGCTTTACAGTTTTGGGCTGGGAGGTGGCACACATAGATGCTATATTCTTTTGCCATTGATAGAAATTAATTGACACAAATATAGCACCTCCTGGAGGCAATACTTTAATTTAGCCTTGTCCACCTTTTATCCCTTGTGGGCCAGAAGTTGTAAGAGTGTCACGGAGTCCTGCCTGCACTGATGTTCTCTGACACTGCACACTAGTAAATCGTCAACATATTGAATGATGGTGCTAAGCACTTGAATGTTACCTAAAACAGCGTGCAATATTCAGTTAAAAATGCTGGGGGACTGGCAGTACCCTTGAGGCAATCTCGTGTGTTTAAAGCGCTTATCTCCATGTGTGAACACGCTAAGGTACTGCGAATCTGGGTGCAGGGTGTGAGGTAGGCATGGTATTACAAGTAGCGACACAGACACAAGAGGTACAAGTTTCAACACTTTTATTAGGTTTGACTGGGGTTGGAGACTTCCTAACTTGCCCTAATGCTATATTGGGAGTAGTCTTGGCCATCAAAGTAAAATAAAACAGTCCAAGTCCGTCAGTCAAACAAAAGAAAAGTCTGTGTCAGAAACCTATACTTACCCTCACACTTCACAATAACTAAGTGTGGTAAAATAGACGAAAATAAAGAGTGTGTCAAAAGAAGGTCAAAATGGCAATGAAAGTGGCTCACCACTCCCTTCCCCAAGTTCAGTTCACTGGGGTCCTTATAAAGTTCCTTCAAGGTGGATAGTATGCACAGTTCAAAGATTTCCCATTAATCTGTTAGGCTTCCCTCGCCTATTTCAATGTCAGTTCAACATGCAACACGATTCTCTTCAATGGATTCTTCCAGGCTTCCCTCACCCGGATTCACAATTCTCAAACAAACAGGTATTCACAAAGTTACTTCTTAATTACTTTCACAGGCTGCCCTTGCCTGTCTTCAAGCACTTAAATGTGGCTGAAACACTTTCCAGCTAAACAGCTCCCCTTCACAGCGCTCGGGAGAACTCCATTCCCCAACCTTCATAGTTCTCTTTCACAATGTTTATTTCAGTTAAACAGCTCCACTTCACAGAGCTACTTTCACAGGCTGCCCTTGCCTGTCTTCAAGCACTTAAACGTGGCAGAAACCATTTCTAGCTAAACAGCTCTGCTTCACAGAGCTCAGGGAAAACTCCCTTCCCCAACCTTTGTACTTCTCTTTCACAATGTTCACCTGCCAGAGACCTTTGCAACCGCATAGTATTATCACCACCAGGCGTAGCCACTCTGACAGCGGCGTCCTTATTAATATCGCCTTGCCAGAGACTTTGCAACCGCACAGTATTCTCACTCCTATGAGTGACCACTCTGACAATAGGGTTGACTTTCCAATGTCCGGGCCTCTGGCACTTGGTTTCGCAGAACGTGCCCTTCCTTATTTCACAAAAGCATATAGTTCATTAGGATGGGCCCACAGGCACTCTGTTCCTCGTTACGCAAAAATATTAGTTCACTTTCAGTTTAGCCTTTCAGGATCTATGCACGCTCTCTTTCACTTGTGCCCTTTTGTTAAATGGCTATTAATACATTTCGCTTTCATTATCCACTGTTCTGTTATCTTTCAAGAAGCGTTTAACAATGTGCCTCCTCATAGGGCACAGCTCTGTTACTTTGTTTCTCATCAGCTCCCTCACTGGCTAAATACATTCAAGCTTTCAGTTCAATGGGCCTCATTCCGAGATTGGAGGTAGTCATGGCGCTATTTGCGCCATGACTGCCTCCAATAACGGGTCCGGCACCGGTCTGGTTCAATGGGGACTTACCGGTGTAGTCCGACCTTTGCGGGACCGGTAAGTCCCCATTGAAAAAGCCATTCCCCATTCCCATTTGAGACCCCATAGAGCTCTATGGGAATGGGGAAGGCGCTAATAACAGTACCGCAAATTGTGGTACCATTATTAGCTCTGAAGTCCTTTAATGGGTCCCATTCATAACGCCTGGTCAGACCAGGCGTTAAAGGAGGGACCCGCTAAAGGACCTTGTAGTAGGGCGGTAATGGATTACCGGCACCGGTCTCCTTAATGGTGCCCGGTATCCCTTACCGCCCTACTCGGAATGAGGCCCAATGTCTTTATCCTTCAACATGTAGACATTGCGTGTAACACTGTAGCTTTCCACAATTGTGAGTATCACAAACCGGGCTCTCCCTTTCTTTTGAACTCAACGGCTGTGATTGCTTTCGCGCATCCTTCAGTTTTTACCTCGTCAAGGTCAGGGTCTTGCCCACCTGACCCTCAGACACTATGGGGCAGACTTGCGGCCCCGGTGGAGGAAACAAGTAGTATGCTGTACATGGAAGAAAGGGATTATCCGGGCCCTCAGCTCCCTTCTCTGAACTCTCCTGGCTTCTTGGAAACACGACTCCCTCGCCATGCTTTCTCCTGCCTCAGCTTGCAGCCTGACAGCACCTCAGCATCCTGTTCTCCCTGGTCTGTTTCTTGGAAGCTCTCTCTCAGCTGCTCCTCCGTATTGCCATCAAGCTTGCCTTCCTTCTTGGCCCCAGCCTCGCTCTCTGTGTTTTTCTGTGCTCCATCTTTTATAGTTTGGGAAACAGTCCATGAGTTTCAGCTGTGTGTGACTGGGACTGAGTGCTGAGCTTGCCTGGCCTTATTAGTGGGATAAGGCCAGTAGTGCATGTTATTAGTGGTATTCTTCCTAGTCTCAGTCTTCCTCTTCCTCGTCTCAGTAGTTGGGCTGATAAGCAAAGGAGGGGAGTCATGGGAGTTGTAGTATCCCATAAAGGTAGAGGGAATATGGGGTAAATAACTGTCAGGAAATGTGGGATACCATGTCTCAGCTTCTGGTGTCTCCTCCCCACTCGCCGAGGACCCCCTACCCAGGTGATCCTCCCTTGCGTGTCCAACCTAGAGTTGGGATCCAATATCAATGGCCCTTTCCTGGCCACCTGAACAAAGGATCCCCAGGGAGTCCTTTGGTCCTGAGTCGTGAAACATCTTCAGGTTTTTCACAAGGGCGTCAGAGAAGAAGGCGTTTTTAAGATCCACCACAATAAAGTGGTTCGCCTCTTTGGGGATGTTGCAAAGTATTGTCACAGGTTTCGGAACTACTGGAAATTCTGCCTCTACAATGTCATTAAGAGGGCGGAAATCTTGAATCATTCTCCAACTCCCCCCCTTTTGCTTTCTTAATTGGATAGATCGCTGTGTTGCAGAGGGAGGTAGATCGTACAATTATCCCCTGGTTTAGTAGGGCAACAATGGTATCCCTTATCCCTTCAGTGAAGGAAAAGACTAGGTATGGCCAACTTAGTCACACAGCCGCTCTCCGTTATACCCAAAACAACGGGTTATGAAGTTAAAAAGACTTTCTTCAAAATATTCCTGTATATAGGTAAACGTGCTTGTATCCAATTTCAAAAATGATGGTCAAAAAGAATCCAAGTCAGAAATAAATTCAATAATAATTTATCAAAAGATCATTGATAAGAGCACAACACTAATGGAATCTTAGTGAGGCTGCAGCTACACATCACATGTTAGGTATGGACTTAATATGCCAATGCATTTCGGAGTATACAAACTCCTTCATCAGGGCAAGTCTGTATTGAAATAATGTTAACACACAACATAAAAACACATGCATAAATAAATAAAGAAAATGTAAACACATACCAGAATGTAGAATGTTCATATGAGCGTTGGAATATATGTTTGGAAATAAACAACAAAATAAATGCAGTAAGGAACAAGTAAATCAACAACATAATAAGGCTAAAGGAGTGAAAAACAAATAACAAATGGTACCTCTATACCGGTGTGTAGCCAGTGTAGCTTTTTTTAGGAGTGTCAGGCTGTCAGTAACACCCGTGGTCCAATAAAGGACAGGATCCCTTATCCCTTCTTCTGCCTCCCTCGATAAGGGGTACTGTCTCAACCGTAGCAACACTGCTCCTGGTTTGAGAGTTATTCCAACTGGGGTCACCCCTTGCAAGAGCCCAACATTGTGAGCATTTGTCATCCACAATCTTTGAGGAACCTGCTCTAGGTTGGTGTCAGTGAAGGGGGGTGGAGCTACAAGGGCCATCAATGGGCACTGCACTTTTCGATACTGTGCCATAATGTAACAGGGAATAGAAATTGCTAATACAATCTCACCAATGACTGGTTTGTCGTCAAACAAGTCTGCATCTGTCACTTCCTTAAGAGGTGTTGTAGGGTCAATACACAGCACTGTGCGCCACTTGCAACCATATGAGTCCGTCACAATTACGACAATACATTTAGCTGATACCATCAAACCCTGTAAATCTCGGGATGATATTATACCTGCGATCAGTTCAGGGGACACCACAGGTCGGAGAAAAAAGAAAAGATGGCACACACCAACAAGCCTTACCAATTTGGGGCACCTCTTCGAGAAGCACTATTATGCTGTACACAAAGGAGGATCCTCGGGGAAACCACAAACCACGGCTTCTCCACCGCTCGCATGTATTATGACCATCACTCTTATGACACATATGCCAGGAGTGGCACACACTATCTGTGAATGAAACGGTGCTATTCAATTTACTCAACATGTCTTGCCCAAATACATTTATCAGGGAGCTCTCCGAATATAACAATGGTGCACGCACCACTCTTCCTCCTATTTTGATGTCGTTCTTCTGTATATGGAACCGTGGCGACAGCCCCAGAGAGTCAAGGATTTCCCCGATAGCGGGAAATTTCCATCACTGCTGCATGATTTAGTGGCAGCTGTGTCAACCATGAAAATGAATTACTTGTTACCTATTTCAGCGCCCACCAAGGGTTCCTTGTCAGGGTGGACTGTCATGGACAGGACTGGGCATGCAAGAGTGCTCTGTGGGCTGTCCTAGTCAGGGTTTGTATTGGTACCATGGAACGTGAAAGGGTTGTTTCACACTGCACTCACTAATCAGTAGGGTACGACAGTGCTGTTCGGCGCTTCGCCTGTCATTGGCATGTAACTCCCATACATAGCATTCTGCTGGGGTATTAATGGTTGTGTCATTTGTGGGTCTTGTGCGTGTGCACCCGGGGGATGTGGTGGTAGTTGAGCATAGGCCTGATGTATCTCGTAGGGGATGGAGGTGGGCCTGAGCGTTGGTAGCTGTGATTGGGGCATGGGGAGTGGATAATAGTTGCTCTACAGATTGTATCCTGGCCCTGCTGGCTCCTACACTCCCTTGCGAAGTGCCCACATTTCACACAGCACCAGCATTACGAGGGACCCATACCTGCTCCCAGGGGATCCATCCCACCAATTCTGCCCGCATCCCTCTGAATGCACCCCGCCCATGCTGCTGACCTCCCTGTTGCCACTCTGGGGAGGGGCACTTCCCCACTGCCCATGTCCTCCTCCTGGCCAAAATGATGCTATTCTGATGGCTGGAGGAGGCGTGGTCTGCTCCGCCATCTCCGTTTGCGCGCTTGATGGTGCTGCCTCCTAAACTGCGATCTTCGCCAATTTCTTTTGCACTAGTTTTACTGCCTCTGCCTGCCGCTGTTGGGCCATTTCCTTTTCTCAATTGTTTATTATTTTGCAATTATGTGTTATGATCGTTTGTATCATAGCCCACCCCTTTGCTTCAATGCCTACAATTTTGTCTAGTGCTTTCTGAACTTCTTTGGGCAAACCCCTTTTGATAACAAAGTAAGAAATAGGAACAGAACGGTCCCACTGGTCCCCTGTCTCGGCCTTCCAAATCTCCTGAACATTAATAATGTATTGCGCAGGATCTTCATCATCTCCCATGCTATACTGCATGATAGAATGCAGGTCTGGCTTGTCGGGATATGTTCACTGCAGCGCGTCCCACACTTGCGCTCTTATGTTTTTAAAAGGTGTGCCATTGTGTGCGTCATCATCTAGTTTTGACCCACACATCTGCATCTTGGTCCTCCACTATTGCAACAAGCAAACTTTTTACATCCCCCACAGCTAAGGGGATCCTGCTGTCTGTTTTGAAAAGCATAGATCCACTTTCCGGCCCCAGAAGTAAGGGGTGGGAGCAGCTTAATCAAATCGTTCTTATCCATTTGTGCCAAGGCACATAGTGTGTCCTGCCTATGCCTCTGTGCAGCAACGTCATCTGGGTACCTGTGTTCCTTCCTTCTTTTCATCCTGCACTTCCCTTTTTCCTGGCTACTGCCACTCGGCCGACCCTGTTCCTTAACCGTGGTCCCCACAAACTTTCTACCAATGGCGGAATCTCTGGCATCTGCTCTTTCCCTTCATCATCCTCAAACTCATCTATTTTTTTTTAACACTTTATTTTTGTGTTTTAACAACAACAGAAAACCACATGGGGGGTCATTCTGAGTAGGGCGGTAGGGGATACTGGGCACCGGTAAGGAGACCAGTGCCAGTAATCCCCTACTGCTTGATTCCGAGGTTCCCTAACGGGAACCGTAAGGGACGTTTGGTCAGACCAAACGTACCTTACGGGTCCCGTTAGGGGACCAGGGCGCAAATAACGTGCTTGCCATTAGTGAGCCTGTTATTTGCGCCCTCCCATTCACATTGAGCCCTATGGGGGCTCAAATGGGAATGGGGAATGGTTTGGTCAATGGGGACTTACCGGTCCCTCCAGGGTCGGAATGGTCCCCATTGTACCAAACCAGATTCGGTACCTGTATGGGAGGCAGCCATGGAGCTAATTGCTCCATGGCTACCACCATACTCGGAATGACCCCCATGGAGTCTGATTCCCTGCTCACCGCCCACCCAACTCAAAATAACACATTGGAAGAATAAGGAACTTATTAAAAGCTATCATTGCTGCCTTCAACGGTGTCAGTTCGCAGTTGTAATCAAGTATTGAATATACAGGCCCCAAACCTCTGGAGGACGAGCATGCAAAGGTAAAGACCGAAGAAAGGCTGTTTCAATGTCATGACAATAGGCCACATCCTGGAGCCATACCTTCGCCCTGAGAGGGCTATCCCAAACTCATCTATGGTGTCACATTCCTCTTCCCTTGGATCCCTGTCTGTACCCCTGTCTGACCTTACAGTCCCATACCCTGTGCTTCCTGATGGCCTGTCGTCATCTCCCTCCTTCTCGATGTGCACATCCTTGATCACTTAACTGTCTAGCCTGAACAAAATATCTCCTGTTAGTCATTCATCTGAACCATTCCCTGTGTTCCCTCCTCCGTCCTGTGCTGCCCTTAATCGAGCTAATTCCACCCGTGTAGCCTCTAATGCTTCTTCTAGCTCATTCTGTATCTTGCTGCCTTGGGGCGGGATAGCACTAGGTGCTGGGATGTAGGGGGCTGGGGCAGTTGCCGGGGTAGGTACGTACGTCTGGTTGGTATACCCTGTGGCTGGGCGAGTGGTAAGCGGGTAAAGTCCTGTTGCGGGGACCCAATCCCATTCCCCTGTGTTGCCACATACATTGGGCCTCATTCCGAGGCTGGCGCTATCCATGGAGTAAATAGCACCATGGTAAGCAACCATGGAGCTATTTACTCCATGGAAATCCGGCATGGTGAATGGAGTAATTACCGGTCCATTCCAAGGTTGGAGGGACCGGTAATTCCCCATTCACCATACCGGTTCCCCATCCCCATTCCTGCCCCCATAGGGCTCAATGGGAATGGGGAAGGAGTAAATTACGGCACCGTAAATTACGGTGCCGTAATTTACTCCAAGGTCCCTTTGCGGGTTGGATTTTTAACGCCTGCTAAAAGCAGGCGTTAAATGCCAACCCGCAAAGGGGAACTCGGAATATGGTGGTAAGTGTTAACGGTCACCGTTGCCATTAACGGTGACCGTTAACCCTTACCTCCAACCTCGGAATGAGGCCCATTGCATCTAGAGTGGCCTCTTCAGCCCACATCCGGGTCCTCCCCATCCTCTATCATCTTCCACTGTTCCAATATCTCTTTTTTCTTTTGTGTTGTTTACCTTTATACTTAGCAGCTAAGAACATGCGGTCCAGTATCCCTCTATTATGGGTGCCTTGCTCTGGCCAGGAGCGAGACCCCTTCCCCCCTTGTGTCTCTACCGCCCACGGTTTGTGATATGTTTGAATCTTGTCCCTATACATTGTTAATGTACTATACATATATTCTAATGTAATACCCCTTCCCATTTTTGCAATATGCGTGCCCCCAAAAAGTCCACCCTTTGAAAATATGTGCTGCGCAAACTTTAATCATACATCTCTACCAGTCCACTGGTCCCGACTCCCCGCTGCCCCCTGGGAACACCTTCCTCTTCCCCATTTTCCACACACACAAATAAACCACTCGCTCTCAGATCAACTGTCCACCACTGGCCCACCTCCGACCTCTGCCTTGTACACAAAAAATGGTAGTACACTAAAACAAGCTAAAATAACAAGCTGAAACAACAACCACTAATTCCACTGAGCCCACTAACTGTAGGGAGCTCCTACTTTTTTCCTTTTTCCTCCTTGCTACACAACAAATGGTGTCATCATCTTCCCTCACTCAGAAAGGTACCCTAAACTCCTGTTTTTCCCCCTTAAAATCCTCCTAAATATCCAAAAAGTAATAATAAATAACTAAATCTCACCATGTGCCTTACCTCACCTTACATTCACCCATGCACATCACAATCCCCCACTCTCGCTATCCTTTGTTGTTATCCCTCGTAAGGGGTGTATTCACGTCTCTGTGTTCACCCAAGCTCCTCCATCACAGGGTCCCAATAACGACCTGCACTCTCCCAGGAGCTGCGCCCCGCTCCAAAGAGCAGACAGGAATTCTGTAAAAATGGCTCATGCACACCTCTGTGGGTTACGCGTTTGGGACTGGTCGCTGCATGTGGGCATGGCCCATTCAGAGAAGCAACCTGGAAGCCGAACTCATCGCGGGAGTCGCTGGGATCACATCGGGGTCACCAAATGTAGGAAAGCCCCCCCCAGACGCACACAGCAGAAACAAAACAACACACTAGGGAAAAAAGGCCCAATACACCTCTTGCAAGGATAACAAGTTTTATTTCCATACAAAAGGAAAAGCGCCAACAAAGAATTCTGCTGCTGCAGACGTTCTGGCAACAACGGCATGTGTAACGGTACACAGTGTCATGGGTGACCCCATTACATACAGTAGAAACCAGCGCTGTTGGTTGGTGAGACCCTAAACATAGGTCACCTGCTCCATAGGTGATGCCAGGCCATTGGTCTCAGCCTCGTCCATCCATCTTCTTCCACGTGGACGATGTTGCAGTCCTTATTGGTCAGCCGATGGTCAAGTAACAATTATATTACTAACTATGAAAAACACATATATTTAACAGGCCACCTGGCACAAACAGACACGGGTACAGGGGGAAAGACAAGGTCATGCTAACTCACACACACTTCACTTGCTCCCAGACAGGCCGGCATTCCACCAAACTCTCCCACCCTCATTCTGGGCTATAATATCATCCCTCCCTGCACCCCGCAGCACAAATCACGTGACCCGGGAATGAAGGCCCCATCATGTGATCTTTTGATCGATCAGTGGTCCAGCAGGTTTTATGGTCTGTGGTCTGGGGTTATCTGGTACACTGGAATTCAGAGGTCCTGAAGCCAAAGCATTTGAGCGCTATAATTTCAGATTAGGGCTGGTGGGAGTTGGAAACCTATGTCCTCCTTCTCACGGGATTGCGCTGTTCACAGGCCCACAGTCCTCCTCCTGTGGCCTTGCAGGGCAGATTCTTCCCAGGGCGCGATAATTGGCAACATTATAGGACAATGTAAGGTTTTATGGATCTGTGTAGCTCTGGGCTTTCTCATCAGTTTTTGGGATACAACCTATTTCTGCTCTCATGTTCACGACCTATGCCTGGAGTGCTGACTGCCACGCCACAGTTTAAGCTGTGGGTCACAATATGGCTGCTAGTATCTAAGGTGGCTACTATTCCTGCATGTATACTACACCTACAAGATGCACTATAATACAATCGTGTGGAGGCCGATAGGCCCCCCCCCCGGTCCCTTACATTACTGATAATGACCTTTGCCTTATCCTAAAGCGCTTGGGGGTGCGGGAAGAATATGTCCACTTCCCAACATAACCAAGTCAAATGGGCGGGTGTGTGATATACTAATGGTTGTACGTGGTTTTGCCAAAGCAAATTGCCTTGCTGTAATTTACTTCGGCATCATAACTTTTTAAAAAGGCAACATAACACAACCCACCCAAAGAGGCTCCTGGTGCCGAGGCCCACCAGGAAATCTCTAAGCATCAGTGTGGGCTGGTCCAGAGCTGCTTAATTTACACTGATCAAAGGTGCTCTTTCTTTTCCAGCACATGTGGCCCCAGCATTCAGCACAGGAGGTGCATCAAATAGCCATAGTCAATATCTGCAGGAATGCTTATTCAATTGTCCATTCACAAGCTGAAGTTGATTACAAAGCCCAATCATTGTTTTCTTATAAATCAAGTTCCAAAACATAAACACTGTTATAAAAGAAAGTCAATCACTCTTTTAAATCTATGTTCCCATTAATGTTTTATCAGAAAATAGTGTCTATTTAAAGCATACATGCTGAAAAAGAACAAATAAACAAAGAAACGACCGGGGAGTGCATTAACAGGATTCTACAAACACAAAGCAGCACTATTCAAAGTAGCAGGTTTTACAACCTCAGTGTCACAGGGCGGAATGTACAAAATTGACATTCTGATTGTCAATTGCCATTGCACAACACATTAGCTGCATTCAAAGTGTTTGCAAGTTGCATTGTAGAGGTGGCAGAAAGTGGCCCCACGCTCTTAAATTTTCTTGCGAGGTGCATGGATGAAGGGTTTTAGATTGCCCATGCAATCGCAAAACATTGGGCCTCATACCGAGTCTTCCTTTAAAACGGCGCCAATACCGGCATGCCATTATTAATGTTTCCGGTGTGGCATGTTCCAGTTTTTCCGGAGTACTATGGGTCCGCAGACACGTGCACTTACTCCACCGGAATTGGCGATACTGGCATGCCGGTATTACTGGCATCAAAGCGAGAGCGCCAGGTTTACCCGCAGAAAATTGCTGCTAATAGCGATAACGGCATGAAACTGCTAGTAACACCGGCACAATACGGCAGTGTCAGTAATACCAATGCCAGAAAACAAGTCACCGCAGGAACCAGAAGGCCTGTTGTGGCTATTAATAAAATCGCAATCTCCCTGCTCCAGTAGCCATCCAGGCCCTGATTAAACACAGAATCATGTCACAGGGCCAGAGGACCCAGCCCACAGATTCCTGCCTCAGAAAACCAAGTTTTTCCAATGCTGAGCTAACCGCATTGATGGAGACAGTAGTCCAGCATGCTGACAAACTTTTTGGGAGCAGGCAGAGGAAGACCAGCATCCAGCACAAGACTGCCATATGGACTGAAGTGGCAGCAAGTGTGACGGCTGTGGGAACTGTCACCCCCACAAACAGGGACTGCCGAAAGAGATGGGATGACCACAAGGCCAAGGTCCGTAGTGCCATCACCCAGCACATGATATGATATGATTGTTTATTTATATAGCGCATATACACAATGGGCCTCATTACGAGGTGGGCGTTAAGGGATTACCAGCACCGGTAAGGACACCGGTGCCGGTAATCCCTTACCACCCTATTCCGAGTTCCCTTACAGGTCTGTAATTTGTAGGCGTGGCTGGGTCAAGTGTGGGTTTTTTAGTAGTGGAAGTACCCAAGATTGTTTTAAGTTGGTAGGGATAGAACCGGTAGAGAAGGAAGCGTTGATTAACTTCGTGATGAAGGGGGAAAGGTCACGGGCAGCATCTTTAATGAGCTGTGCAAGGCACAGATCTCCTTGGCAGTTGGAAGGTTTCAGTGACAAAATGTGAATGTGAGCCCTCTACCTCAGCAACACCCATTGAGGGCTCACTTGAGAGCACCCCAAGGTGCAGTTTACTACGTCACTTCACCACCAGGGATCGGGAAAAGAACCACAAGTCTAAGTGGCGATGAAAATTAATCATAGGCACATCTAGGGTGTGGTTGTGTAGTGTTGTTTGGGGAGGGTGTGGTTGTGTTGGGTGTTTGGGGAGGGTGTACTGGGTGGGTGTTTGGGGAGGGTTTGCAGGGGTGGGTGTTAGAGGAGGGTGTGCTTGGGTGGGTGTTTGGGGAGGGTGTGGTTTTGCAGGGATGTACTGTACACTATGCACCTAGATAGTGGAAATTCTTCATTGGGTGTTTATTGCGCAATGTTACTCCAAGAAGGTGCATGTATAGTGATACTGGGTGTCCATATCAGAAGAAGTCTGGCAAGCCAATCGCCCAAACCGGGCCTCTGCACGCTCAGTGTGTACATGTGTGCCATCCACGGGCAACGCGTCATCCTCCCCACGGGGTGGCATGTCCACATCCGGGTGCACTGGTATGTTGCACTGGATGCAAATATTGTGTAACATGGCACATGCTAGCCCTATCTTGCTCACCGTGTTGGGCTTGTACATGAACGCACCCCCAGTCGGGTGTAGACATCGAAAGCGGGCCTTCCACAGGCCGAATATATGCTCAATTGCCAGTCTGGTCCTGATGTGGGCCTGGTTATATGTCAACTCCTGTGGCTTCTGGGGATTCCTCAGAGGAGTCATGAACCACGGAAGCTATGGTTATCCGGAATCACTTGCAAGGGAGAGAGATATTGGAGTCTGTCAATATGTACTGTGGATATGTTCATTATTAATGCAGTTTCACAATAGTCAGCCTGTGATTGCATGTCATATGTGCCATCCCACTATGCTGAATCACATTACTGCTCTTGCATGTGGATCCTGCTACTATGAACACTGCTCCCAAATACCTGGTCAACAAATTCACCAAAAACCAATCGAACAGACCCACACGTGATGCACAAGCACATCTGTTAAAGATCCCCAGATTTAAGCTCCAGAAAGCAGGAGGAAAAGGTTTTCCAGTGCTAGCTGCCAAAATGTGGAACTCCATGCCCCTCGCTATCAGAACTGAACCTTAATTTTGGACTTTCAGGAAAAAAGGAAGAAAGTGAAAACTAGGATTTTCACACTAGATCCCTAATTTCATGAATCGATGGCGAAGTATGAAGCTCCATTCAGAATGCAATGCATATTAATGTCACTGTATATTGTATCTTGTAACAGCCACAACTCTTATGTCGAGCAATAACCACGTGCATCGCAACCAAATGTAATAATCTGAAAATGTAATGTCAACTTCTTTAAACGTAAACATGCAAAGCGCCCAGATACCTCAGGGTTTGGCGTGCTCAACAAACGAATGAATAAATAAATAAATAAATAAATGGTGGGGGAGCATTTTAGCATGCATGGCACAACTTGCACACACCTGACAGTCGTAGCATCCATGGGTGGTGCTTGACAGGTCAGGTGACCATGGCATGTTGTGTGGATTGGGCCTGCTCTAATGCGTGGTTAATGGGGTGTGGGAGGGCTGGTTTACACGTGCGTGTTGTCTGTGTGCATCAGTTGATGGGTTGATCTGCATGGTGAACTGATCACATACCATGTCGATTGCTACTGTTATGTCCCTCAGTTGCAGTTCATCAGGGTGACGTGTCATGTATAGAAGTGAATGCAGGCCTTGATATGGGGTACGCCCCATGGGATCAATTGTTGTTGGTGGGACATGCCCCTGTCCCTTCCCCCAGCCCCTCAGCACGCACAATGGGTGTCTGGGGCTGGGCGGCCCATTCAAAAGCCCAGTATGCCATTATGCAGACTGCTCTTCTTAACAATGATTATGATGTGTGGTTTTACTTACCATGGCCGGTGGCCTTGGTGATCACATATGTTGTCATCTTTGCACCTCATCCATGGCTCTTGGTGCTCCCCTAGACATACATTGGATGGCCTCTTTACAGTCCATGCATATTGTGAGTTGTGCACTGTTGCATTCTGGTACCTGCTGTCCAGGGTGTGTGGCTGGCCTGCAGTCCATACATATTGTGGGTTGTGCACTGTTGAATTCTGATGCCTGTGGTCCAGTGTGTGGCTGTGGGAACTGTCAGTAGTAAGGGATTTTCAGGGCCCTTGGTGGCAAAATATGTGTGGAATCACAGAAAATGATGTCACAAAATAAGTATTTAATATCCGTGGTATTCGAATAAATTGATGGTTAGTGTATGCATTTTAACTGTTAATATAACTCATTGAAGCAATTGAAGCAATACATATGTACTGGGAACGTATTAAAGCAATTCCGCAGGTTTTCAAATGCTATCAATATGGCTGTAGTCCAAAAGAAAGTGAGGCGGGGCTCATTAACATACGTACAGGGACTGAGCGCATCTAAAAAAGAAATATGCACATTTTATTCAACTGACCTTCTCTAATAGAAAAAAGTTGCAATACAAATGAGCATTGTTTTTAAAAAATGAATCACAATTAAGCAAAAGATAACCAGGGATTTTTCTATAATGCTGCAGGCAAAGTATAAAAGGTGTGCCCCTTTGCAACCCAAAAATCTATATTGAAATATTCCATTAAAAGCAAAATACCAATTCAAGTGCTTTGAAGACACTTTCGTGTGGTCTTGTGGGTAAGTGTGTGCCCATAGAACATGAGAACCTGGGTTCAAATCCTGGTGGACGAACACTTGAGCAAACACGCTTTTTTTGCATTCTGACCTCAAAAACACCCAAGGGAAATGGCCTCCACACTGTGAAAAAGTGTGGGCATGCTGTCAACCCACATGTACCCTCAACTTGCACCCTGAAAATCAGCAAAGAAACAGGGAGAACAGCCTCCAGTCTCCTCAATGATGAACCTGGTAAATCATCACAACCAGTTTGCCCTCTGATCCTTTCCCGTCCTGAGCCCAATATTTGGCTTTCAATGATACTTTTTTTTTTATAAAGAGGACTTGAAAAGTGCACACATCATCATTAAAATACTCCAGAAACATAGGAATCTGTATACAAATGTTAAACAGAAAGAGTACAACTGTTGCGTTATTTCCCCATCGTGAAGCCGACAAATACCAGAATGTAACCAGCAAAAGTATAAGAAATGGCTTGTAGGCTTTCTTTCAAGACTAAATGACTCATAACAAAAGGTAATGTGAACAGGTAACCTGGTGTTTTACATGGTTTGACAACAGCATGCGTCATATGTAGCGAGTGAAATGTGGCATTCTACAAAAAAATAAACCTATTTGGCACTCCAAAAAGAATACACAAGAAAACGAGCAAGAGATAGTTTACAACTTTTTTGTTAACACATTTTAATTGTCTTCAAAGAAGACAGCTTTGGACAGCCAACTTTCTTTGTGTGTTCTTTCATAATAAAATACCCCTTTTGAACGCCTTGTCCAAAACAATGGTTCTTAAATCGACCATTACTTATAAAAAAAGCTTCCAGTTAAACGCTCTGCTAAAACAAAGAGCGTGATAAACCTTGTGAGGCCCCAGTGGTTTAATGGGCTGCTGGCAAGGTGTGTGGAGTATTTGTCTCCAGAAGAGTGTCACAGATGTGTGGGAGCTGAAAGCACGTCCTCGCTAAGACGGGAGCCCTCTGCCTGGAAGCAGACGCACAGCCCCCGTTTAAAGCAATTCACATTATTTCATATACTCTCTGCAGCTGGGGGCTGCGTGGCCCCCAAGAACACATGGCCAGGGGTGGTGGAGCACACTGCCCATGCCTCTTCTTCTTCTTAATTACTGAAAGCGTGGGCGGACCCACGCAGGCGCTTCCCCATCCAATAGGATGATGTGCACCAACCCACCAATCAACACATAGCCCACATAAACTCACAACTCCTCCCACCGCCCTGTCTGCCTCACAAAATCCAACAACACACTGCTCCTCCTCCTGCCTCTCACCCCGACACCTCCCAGCAAAGCCTTCCCACTCATCTCAGCCACACCCAGCGCAGACAACCGAACCCTCATCAATTCTCTCTCTACAACATGTCTCTCGCACCTGAGCAAAAAATGCCCCACAGTCTCAGGTACCCCACACACTGCACAGTCCCTTGACTCACGCTTCCGCACTCGATACAGACAGTCATTCAGCCCCACATGTCCTATTCTCAACCGATTCAGCATCAACTCCTCCCCTCCTCCATTCCAGACTCCCTGCATCCACCTTCACCGACACTTTCCCACAGACACCAAACATCCACCTGCCCTTCACCCCACTCACCCACCTCTCCTGCCACTCATTCATGACCCGTCTCACCACCACAACCTTCACCTCATCCACACTCAAAGGCAACCTCACATCAACCGCTCCCCTCCTCATGCCCTCACCCGCTGCCAGTTGCCCATGCCTCGGGCTGGCTCTGGCAGTAGTTTCCATGCAATCATTGGCGTAATGGGGGCCCCGCCACCACATGTCTTGTGAGGGAGGTGCCCTTGGACTAAAAAAAAACAACAAATTAGTCACTCTGCCTTCATAAAGAAATTATTTCTGTTGCAGCATAACAGAAACAATTTCTTTATGACGGCAGAGTGACTACAAAAAGAAACTATTTCTTTTTGAAATTCGAGGGCTACCCCACCCCATGACATGGAAGCCTCTAGGCTGAAGGCCTCATTGTCATGGGATGGGGGAGATCTATGACTTCAAAAAGAAATATTTTCCTTATAGCCTCATATGCAAGCACGGGGACAAGGAAAAGGGACGTGGAGGTAATTCTGGGCCGAGAAGCTGATTTTGGGGGTTGGGGCTGGGGGTAGGAGGGAGAGGGGATGTGTGTGTGGGGGGATGGTGCGGGATTGTGCGATACATCGTAATGGTCATCCATGTCCAGGCTAAGCAGGTATGATATGTGGTATTAGTGGCTAGAGAGGCATTTTGGTGTAGCTAGTCTAGTCATTTCTTAGTTTGGCTTGACATTTTTTAACTGGCATCTCTGATAAAGCAGTCCTGCTAAGTGTAATTACCTGGCTAGACTGGAATGTGGGTGCTGCCAGTCTAGTCGTTTCGTACTGCAGCATTGTATATTCTTCTCGGCATCTGTGTTAAAAAAAACCTGATCAATGTAATTGCTTCGACTGGCATTTTGGTGCAACCAGCCTAGGTATGTCTAAATGTGGCCTGGCATATGGTATTACATTGTGCAGCCAGTTGGGCATGTTTTCATTGTCACATGTTTTTTTTAATAGTAAAGCATTATATTAATTAAAGCATTAATGTTCCTGTGCACTGTTGGTGACTTGCATGTATTGGATTTTTGGATTGGTGTAACCCTACAAAACAATAGCAAATGCTCTGGCCTTTTAGCCAATTTTTCTCAGAAAGTGTCCTGTACAATGCATTAAAACACATATTGATATACTTCTCCTAGTGCAGTGTGCAGTGTACCCCTGCAGCATCACGTTGGTGCATTTTGCACAAGTGTGGTAATCTAGGCCGGCCCAGAGTGTAGCGCGGCCTATGATTTGTTGCCAAGTTGGGGGGTATGGCGGGGGGCCTCAGCATGGCTCACTGGGGGAAATGACACTTACGGATGGCTCTGGCTCTGGCAATCATTACACTCCTGCCACGTGCCCTGCAGCTATTCTCCTACTTGCTGCTCCAAACACATACCTCTCGGCTTTTGGTTCCCACACTCTCGTCTGCTTGTTTTGCTCTTCTTGGCATCCATGACACTCTTCAGGATTCCAAAATGTATTTTATATGTGACGATCCCCGATTTAGCATGGCCTCTGTTCTATGTTCTTTCACAGTCCTATCCCAATCCAAAATATCTGCCTATCCTGTTCAGCTGATATTGGGCTACAGAGGTCATAGAGGGTTTTCAGTCCTATAACGAGCCCTCTGCAAATGGTTGTTTTCCCGGGTGTCATTTTGTTCCATCAGAAAGCAGTTGACAATTCCGGTTTCCATGGGCCTCATTACGACCCAGGCCGAAAACCATGGTGCTAATAGCACCATGGTCCATGCCGGTAACCTACTGATGGGAAAGGGCCATGGAGAAAGGGGGAATTACCACCCCATTAAAAGGTTGGCGGGGCGATAATTCCCCCTTCCTCCATGGCCCTTTCCCATTCCCATTTTTGCCCCATAGGGCATAAAGGGAATGGGGAAGGCGGTAATTACGGTACCGCAAATTGCGGTACCGTAAATAGCACCAAGGTCCCTTTGCGGGTCCATTCCTTAACAGCTGGTAAAACCAGCCGTTAAGGTGGGAACCCGCAAAGGGACCTCGTAATCAGGCGCTAAGGGATTACCGGTACAGGTACCCTTACCGGTACCGGTAATCCCTTAGCGCCAGGGTCGTAATGAGGCCCCATGTCTTGCTGTTGCTTTGCCCTTGCATTGTATCATGGTTACTTATCAGGTAAGTAAGGAAGGAGCCACAGGTACAAAACGAGCATCTTTATTCTTTAGTTACAGGTGAAGGTATAGTACATGACCCTAACGGTAAGTGACAGTGCAGGAAGGGAAGGGGGCATCCACCAGCACACCCTCTTTCTCAACCAGATACAGAGACAGATGTAGACAGACACATGCACACACCACACACACGCACCCACGCCTGCAGGCCCACACACACACACACACACACCAGCACACTCAGAATGTTCATGACAGCATGCAGGCAGGCAGTGTCGGCCCCAGGTCTACCAGCGGCCTGTGTGAGATCTGTGCCCCTGCCAGGCCCTGCTCCGCCCACCACAAATGTAATACAGCAGGGGGCCTCAGTTCTGTTCTTCGGCTATCAGTCTAACAACAGAACTGAGCCCCCTCCTGTTCTTTTAAAATGTGGTTCAGTTCAGTGTCATGTAAACAGTGCCTATTAAATAATAACGTTGGGATTCTTTAATAGGTGCTATTTACATGTCATTGAACCAGGGGCAAGGTGCCCTTTATTTGCTGCGCAGTGACCGCGCTGCAGGCAGGGAAGACTGTCATGATCTCTGCTTCCAAAAGGTCAGGGTTTTCCCAACTCCCTTGGAAGCAGATCCATAACCCAGGTTCCGAGGGCCAACCAGTCCCAATTGGGACCTTTTGGACCCAGTTCTGGCGCCAGTGGCACCAGGCTCATAAATGTGCCCAGTCCCAGCGCTGGAAGCGCCGGGCTCATGATGCTTGGGTGGACTTACCTGCAGCAGACCATGCTGCTTACTTGCCTGCCAGCTGAGCCTCTGATCCTCTTCTGTTTGGAACTACTTTTCCTGTTGGGTGGGGCAGGAGCCACTCCCTAGATTCAGAACACTGGAACTCTTCTGGAAAGCAGGAACTCTTTTCTTACCTAGGCGTGGCTGTGGAAGGAGACACCTAAGCACTACAGGAGGCTATTTAAACCACACCCGGTGGATGAATCTTGCTTTGTGTTATTCTGCATCCTCTGCAGCAGAACGCTCATCGTGTCTTCTGCATCGGATCCTGGGCCTAAGGAAAAAGGCTTACCATCCTGAATCCAGTCTTCAGCAACACCTATAAAGACAAGAAAGAACAGGTTAGCATTCCGGCATCTGAAAGACAAAGGCTTACCTACTCTTCGTGCGCTCCGGAGGTCTTCACACTGCATTCCGGCATTTGAAAGACAAAAGCTTACCGACTCTTCGCACGCTCCGGAGGCCTTCGGCGCTGCATCCTGCATCTGAAAGACAAAACAAGGTGCGTTTAAAGACATTGGGGAACTTTGATACTCACGTGCCATTACTCCTTTCCACATCAACCCCAGTGGGTATTCCGGCACCCTGCAGCCGCTCCGAACTCGTACCTGCAAAATAAAAGACAGTTAGAGCGCATCGTGAAGCAGGCAACAAGCGCTTACTTACGTGCTTCCAAGCGCTTCTATTCATCATACGGACTCCATCTTCAACTCACTTCAGCCCGTCATCCGCCATCGCCGGAACCTGCAAAACAAGAGACATCATTGCTAAAGACTTTAAAGACAATAGAATTACTCGAAACTTACCGTTCGTGCAGTAAACGACGGACAGCAGTCCTCTGAAGTCAAGAGGCCTGCGCTACCGATCCAGTGAAGAAACTGGTTACAGCACCCTGCCCCGAGGCAGATGGAGAGCTCGGCATTCACTTACCTAAGGTGAGAGCGTTAACCTTTGGGGGTCTACAGGAGAGCAAAAAAGGGAAGAGATAGGGACACCCCGATAACCCCAGTTCATTAATCCCATATTTTCTGTCTGCAGACATCTTACTCTTGAAGTCAGGCATACAGTGCACAGAGGTCCAGCCCAAAGAGCCAACCGGGTGCTACACATCACCTTTGAAGATACGGTAGTCGCCCAGTCAAGACCGGCGCCTCTGCGAGAAAAAGGTGAGCGTTACAGAATGCAAAGCCTACCGCAAAACTCTCGCCCAGGCGCTATGGAAACCTCGGATACTGACCATCTAGCCCGGTTACTTGGGGAACTAAGGGCAGAAGTGCATGCAGCTCGTCAGGAAACGAATGCTCTAAGAAGGGAACTAATTATTTCCAAGGAGAGAACAGACGGTCTTGCTAGACAATTGCTACAGTCACAAGCCGGACAAACCCCGTTACCCGCATCAGGGGCAAATCTTCCTTCAACATCCTCTATGAATCCAGTGCAGATCAACCTACCTGGGAATGTACCTCTGGCTCCGCCCGAACGATTTTCTGGTGACCCAAAGAGGTTTGTAGTATTTATCAATCAGTGCCGGTTGCATTTCTTATGCCGGCCAGCAGCCTTTCCAACTGATCAAGCTAAAGTAGCTTTTGTACTTTCGTACCTTAGTGGCAATGCGGCAGACTGGTCGATCCCTCTAGTTAATCAAGATGATCCGGTTCTCCATGATTTGCAAGCCTTTCAGCTTAGTATGGAAAAACTGTTCGCAAGACATTCACAGGGGCAGGCCTTGGACAATGAGCTTCTTTCGTTGCGACAGGGTAATCAAGACCTTTTGGCTTATATTGCATCTTTCAATAGACTAATAGTGGAAACTCAATGGCCTGAGGACAAAAGGATTACGCTGTTTTACAGAGGTCTACGTGGAGAGCTCAAAGACGTTTTAGCCCAAGTAGTGAATCCCCCACAAGACTGTTCGGATTATATAGACTTGGTCGCTCAAATAGATCATAGACTGCAGAACAGGAAGGCCGACCGTTCCAAGTTTGATGCTCGAGTATTTTCCAAACCGCCAACTCCTTCCAAAGGAGTAGACTCCGGGGAACCCATGCAAATCGGGGGTCTGAAAGGTCCTCTAACACAAAAGGAGCGGGAAAGGAGAAAACAGTTGCAATTATGCCTATATTGCGGAAACTCAGGGCACTTTCTTCGAGACTGTCCGGTGAAACCTGCCAAGAAGGCAGTAGGAGCTGCAGTTACCAAAGTTACAAACTCTGAGCAGGGAAACGACCTCGCCCGACAAGAATAGAGGTCCTCTTGCCGAGCGTGAAAACCAGTTTCGTGACCTCGCATTTCGTGATACCTATGGTCCTCATTAGCCCTGATAATCCGGATCGATTACATGCAATTGAAGCTTACGTCGACAGCGGTGCCATCGGCAATTATGTGGATCATGAAATGGTTTTGAGGATGAATCTAACTCTTTGTCCCAAGGCTGTAAAGGACGTCATTACTACAGTGGATGGTACGGAGATAGCCTCCGGGCCAGTAACGCATACCACTCAAGAGGTGACGCTAGTAAGTCAAGATGGACACCATGAGAAGATCGTGTTCGATGTGATCAAGGCCCCTCAGTTTCAGATTATTCTAGGAATACCTTGGTTAGAGAAACACAATCCTCTGATCGATTGGCGAGCAAGAACGGTCCAGTTTCCAGAATGTGTCTCTACTTGTCACCCTCCACCTGGTGTTGCACTGGCAGCAATTTCTTCAGAGACTCCCCAGTTACCTCCCGAATACCTTGAATACCAAGATGTTTTCCGGAAGGATCAGGCTAACACTCTACCTCCTCATAGGTCTTATGACTGCCAGATAGACCTGATACCTGGATCTACTCCTCCTTGTAGTAGAATTTATGCCCTCACCGAGCCTGAGAACCTTCACCTTCGACAATACCTGGATCAATACCTGGCAAATGGGTTTATTCGTCCTTCCAAGTCCCCTGCTTCTTCAGCTTTGTTCTTCGTTCCAAAAAAGGAAGGAGACCTTAGAACTTGTATCGATTATCGCTCCCTGAACCAGATCACCGTTAAGAATAGATATCCGTTACCTTTGATCCCTGAACTCCTGGACCAAGTCAGAAAAGCATGCATATATACAAAGCTGGATCTTAGAGGAGCTTACCACTTAGTACGAGTAAAAGAGGGCGATGAATGGAAGACTGCCTTCCGCACCAAGTATGGGCTATTTGAATATCAGGTCATGCCCTTCGGACTTTGCAATGCCCCGGCCGCCTTTCAATATTTTATGAACGATGTCCTCAGAGAGCTCATAGATGTGTGTGTTGTTGTTTACATTGACAACATCCTCGTTTATTCTTCATCGGAATCTGAACATCGGAAACACGTGAAAATGGTCCTCGAAAGATTGCGTCAACACAAACTTTTCGCTAAGTTGGAAAAATGTGTTTTCAACGTGACTGAAGTTGAATTCTTGGGATTCATATTATCACCTGGCGGAGTACGTATGGATTCAAAGAAGGTCGATTCAGTTCTCAAATGGCCATCACCATCCTCCGTAAAAGGTGTGCAAAGCATGTTAGGCTTCGCTAACTTTTACCGCAGGTTTATCCCCGAATTCTCTCGAATAGTCCAGCCCATCACTGCCTTGTTAAAGAAAAACAAACGTTTTGAATGGTCTACCGAGGCGGAACAAGCTTTCCAGGATTTGAAGACTAAATTTATCTCTGCACCAATCTTAAAACACCCTCGCCCCGAACTCCCCTACATCGTGGAAACTGATGCTTCAAGCCTTGCCATGGGGGCAGTTCTATCACAAAAGGACCTGGTAACCAATCAGTTGCATCCCGTGGCATTTTGGTCCCGCAAATTCTCGCCTCCTGAAATCAATTACACGATTACTGACAAGGAACTTCTGGCTATCAAGTCTGCCTTTAAGGCTTGGCGGCATTATCTGCTGGGGGCCCGACACACCGTTACTTTGCTTACGGATCACCGAAACCTGCAATATTTGAAAATCGCAAAAGCCCAATCCTCTAGACAACTCCGTTGGGCATTATTCTTTGCCGAGTTTGACTTCATAATTACCTATCGACCTGGTACAAAGAACGGTAAAGCTGATGCCCTTTCTCGGATGGGAGTGGAAGAACACTTGATCAACCCTAAACCTGTACCAATCATTCCCGAACAAAGAATTCTGGGTGTAATCGCCACAGAATCCATAGAGGAAGTTAAGGATAAAGCCAGGTAACTTGTAACTCCAGCAGACATACAGAATTGGCATCTGCAGGGAAAGGACTTTGCAGTAAAGGACAACTTATTGTATTTCCAAGAACGATTATACCTACCCAGCACAGATTTACAGAAAAAAGTAATCTCCTGTTATCACGATTCTTTAATGGAAGGTCATCCCGGTATGGCCAAGACCTCAGAAAAGATCAAGCGCTACTTCTGGTGGCCGTCTTGGAAAAAAGATATTAGAGACTTTATAATGTCTTGTGGAGTATGCGCCCAAAACAAGAGTCAAAAGGAAAGACCAGCAGGCCTCTTACGCCCTATTGACATCCCACCTCGCCCTTGGCATACGCTTTCTATGGACTTCCTCACCGATCTACCTCCATGCTCCGGATACAATACGATTCTAGTAATCGTGGACTTATTCTCCAAGATGGCGCATTTCATTCCGCTCAAAGGCTTGCCAACAGCAGCAACTCTGGCCCGAGAATTTCTCGAAAACATCGTCCGACTACACGGTTTTCCTTCGGTTCTAATTTCGGATCAAGGTAGTCAATTTATTTCTCATTTTTGGCGAAGTTGCTGTCGGTCGGCTCAAATTGATGTGAGACTATCGACCAGTCACCACCCTCAGACCGACGGACAAACCGAGAGGACCAATCAAACTCTGGAACAGTATTTACGCTGCATGCTGCAACAAACTGAAAAAACTTGGAAAGACATCCTTTGGATAGCCGAATATGCCTACAATAACTCTGTCCATTCGGGAACTGGGAAAACACCGTTTTTTCTTTTGTACGGCAGTCACCCTCGAACCTCGGAGTTGGATCCCCTCCAAGATCTTGAAACACCAGCAGTAGACTACCTGCATTCTACAATCACCCAAGCCTTTAAGGAAGCTGTTTCTCACCTTCAAAGGGCTAAAGAACAATACAAGAAAGGAGCAGATCAACATCGGAAGGAAGCCCCTCAATATCAAGTAGGGGACCAAGTCTGGTTATCCACCAAATATCTACCTCTAAAAGGGCCACGCACATTCAACCCAAGATACCTTGGTCCCTATTCCATCACTACCATAATAAACCCAGTAGCGGTCAAGTTGGACTTGCCCCCTCACATGAAGATACATCCGGTCTTCCACGTCTCTCTATTAAAACCCGTGCAACCTCAAACCTGACTAACTAAATCTCCAAAACCCATCCTAGTTGATGGAGAACTCGAGTTTGAAGTCAAAAGCATTCTGGACTCCAAGATCTCCAAATCTAAACTATTTTACCTAATTGACTGGAAAGGCTACGGCCCCCAAGAGAGATCCTGGGAACCTGCTGAATATGTCCACGCTCCTCGCCTAATCAAAAGATTTCACCGAACATTTCCTGACAAGCCAAAACCCCCAGAGAAGCCCGGTTTGGGAGGGGCCTTGAGGGGAGGTACTGTCATGATCTCTGCTTCCAAAAGGTCAGGGTTTTCCCAACTCCCTTGGAAGCAGATCCATAACCCAGGTTCCGAGGGCAAACCAGTCCCAATTGGGACCTTTTGGACCCAGTCCTGGCGCCAGTGGCACCAGGCTCATAAATGTGCCCAGTCCCAGCGCTGGAAGCGCCGGGCTCATGATGCTTGGGTGGACTTACCTGCAGCAGACCATGCTGCTTACTTGCCTGCCAGCTGAGCCTCTGATCCTCTTCTGTTTGGAACTACTTTTCCTGTTGGGTGGGGCAGGAGCCACTCCCTAGATTCAGAACACTGGAACTCTTCTGGAAAGCAGGAACTCTTTTCTTACCTAGGCGTGGCTGTGGAAGGAGACATCTAAGCACTACAGGAGGCTATTTAAACCACACCCGGTGGATGAATCTTGCTTTGCGTTATTCTGCATCCTCTGCAGCAGAACGCTCATCGTGTCTTCTGCATCGGATCCTGGGCCTAAGGAAAAAGGCTTACCATCCTGAATCCAGTCTTCAGCAACACCTATAAAGACAAGAAAGAACAGGTTAGCATTCCGGCATCTGAAAGACAAAGGCTTACCTACTCTTCGTGCGCTCCGGAGGTCTTCACACTGCATTCCGGCATCTGAAAGACAAAAGCTTACCGACTCTTCGCACGCTCCGGAGGCCTTCGGCGCTGCATCCTGCATCTGAAAGACAAAACAAGGTGCGTTTAAAGACATTGGGGAACTTTGATACTCACGTGCCATTACTCCTTTCCACATCAACCCCAGTGGGTATTCCGGCACCCTGCAGCCGCTCCGAACTCGTACCTGCAAAATAAAAGACAGTTAGAGCGCATCGTGAAGCAGGCAACAAGCGCTTACTTACGTGCTTCCAAGCGCTTCTATTCATCATACGGACTCCATCTTCAACTCACTTCAGCCCGTCATCCGCCATCGCCGGAATCTGCAAAACAAGAGACATCATTGCTAAAGACTTTAAAGACAATAGAATTACTCGAAACTTACCGTTCGTGCAGTAAACGACGGACAGCAGTCCTCTGAAGTCAAGAGGCCTGCGCTACCGATCCAGTGAAGAAACTGGTTACAGCACCCTGCCCCGAGGCAGATGGAGAGCTCGGCATTCACTTACCTAAGGTGAGAGCGTTAACCTTTGGGGGTCTACAGGAGAGCAAAAAAGGGAAGAGATAGGGACACCCCAATAACCCCAGTTCATTAATCCCTTATTTTCTGTCTGCAGACATCTTACTCTTGAAGTCAGGCATACAGTGCACAGAGGTCCAGCCCAAAGAGCCAACCGGGTGCTACACATCACCTTTGAAGATACGGTAGTCGCCCAGTCAAGACCGGCGCCTCTGCGAGAATCAGGTGAGCGTTACAAAGACAGAGGAGATGGAAAGTACATCAAAACATCTTGCTCAACTTTGCATTCAGCGTGAGGCAGGGAAATGGCCGGCCTGCCTTCAGACCCAGTTCTCGAATCAAGAAGGACCTCAAGGCTCTAGTAAAATCTGCATTCATCACAAAGGAACAAGCCTGTTGATAAGTGTTTCCATATCCTCATAGGCCAATCCATACCCACTTACTCCTCAGCCTCCTCACCACACTTAAGCCTGCTGGAGTATATTGCTTGCTTATTACAATTTACTCATCACCCCTCCTCCTCAGTACTAGCAGAACCGGGCTCTCTTGCTCTCTGCCCCACACAGAGCACTCCTTTATCTCACTCATATCCTTCTGGTGCTTCTTCCCCAGTCCCGTCGAACTACAACAGGCACCTGCCTTTTAGGGAGTTATTATACCACCACTTACTTGTCACCCTTCCAATGGCATCACAGTGCTGGACTCTGGTGCTAGATCCCACACAAACAGAGCCCTCTCCTCCGTCTCTCCTTACTTCGCGAGGCCCACAGGCATGTGGTGAAAATAGAGAGTTGTCTCCACATGCAGTTCATCTGAGAGGCCAGTGGTGCGTGGCAGAGGCAGCCACATACCGCTTTGCCTGACATTTAAATTAAAACACATCTGCCATACTAACATTCCCCTGCCTTCTGTGAAACCTTCAAGCCTTTCATTCTCTCTCATTTACTGTGTGTCCACCGCAGATATGCATGCGTTGAAGTCTGCTGTAAAGGGGGACCCTCTGCACTTCCTCAGCTTTGGCATCTGTGAACTCTGACACTGGAGACTAGACAAAGAAGGAATGGACGGCCAGGTACAAATTCAAAGCCATCATTAATACAGGTTCAGAAAGACAGACTGGAAGGCACACAGAGCTGCTACAATCAGCTTGCTTTTATAGGCTTTTTCCAATGACATAATGCTCTAATATAAGCCCTCCTTGTCTTTGATTTAGTTGGCTTATATGTCACTCACAAAGCCCACATGAGCACATTTTGGCAAGCACCGGTTGACTGACACATAAACTTATAAGCTTACTTGAGACCCAGCCAGACCGAATTACTTATCCTTCAACTCCTGCCAAGAACCAGCCCTTATCTGGTTCTCAAGGTCCTGCCAAATTTACTTAGCAGCTTATACTGTGAGAAACTCCATGAGCTCATTTTATTTGTTGCCAAGTAAGCAGGTGTTCTGTCTAATTGGTAGCTTTCCCATGCCTTTATCTGATTTACTATCAATCATTGTCTGTTTTCCTTGCAAACATTTCTAAATATAGTGAACTGCTGCCAAAGAATATTCAACATCAGCATGATTCAGGCCTTTTGGCACCTGCTCCCAAGATGCCAATTTGTATTTGGCATTCATTTTAGAAATATCTCAGTCTGTTCAGCATAGATGTTCAGCTACCAATGGTGAGTTGTTATTTACTTTTGAGTAGCTCCTTTTTTTATCCAGTTTTCAGATTATATGTTTACATATTCATGATATGTGAGTAATACTGGAAACAGACTTTACTTCCTGAGCCGTTCTGACCCCGGAGAATGTGTTACCTCACATACACCTTTTGCCTAAAACAAAAGTGCTATAATTGTGATTTTTGCAAATCTGGAACCATTGATCAATCTATCATGTGATCTGCCCTCAGTTTGAGGGGGATGAGGCCTGGTACCCCTCTACACTGGTATTCAATCAAGAATGATGCCAGTGATTGCTTACTTGCCTTCTGTATAGCGGACCCCACACCAGGCTGGCACCAAATAGCAAGGTATTATTTGTCCAGAATATTATTTATTCATCTGAATGCCCACTATTAAAAGCAGAAGTTAGGTGCACATCCATATCCACCACCTGTTCCCTGCAGTGCTTTCCTTTTTTGTCTGTGTGATTATGAACGTAGCACAACTGAGCACAAATAAGAGTCCTGGTGAGTCAGCTTGCTGTCAGCGCCAGCAGCTCTCAAGACCCTTTCCTGAGGTAACCCTATCCATTGACATACTGAGGCACGAAGAAAATCGGAACGCGATGGAAGCAGTGGCGTAATAAACATGTTGTGGAACCCCCCTGTTCCCATTTTTAGTTTTGGCTACTAGTTGAAGCTGAAAGCGCTGCCTGTAAGCCGAAACTTTTGCCATGGGAAGTGAAGATAGGAGAGAGATGACATATGAGGAGAGACACACAGCCTGTGGGTGTTTGGTTATTTACACACCCATTGACAGCACCTGACATGCTCATCCCTATGGCCATGTCCACCCAGTACCTGCCCTCTCCAGCAAAAACACATTCCACTGAGATCTCATTGAGCTAGATCTATCAAGCAGTAACATCAGACTTTGTTCTGTGGAGGGCCTACAAGTGTTATTGTAAAGCAGCATTCTGGGAGTGAATGTCTTAATGCAGCTGATAATGGCTACTGGTGTAATAAAAATGTCTTAACAAGGTGTTCCTTCTGCAACTGATTTATAAACAGTGTGGGCCTCATCATGAGTTGGGATGTATCCCAGTGGTATTACCGCCAGGATACCGCCCAGGCTAATAGCGTTACCACCAATTGGTCCGGCGCTATCAGCACCGTATCAAGGGTTGGGCGGTAATGGGTAGTCCCCATTCGCCATTGGGTGCGCTGGACCCAATGGGGCATTTTTGGTGCAATTAGTGCTCGCTAATAGCGCCGCGCTAATTGTGCCAGACGAAAATGGGCGTTAAGTTGGCGCATTTACCCCCAGCATTTAGCTGGGGAAAAATGCTGCCAGACTTGTGATTGGGCAGACCTTAAATGTGGCAGTAACAACGTTACAGCCGCAATTAAGGGCTACCGCCCAACTCGTGATGAGGCCCTGTGTGTCTTTGCAGCTGACGTCCTGTGTATGCAGGCACATATATGAGCATACAAAAAATATAAAGACAGATCAACTCAAACAGAATGGGTTCGCTTGCTTCTGATATTAATTTAAATTAAAAGTAAAAGAAACATAACTTTGCTTACTTCATAAAGGTAAACCTGTTGGACGGGCAGGCCAGGCAGCTCATTTAGCCCCATTCAATCTGCATTCCGCAAAATGACTTTTATTTAGCATAGGTGCACACAATTCTTAATTTTCATTTTACCTTTGGTGCCAATGCATGTGTTTCCTGAAGTACCTTTTCGAATGGACACCAGCATGAAATGTGGGAGAATACTTAAGGGGACTGGGCCATGATGTTTAGCAAGAACAAATAAGCGGTGAGATATACTGCCAACAATATAATAAAACATGTGCAGAGCGACGGCTGATAATATCTCAAAGGCCGCTGAACATGATGGTCTTGTCAGAACATGCTGAACCAGAGTCAGACAGCTAGCGTTACTCTTCGCCTTTTTGGAATCTGTGTTTACATGGCACACGCCACTGCTGCGGGTTTGCTGGCCTGTGCACACGCTTTGTTATTGTGCCAATGCAATGGTGCTCGTATTATCTTGACCAAGGAAGCTGGATTGGCCCGGCTTGGTGTGGAACCAGTGGCTGCCTGCAGGTGTCAAGGAATGCAACCAGTCCTAATCAAAGGGCCATCCAGGAATCACACTGCAGGTCCCTTAGCATACTGGACTAACTTCCTAACTAAATGTCTCATTTGTGAATTACAATATCTTAAGTCTGAATAATGGAAACTGTTTTTGATGAAATAACATTCAATACAGTTCTTTAACACCTAAGTATGACAATTTTATTATCCTCCCCTTTCATTAAAATTCTGAATGTGTTTATGATATTGATGTAACAAATTCCTGCTTCATTCCCAAACAAGTGCTTTATTTACTACCTGGAAGGTGAACCTTTTAATGTTGGACATTTCAAGGAGCAACATGCACGTTGAGCACTCAACCGAACAATTATCAGTGGTATGCCCCGAGGTAGTTTAAAAAAAAATAGTACATGTTTTCCCATTGTCTTTCCCCCATCTGCATATCATTGTATAGAGGAACTTTCATTTGGTTATTCCCATTAAATAAATGACTATTTTTTATATGTCTTCGAAGTGTGTAAGAGTTTCCTTGGGACTAAGTGCATGATCTGAGTTCTTTGTACCTCACTATAGACCTCCCTCCTTAGACTGAGCCTGGTTGCTTGCCATTCTACCACACCTTTGTGTGGTCCAGGGCAAACCTAAAGAGTTGGAACCCTGTGCACCCAAGGTGGGCTTTCCTAAGAGCGGTCTCGGACAGTAGCTCTGAAATAAACTATAAAATAAGTGCTGTTACAGCAGTGGCATTTTGTAGTTTTGGATACACTGTGCCTCATTATGAATGTGGCAGTCCAACCTCGTAATATGGCCCACTGAGTCTCTGGGATACCAGTGTTTAGAAAAGCTATCCACTAAGGCTGGTTTACACAGTCTGTGTAAAAGAAAAATGTAACTAATCAGTAGTACCATGTAACACTATAAGCAAGAGGCTCTTGTACAACTTATGGTAGAAAACCTTATGCAATTGTGCAATACAAGAGGCATCAGCTGTAAGTGTAACAATTATTAATTGATTCAAATGCTGATGGACTTTCAGAAGTCCCAAAGTAGATCTGTATCTCCTAAACCAAATATTGACTTGAGTGTGGATATTGAAGTAGATTGTGACAAGTGCAAATCTTGATGAGGTGAACGAGTAAGATTTGGAGGAAGCCTCTGCACCAGTTAATAGTCCCCCTCCAACCTATCCTCTCATGCCTTATCCCCTCCTACCATGTCTCCTGAAATACATTTGGAACTGGAAAAGCAAAAAAATAAAATATATTGTAGAAATGAAACTGCAGTTAGAGCATAGGATGCTCGAACTCAGAGAAAACAAATTGATCCATGAGATAGGAATGTGGTGGATGTTTCCAAATAACTCTTCTTCAGTTTCAGGGTCCTCTGGTGTGGATGCTTCCAGGACCAGAAAAACAAAGTTGACAAAGGAACTGGTGAGTCAGTATGATGTGAAATATTATATCACTGACTGGTTGAAGACATTTGAGTCAGCATGTGTGTTGCAAGAGGTGGGTGTTGTTGACCAAGTCTCTTGGGATCTTTCTAGGCTCCCCCAGAATGGGTGTGATGTGATTCCAGAGATGGATGTTGCAGATAGAAGGAACTACCGCTTGGTAAAACAAGCCCTCAAAACCAGATATGGGAAGACCCATACTCAATATCTGAAAAGGTTTATGGAGCATAACAAGAAGGATGGTGTGCTATCACCAACCTAGGTGTGTGAATCTGTTAAGAACCTCGATGGGTAGATTGAAGGCCACAAATAGAGAACTTTTGATGACATGAGGCACTGTTTCATGCTAGAAAGCATTGTTGATGCCTGTTCCCCAGAGATGGGACAGCACCTGGCTGACTCTAAAGAATTATACCCCACAACATTAGAAATGGCTGCTGACTTGTGGGTAGCCAACAGGGTCACTCACAAGGAATCTCGGGGTCCTCACAAGAAGGAGGAGGGGAAGAAACTTAAGAAGGAAAGAAAAGAGAATTCCACAAACAACCCATACAAAGAAGCCCACAGAGGTAACCAGAGCAGAGTTCATGGGAAATTCAATAGGGTAGTGAAACCTGTGGAGCCAAATCAGAGAGAGGTTACCAGAAGCCCCCATTCCAAAATACTTTTGGCAAGTGTGTGGTTTGTGAGTCTGGTGACGATGTGAAAGGTGACCCCAGATGGAAGGGCAAACCCCTGGGGGTCCCATTTGTCTCCCAAGCCTTCACCCAAGAGGTAAAAGCTCCTATGACAGTTGCTAACTTTCACACTCTGGCTCAAGAACCCATTGGACTTCTGGCTAGAGTTACTTAAGTGTCCCTTGGGTCCTCGGAACAACAGACTCAGGTAACACTAGCTGTTAATTTAAGGACAGCGTTGTCATTAATGGTCAAGAAACATCTGTCATTAGATACACTGGGGCCATCATCACAGTGATTGATGAGAGTTTGCTCAGCTCAGAGGATGTATCTGAGGCTCCCATGAGACACACTAAACTGCAGGATGCCCTGTCCAAGTGTTCTCCATAATGCCTGTCGTCCTGAAGTGCAATGATATGACTGTCCGTGTTCCTGTCAGTATCCAGCCAGAGGTGCCTGGGGCACTGCGCTTCTGGCAATCACCTGAATACTTTATGTGTTGTCTCAGACACAGCATAGTCCCCAAGTTGAAGGACAAGGGCTTGGGCAAAGTGGGCTAGAGAGGCCACCTTGAAGGACCTCTCTCAAAAGACAAGGAGAAATCCAGATTCTCAAAAGGGCAGAAGGGCCCCACACCAAGATTTTCCAGGAGGACACCTGCTGCTAGGCCCAAAAAGCCGAAGTCACCACAGTGACCCCACCTCCAGCTCAAGCTGAGGTGACAGAAGACCCACCTACTGGTGACACAGGTCATTTTTTTATCCCGTCTTGCAACTTGAAGGACTCTCCTTTTGAACATTGTGGTCTTTTGAATGCCTTTTACCCTTTTGTCTCAGCGTGCAGAGTGCAGCATCTATTCTTTCTGTGCATATTCTGTGTTTCTTTTGCAAGGGTGGGTTGTTATAGTGTTTTCCAGATAGTATTGTATATGATGTGTCTAATTAAAGTATATTTATATATTTCTTTATTTATTGTGTGCATCAGTAAAATACTTTTCACACATATAATCACAGATTTAAAGTATATATTTTATCGAACCTTGGATGGGCATGTTTACCGTGACCTCCAGGTATCTTTGTAATTGTCGGGGCCACCGATCTCTGCAGTTACTGACCCACCTTGAGAGCCTTACGTGGGCCAGCCCTTTCCCCAATTCTGTTCCACTGTAATCCGCTGTTTGAATTCTGTTTGGTGATTCAGGGCTAAACACATGCTGTTTGAGCTTCAAACGGTTCTGGATGTTTCCCTAAATTCACATGCACGTACAGGAGAATAGGCATGGGATTAATGAGTCCCTCAGATTATTGGTGCTTACTGTGTGAATTCAAACCTCCTGCTCTGCTGTACTGCTAAAATGGGCACTTTTTAATCTTTGTATTTAAAATGTCTCCTTGTGTCTCTATATGATCGATTTAACCTTAGCAAGTTGTAGTATTAGCAATACAAGGAGGAATCTCTCAGAAAAAAAGACAGGCATGTGTTAAGTATAGGTAACGTGCTTGTATTATTCAGAGTACAGGCTTATATTTAGCGAATGTCTAGGAGCAGGTCCGGTAAGTGTACTGTCCTCGCCATGCTGCCCCACTCCCAATAATGGCTGCCTTCCCCTCACGGCATCATTGTTCCGCTGAGTCCCACAACTCCTCATGTCACTTTGCACTCACAAAGGAGCTCATGTGAGTGGCTGTTACGACATGCCTCCTCTTAACAAAATTCAAATCTTTCTTGAGCTATGTTTATTATAAAGTTATGATATATGCCAGGCAATCTTCGTTACCTCCTTGGCATGGCCCCTTCAACGTTGGAGATTTATTCTGTCATGGGCTGGGGGGCAACTTTCTCCTAGCTTCACCTTCCACCAGGGACACGTGTGCCTGCACTGCACTTGGAAAGAGTGTAATTCTCTTTATGATTGAGTCTTATCTTGACCCAGTCTCCAGTTTGTATTTCAGAGCCCTGGGTTGCTTTGTGTTGGTCATTAAACTCTTTACACTTGCATTGCCTTTTCTTTATTCTCCACAAAATGTCTTCAGGAGGTGTCTTTCCAAATGTCAGGGAGCCAAGACGGTATGAGAACAGAGCATGCCCTGCATCCTTATATGAGCTGAAATGGAGTATTTCCATGATGCTGTTTGGGGTGAGCCTGCTCGCAGCCACTTCTTTGTTTATTGTGGTGTATGGGTCCATAGGTGATGCCAAGCCAGCTTCAGGCTCCCCTTGATGAACCAGTTAGCTCTCTTCACTTGGCCATTGGTCTTGGGGTAGTACAGTTCCACTTTGCATTGAGTAATATTGTTCCTATCCAAAATTGTCTTCATTTTACAAGACACCAACTGGACTCCATTGTCTGTAATTAGGAATTTTGTCAAACCCTTGTGACGAAATAATCTCTGACCATCTTGATAACTACACTAGTTGTGATGTTGTGGACAAAATGTGACTCTATCCATTTTGCCAATGTATTTACCATCAGTATGCTGAATTAGCTATCTGGTTCTAAGTGGTATAATGTGCCTATAAAATGGAGACCATCTTTGAACCAGGGTTTGTCTGCCATGTCAACATTGGCAAGCAGTGCTTGTTTCAGTTTAAGCATTTTGTTGCTGTCAAAGCATTCATGGCAATGGTGCAATGCATTTTCAATTTCAACATCCATTCGTGGCCACCTGTTTGCTTCTCTAATGCATCTCTTGGTGATTGTCACACTGAGGTGTCCTTGATGTGACCTATTTATTATTGTCACTCCAACATGGAGGCGATCATTTTGGTGAGATTTGCCTATGTGCTCATAACGCCAGTGTCAAAGTCTCTTCATCTGGGCAGCTATGAATCAGGAAGTTCGTCATTCTTTCAAGGTTAATGTCAACTTTCATGGCTTCTTGCCAATCTTCTGCAGTGATTTCTGGTGAACTTTCCTCCCACTCATCTTCCAGTATCTCCAAAATACACTCGCCGTGAAGAAAGGTTTATGCTTCTGTGCACTTTTTAGGGAGTCTTGATATGCGGTCAGTTTGGTTATTTTTGCAACCTGGGCGATGATGCATGGAGAATGTGTACTCTTGAAGTTTTGTTGCTAACCTCGTCAAGCTCTGCGTGTGTCAGGAAGGGCCTGAGGATAGAGGCTTGCCCACTAAGCCAAAGGGCGAGAGGCACACACAAAGCTAAATTACAAGGAGTCCTGCAGACAAGAAAGGATAGGCAACAGAGGCTGTGAACAAAAAGGGGCAGGGAATACAAAGAGAACAAACACGTTTGGTTCCCTCTTGGGGTGTACGCAGAAAGGGGGAAGAGTGTTCCATGGAACTTGGGAAACTCCAGCCTTCTGAATAGATTGCTATTACAGGGGCCCACTCTGAATGCTCATGGCTAGGAGCAACAGCAGTGGGTGTCTGTATTTGAACCCTAAGGCACGAACAAGGTAACAGTACTCACAGGACTGAAGCCTCTACAGGTCCAGCACGAACCGAACAATGACACGAAGTACAACACTGAAATGCGACAAGGGAAGGGGCAGAGGTTGCCTGCTGGAAACCCAGCAGCCAAACTCTGTACATAGGAATTACATAAAGCACAAGTGAAGACAAGAACATAAATATCCAGGTAAAAGGAAGTCAAAGAGAGCAAGGTTCAGGACAGAGAACTGGAGGAAAGGAAGGGCAGAAAGCTGGTATCTAAATGCAGGGAACGGCGACCAGAAACTGTACACGGGAATCAAGGACAGTAACCTAGGGCTGGAAAGACAAGAGAAAGCTAGCAGAGAGAAATCAAGGAAACAGTACTACAGAAGTGGAAAAAGAGGGAGGACTGAAGACTCAAGGAAGCTAAGGACAGGAATCATGGGAAGAGGGCGCAGCACACGGCAAGAAACAAGATAATTGATGGTAGAAAGCAAAGTGGGAGTAGCCAGGGAACAGAGAGCTGCAAGCAAGGAAGAGAGCAAGGGAGTTGTAGCCAGGAAACAGAGGGCTTCAAGGAAGCACTGTTGCAATATGGAAAGCGCAGAGGTGTAGGCAAAAGGCAGGGGAAAGAAGGCTGAGAAGCAGGGCTGCAAGGCCGGAAGCACAGGGCTCTGGAACAAGAGCAGGAACTGGAAACCACAGGACACAGCACATTTCCAAGGAACAAGGCAACAAAGGGCTGGTAGAAAGCTCAATGCAAGAGACCTGTGCTCCTGCAGGCAGCTGCTTTAATACTGAGCTGCCCTGCGCTGAAGTAGGCTAATTAGCAGCACCTGGAGCAGCACACCTGAATGTAATTGGCCTCCGCCCTCTCTAGTCCTGGGAAAGCGAAAGCTGCACTGTTCTCTAAGGCATCTGGGGATTGTAGTGCTAAAACTGCTGCATAGGAATAGCCAGGAAATGGGAACTGCCACAAGGTGCATTATGGGACATGTAGTTTGTAAAGTAAATAAGGAAGTTCCAAAGCCTTGCAAACGGAAAGCAAAGACAATAATATGAATATGTGTTGTCCAGGGAGTATTACGGAAACAACTGAGTCCCAAGTAGTCCACGATAGGTGCCAACTGGTGCGCCAGTGGCACAATCGTGACAGCGTGGAAGATTTGGTTCCTCCAGGATCAGCATGTGAACAGAGGGTTTGTAGTGGTGTAAAGATTGAATTTGCTCCCTGTGAGTTTGTGGAAGGAGGAAATCGCCACACAGGTGACACTGTTGTGGTTAAAGACTTTTATTTAGGTTAAAGTAAAAGAGGAAAACCCTTACTGTCCCTAATACTAAAATGGGTTTCCTTCCCTTAACTAAATACTAAGGACTCAGTCAGAATGTCCATCAAAAACAAATAGTCTACTGTGTGTGTCAAAACCTATTTCTGCCCCTTACATTCTTAACTAATTAAGGAAAAAACAAGGATCTTCTTAGTTCAGAAGAGAAACTCTCTTCTTCTGGACTGAGACTTTGTGTTCACTGCTTGGTGATGGGATGTGTTGTCCAGATTACACAAACAAAAAGTTCTAACAATTCTCTTGGAGGATTTCCCCATCAATAGCAGGCACAGAAAAGGAAGGCTCTTCAAATTACCTATTCTATTTGCAATGCCAGGGGGATCGCTCCCTCCCCTCTGGCTCTTCACAGTTCACAATGCCAAGGGGTATGGTTCTTCCCTAGGCCTCTTTAGGCTTTCACAATTCACAATGCCAAGGGCTAAAGTCTCTTCCCTTAGCCTTCTTAAGTTTTCCAGCTTCTTTGCTATTTGCAAGGTGGACCTGGTTCTGGTACTATGATTGTTCATATTATGGCTTCTTCAGTTAGTATAGCAGACCTGGATCACTATTCTGCCAGCCACCGCTATTGTTTGTATAATGGTTGTAATAACTTCTCTGTATTTAGGGTTCCCACCCCTGTTCCATCTGTAAACGCTCCTTCACACTCTTTCTTGCCCTTCGGGTCCCAGACCCCTACTTCAAATACAGTTGTTTGTTTAAAGTCTCTCTCATAGGCTTTGCTTCCAGACTTAAACTCCATGGTACTTTTATCCTTCGTAAGGGGTTCCCGGCTCTCCATTCCCACAAGTTAGCCCCGGCAAGCCCCTACCCTCAGGGAGCTTCCGTTCGAGCTCCGGCCGGCTCCAGGAGTCAATCTCTTCCACCCCGTGTTCTCCATGTCATCCATCCCAGCAAAGGCATCTCTGTAGCTGCTGCTTGCTGTTACTCTGCTTTGCTGGCCTGCGCAGCATGGTGTCTTCTCTCGGGCAGACCTCTGTGGTATGTTTCCAACAGGGAAAAGGGTTGTTCTTCCTATGACCCGCTCAGGAGATTTCCACTTCTCGCTTGGCATGCTGGTTCCTCTGGTCTCCTTTCTCTGCTCCGCCGAACTGCTTCTCCAGTAGCCTCCATAAGATCTTGCTTGGGCTTGATGCCATTGACAGACCGGATGTTGCCAAGGTACTCTACAGTTTCTTTGTAAACCCTGCACTTCTCCTTTCACAATCTGATACTGGCTGTCTGTAGCTTCCGTAGGATTATCTCCAGGGTGGTGTTGTGGTCTAAGCATGTTTCATCGTAAACGAGGATGTCCTCTTGAAAGTACTGTATGTTTGAAATGTCTCTGAGTGGGGAACCCATCATTCTTTGGAATGTGATGTGGCTGATGATTGCGCAAACAGAAACGTTTGTATCAGTAATTGCTAAAATGGGTGAGAAATGAAGTCGTAGTAGTATCAGTAGTTTGTCATTTATAAAGTGAATGTATCCCATTAATATGGCCTCAAAGCACTTTTGGCGGGACCGTCCTCGGGGGACCCAAGTCCAAGGTATGGGAAGATTGTCAGAAGGGTTAGAATGCGTGTGTGCATTTGCCCTAATAGAAAAATGGGTGGGATGGCCAAGCCCCAGCTACTCATGATGGTCAGGCATGTGGATGGATGCTGTGAGGTGGCAAGGAGAGTGCGCAAGTGCAAGAGACTCCTTTGGTGTCCAGCTAGACTGCATATTCTGTCATGGGACTTAGCTGCATTCCGATTGCAGAGATGTGCATAGTGTCTAAGTCTGGTGTATGAATGTGAATGCGTGTGGATGGGCAGCCGTGCCTACAGCTAGTTTCCACTAAAGTGGTGCGTGACTACGTACCTTGAGCTTCAGTTGGCATTTGCTTAGTCTACTCTGAGATTATATTTTATCTTGTGTTAGAGGATATACTGGCCAGGTACAAACAGAATCATGGTCTAGGTGTCATATAGGTAAGCATGAAGTGGGATGGTTGTAAGGTTGTTGGCAGGAAGAACCAGGTTTTGAGAGCCTTCCTGAAGGAGAGGTGACCCTCTTCGCGGCGGATGCTGAGTGGAAGGGAGTTCCAGAGGGTGGAGGCTTGGACGGAGATGGACTTCAAGGCACTGTGATCCTGTATTTGATGAATTGGATCCCTCATATTTAATTTTGAGAAGATGGCATTTTTTTACTTCTGTAACAGTTCAGAGATTTTCGACAACTTGTAACTGCCCATAAGTATATCCTGGTTGAAGCTCCTTAGAGCCACACAGAGCCAAATCTTGTTGGTGCTGTTTTTTTTAATACGGGCCATGGTGCTCAACCACTCATTTTGCAGTTTTTGGGACAGCTCTTTTAGGGCAGATCTGGGGGGTAGTTTGTATGGATTGGACATTGGGCCTCATTACACGTAGTGCGGTAAGGGTTTACCGGTACCGGTAAGGGCACCGGTAACGGTAAACCCTTACCGCCTTACTACGAGGTCCCTTTGCGGGTTGGTACTTTAACGTCTGCTTTTTAGCAGGCACTAAAAACCAACCCGCAAAGGGACCAGGGTGCTAATTATGGTACCGCAATTTGCGGCACCTTAAGTAGCGCCTTCCCCATTCCCATAGAGCCCTATGGGGCAAAAATGGGAATGGGGAAGGGCAATGGGGGAAGGGGGAATTACCGCCCCGCCAACCTTGGAATAGGGCGGTAATTCCCCTTTCCTCCAAGGCGGTGCCGGTATTTTACCGGCATGGACCAAGGTGCAAATAGCACCTTGGTCCACCACCTACCATGTAATGAGGCCCATTGTGTTTTATTTGTACTACTCTTGGACACAATCTTGTTTTGTGTATGTAGTTCTTTGCACATCCTGACTTAGTACTGAGGAGACTTCCATGTTTGTTCCACTATCTGCCTCCAGTCTGTGCCCTCTGCACAGAGTACTTGTTATACGCTGCTGGAGTGCAGAATAATATCCAGTTTTGCTTGGTCACGCCAGCCTTGGACAGCTTGTCCATTCCCGGAAAAGTATTGTTTGGTACTGGCTCTGCGCCCCTTGAACTCTAGTAACCGGTTATGTCTTGTAGCTGGTTGACTGTGCCCCTTGAACTCTAGTAGCAGGTTTTGTATCCCAAGTGGTGGACTGTGTAATCTCCATATGCTGTGGGGTTCAGGTCCACCTTGTTCCCTTTACCCACCATTTTCCTTTGAGTTTGGATGGTATAATTGTCAGGAAAACAAAAGATACAAATGAATAGGTCCAAGGATGCTAGGCTCAGAACAACACCTCCACATGTATTATCAAACTCTGCATTGCTAAGGAAGGAATCACTCTTCAGTAGTATGTTGTAGAGATAAATCTCATTTTTTTTATATTAAAGTTGTGTGCAAAAGGACATAAATCCAACATTTAGAGAAATTAAGACATCAAAATGGTTTGCTAAAACAGAACAATCAGACAAAAAAATATATTTACAACACACAGTGCCAAAAAAACATTTTTTGGGACAATCTCCAAATTGTGTGTGTGTAACAAACCCGACTCCTATTAGGATTTGCCAAGAAATTCACATATTGCAGTGTACATATTCAAGTCAACATTTGTGGAAAACACATAGAACAATGGTAGGTACACAAAATTATTTTTCTTGCGTAAACAGCATTAATGTGCTGTAGTTTTGGGGGGAGTAGTGCGTCTACACCAGGTGTTTCAGCCGTTTCTAGGTGGGCTAGGTGTGCATGTTGGTACACCAGGTTGGTAACGCTGTTGCTAGGTCCCTGTAGGTATTTATATGTCAGCCATCTTGGAATGGCCCTAGGATCGAGTGAGAAACAAAATGATGGATTCTGCTCCATCCGGGGGGCACAAAAAAAGCTCAATCAATTATGGGTGTGATTAGTGTCAACGCGTGTCTAAAAAGTTAATTTAGACAATATTGTTGACAAACGGTTGTCATGGCAACCATAAGCATTGCGGGGTGGCATTGGTTTTTTTATACTCTGAGACAACATAGCTAATGGCCCCATGAGGTTGTGATTACCGAAAATACTTCATTTCAATATGTTGTGGCATGGATCACAAAATGTTTATGTGTCTCAGGAATCTCAGCAGAGAAAAACCATAAAAAGTAGGTGGACAGTTTGTATGATATTACTAACAGCCCGAGAGGGTGAGAATTAGGGCGTGTCGCCTGGAAACTTAATACATAGTTTCATAATGACAGAAAACATTTGGAATTAACAAAGAAAGTATAGGTTTTCATGTAGGTGATTTCATACATTGACCAAAAAAAAAAAAAAACACAGTGTCATAATGTCTACTGACTTCTGCATTTCATGAAATAAATGTTCATAGCTCATAATCATTGGGCACATGTCATTACAGGAAAGACTTCCATTCAACTGACCCATTTAGACCAGCCTGAACGGAGTTAAGTCTGTGGACCCACCGTTGTTCTAATTGGGTCAGCGTTTTGTTCAGATCCCCCCCACGCTTTGCTGGTTTCACTTTTTGGAGGACAAACCATCTTAGATCAGTATCACTATGGTTCTTACTGATAAAATGCTCTACTAGGGGCTTGTCTGCTACCTTGTTCCTGATACAGGAACGATGTTCAGAGATGCGCATTTTGATGGCAAGTGTAGTTTTTCCTATGTAGAGGAGTTTGCAAGGGCATTGTATTACATATATGACACCCTTCGTGTTGCAGTTTGTAAAATCTTTCATTGTCCATTTAACTTGTGCATGTTCGAAAGATTTCTTTTGTAGGGTCAAAGGGCATGCCACACATTGACCACATTTGTGATGTCCAACCATCAGAGGTAAATCCCATAGTGTGTTCTGTGTTTGTGGGGGTGGCTCTATGAAGGTGTGTACTAGAGCGTCTCTTAGATTTCTGTTTTTCTTGAAAGCAAAACATGGCACATTGTGCAGAGTGCCGGGGTGTTTCACCAAATGCCAGTTCTTCTTGATGTTTTTCTGGATCAATAGGCTCAAGGGTCCAAAAGTGGTGGCACATACCAGTCTTCCCAAATCTTTTTTCGGTTTGTTTTCCAAACAGATTTCTCTAGGTGTATGTTTGGCTCTCTTTTTGGCTTGGTTGATGGCCTTTTTTGGATAGCCTCTCTCTGCAAGTCGTTGAGTTAGTCCTTCCGCATGTTGATGGAATTTTGCCAGGTCTGAACAATTTCTTCGTATACGCAAAAATTGTCCGTAAGGTAAATTGTACTTTAATCCCATCGGATGATAACTTTGGAAGTGCAACAAAGTGTTGCGGTCCGTGGGTTTTCGAAACAACTCAGTTTTTAGTCGATCCCCGGTCTTGTAGATATGCAGATCCAAGAAATCTATTTGGTGGTGGTCCCAATGCATGGTAAAATTAATGTGAGTATTTCTTAAGTTGATCCAACTGTGGAACTGTTGTAGTTCCAAAGGTGTCCCCTGCCATATAATAATCACGTCGTCAATGTATCTCTTCCATAATGAGATGTTTCCTAGGAAGGGGTTGTCTGGCGTGAAGACATGGTTCTTTTCGTAGCGGGCCATACATAGATTGGCAATGTCCGGGGCGAAAGTAGCGCCCATACTCACACCTTTAGTTTGTTTGTAGATTTGGTTCTGGAACAGGAAGACATTTTCAGACATTGCCAATCTAGTGCACTCAAGGATGAAATTTGTGGGGGTAGAATCTAAGTCTTCTCTGGTGTTCAGGATGTCACAAATGGCTTCTAGACCTTCTTGTTGTGGTATCGATGTATATAGAGCCTCGACATCCATTGTGACAACCCAGAATCTGCTGTCAGATCCACTAGATTTTAATCTACATGCACTGTGCAGTGTTCTCTCCACCTTCTCTGGTGCTTGTGGTTTACTGCCATCATGATCGTAGTCCACCCTGTTATCTGGTTTGTATTCCACTGTGGCTACAGCTTTTCGTTCTATAGTATGCACACTTTTGTGAAGTGGCATGTGCGGCTGCATTACTCTCAGTCTTCAGTCTTGGTGGGGGATTTGAGAACATTTGCAAGATGATGTTCACTGCAGCATATGATGGCATGACTGATTTGGTTTGGCGATTGTCTCTTTGCCCCCTCTGGGTTCATGCCCTTCTTGGGGCTTTGGCATGTCCTGCTGGAGCATGGGGGATATAGCTTGGGGATTGCTTAGACCTCTCTTGCATGGGTGTGACAAGGGTGTTCTATTCATATTAACATTGTTTCTTTGAGTGATCTGGACATTTGTACCACTTTTCCCACCTGGATACACGTTTTTTTGGGTCTTTTTGTTGTATATTGGTTCCAAGATTGTGCTGGTTTTCTCATGCTCTTATCTGTCACTCAAAGAGCAGTACAATGTGTGACAAATCAAGAGATTCAGTCGCTTCTCCCTCTTCTTGTGGATTAGGAAAGTGAGCCTGCTACGCAATATTCCCCCTACGGATGGTGGAAAGTGGGATTTCACAGGGAGAGACTCCCCTCTTGGGGATAAGGACTCCCACTCCGAGAAGGAACTCCCTTGGCATTTCACTCAAGGGGAAAAGAAAGAAACATCTACCTCACCAGAATCCTTATTGTGGTATCTCTACTAAGGAGTGTCCAGATGGTACTGACACGAGTAAGCCCCAGAGAGTAACAAAGAACGAGCAACTACCTGACACTGAGAAGAGGAGACCCAATGGAGTGGAACAGAGCCTGGTCCAAACACAAAGGAAGAACTATGGCCGTAGCTTGGGGAAGCCTCACTGTGGTCTTATGAAGATGGGAGGAGCAAAGCTAACATGGAGAGAGACCTGGGAGTTTCGAACGGGTTGTGCAGAGACAAAGAAGCTGGTCTCCCGTTTATCACGCCGAACGGAACACCGGGTGTATGAGAAACAACTGAGGGCAGAGAGCCCACTGAGAGGCTTTGTCGCAGATTAGCATCCCAGGAGGGATTCGCTTGTAAGAGGACCCAGTCAAAGGTTGGTGGGAGAGGAGAAACCTCTCCGAACTAACGCTGTTGACGTGGAGATACCGTTGGCAGTGCCACCGAAGCAACAAACGAATGACGCACTGTGTACCTGACATACAGTGAACAAGGGAGAGAAGGGGAGAAAAGCGCTCTCCAAGCAAGAAGCACACCCAGTAGACAGAAGGAAAGCAAGGAAGCCATCCTACTCTGAATAAACGAAGTATCGAGATGAGACGCCTACCCAGTGACATCTGCCCCGAACCCAGGAAGGTAATGGGAAGTGCAGGAGACCCGGGGAGAGGGGCAGCTATACAGTGTGGCTATACCCTAATTGGCAAGACAATAAGAAGAGTGGTAATAACAATGGGACCCCCCCCATACTCGTCCCAGTAGTAACAGAATCTATTAGAAGATTGAGACTAACTACGGGACCCCTCACACTCGTCCCAGTAGTAAGAGGGACTATAAAAAGAGTGACACTTACTACGGGACCCCACATACTCGTCCCAGTTGTAATAGAGGCTATAAGAAGGATGAGACTAACTACGAGACCACTCATACTCATACCAGTAGTAACTACTAGGAGAGAAAGAGCCAAAGAGATTGTTTGTTAGCTGGAACCAGACAGAGAAGAATCTACTGGTCAACAACCTTGAGGATAGTATAATGCCTAAAGAGCAAGAGAGACTATACCCTGAAAGGATCAAGACACAGAAGAAGTTAGGGGTCAATACCCCTGTAGAATGAACATTTATTTTTTATTATTTTTTTTATTTTTATTGAAACTTCAGTCTAGCAATCACAACTAAACAGTTGATCAAGCACAACTTTTGTTACAAAAGACACTTCACATCTGAACAACATAAACAGAATAGATGGATCAAGTGTCACATATCCTGTGACATCCACATTGTTCTCAATGTCCGTAGACAATAGAAAGATACAAAGAGCCAAAGGAGCACATAAGAATTGGTAAAACAAGCTAAACAGATACTTAGACAAGGGTCGTTCGATTGGCTTCACTGTCAGTTGGTACTTATGATCCCTTTCTTCAAAAATGAGTCTAAATAGTTTACTATGGCCCAGGTTAGGTTTATGTCGTGCCCTGCGATCACACGTCCCCACCAGTTTGCCATATCATCGTCCTGGGGTGCATACGACCCAAGGTGGCAAGATCGCTGGGTACTCAGCCCTGGGCATACCATGACCAGATGATGTAGCGATTCAATGTCACTCAAAACAATATTGACAAATATTGTCTGATATATCTTTGTTCTTCCGTTGCCACAACATTTCTTTGGTTTGCATGGCATTTAAACAGAACCTCAGAAATTGTTCTCGATAATAGCGTGCAGGACTCTTTAATAGATATCTACATGGTTTGTTTAGTCTGTGGTAACACGTTTCGGCTTTCAATGATGGTTTCAATTTGACCCGGTGTTCAGAGTTAAAAATCCAAGACCAGGCTTCGAATTTCTTTTTTGCCAACTGCGGAAGGTTAATCAAGTCGTCAAATTTTATGTCTGCCTTTTTCAGGTGATTTGCCAGGGATGATTTCCACTCAGCTAGCAGATTATTACTGAATTCATCTGGTTTTGTGGCAAAGATTTTATATGCGGGTATCGCAGGTAATAAGCACATTTTGCGCCAGGCACTTAATGATTTCCAAATTACCACTGAAATAAGGAGTTCACTGATAGTTCCTAACAAATCGCTGTGACAGAGACGTAGCTTGGCAGTCTCAGCACACGCCTCCAAAATATCGCTACTAGTTTGTGCCATATTTGTGGATCCAAGTTCCAACCTGCTTCGGCTCCGAACGTGATTGCTGGGATTACTTTTTGCGAGTAGAATATGATGACGGGTGATAAGCTAAATTTCCTGTACTCTCCATTGATCTTGGCACCCTGGATTCCAAACTGTGTCATCCGGGCAACTAAGTCATGCCTCCAATGATGCTCATTTAGAGAATTATTAAACATAACTCCAAAATAACGAATTGAGTTTACTGGCATCCAGGCGTCATTATCAATTGTCCATTTGAAGGCTTTGTCCTTTCGGGACCCTGAGGGACCAATAGTCATTATTTCTTATGTTTTTTCGAGGTTCAGTTCCAAATCATCTGATTTTAGACATTTATGGAGATTTCTCAATAGCCGTTGTAACCCGATTGGTGTACTGTCGATCAACACAAGATCGTCCGCATATGTTATACACTTGATTTGAGTAGTGTTAAGTTTAGGGGAAAAACAATAAACCTGGTCCAAGTGCTCCGGCACATCTGAGATGAAGAGCTTAAATAGCTCTGCTGCCATAGGGCATCCTTGTTTCACGCCTCTGTGTGTTAGGATTTTGTTTGACAGATCGTTTTGGTTGTTTAGACAAACTCGAATTGATGTGCCGTTATGGCGTGCTTGTATCGGTTCCAATATGGATCGTGGGCAGTTCCAGTTCAACAATTTCTTCCAGAGTAAGCCACGATTGATTTTGTCAAAGGCTTGACGTATGTCAATAAAGGCCAGGTACAATTTCTTCTTTGCCTTTAGGGTTTCCAACTTCAAGATATTTAAGATGAGCAGGTTTACTTCAACACCTACTCCTGAGGTGAAACCAGTTTGACGACTATCCGGGATCTTTGTCTTAGATGCCCATTCAGCTAATTTTTGTCGGAGAAAGGAGCCCAAGATTTTGTCAATCGTATCCAGTAGGACAATCGGGCTGTAGTTGGTTGGATCCGCCCGATTGCCTTTCTTAAATATTGGGACAACCATTGCCTCCCGCCACGAGTTTGGAATTTGCTTAGTAATGGAGATCGTCTTAAACAGGACTTCGATCAATGCTGCCCATTGTTAGGCATGTTTTTTCAACATCACGTTAGTGATCATATCTGGTCCGGCAGCGTGTGAGTTCTTTAGCATCATGATCACTTTCTCTATGTTAGATGCAGGGCTATTCATCTCCCAAATTACTTCAGCGCACCTTATTTGACCACTCCGTTCATTTTGTGGTTTCTGATAGATTTTGGAAAAGTGGTTCTCCCATTTCTCACTATTTATTTTGTTTGAAATGATGGCCGGGCATCGAGAATTTCCCGTGTTCAGGATGACCCATATTTGTCTGGTATTCTTGGTCACCAGAATTTTCATCATTTCTTCTGCGCTGGTTTGTTGAATGATCATTTTAAGGATTTGAAACAGTTTCGGTACGTCTGTCGCCTTTGTTTGATTTCCTTTCTTAGCGCATCGGACATCTTGATAAGACCAAGACTCTTTTTCAGCCGTCTTATTTTGCGCCGCATGGATTTCCTTTGCACTGAGATGATTGTGCTTGACATATGCTTGTGATAAATTCCCATTGACCGAGCCGCTACCATTGTGGTCTTGAGTTGGCTCATTAACGGGGCATAATTTACTTGTTGGTCTTCATGAAGTTTAAATAGCTGCTCACTTAATGTCTGAAATTGAGTACCATTGATTCGCAGCCGATTTCCCCCAGCGTTTACTGTTAACAGTATTTCATATTGCCCTTCTGAGTTTGCCCACTCCATCATACATGAGAATCGCAAAAGGTCATGATCACTGTTAACCATTTTATGGACATTCAACTCAATTGTCTTTTCAGCCATGTTTTGTGATATCCAAAAGTAGTCTAAAATGATATGTGAATCAGCACGGTGCCAGGTTGAGGCCGGTAGTTCGTCCCCTTTAGGATTTCCGTTAACCATATGGCAGTTACGATTTGTTAGTGCCGTCATCCAAGCCTGACTACGACTCGAGATCACATTCTCATTTAAGGGTACGTTTATCTTTCGATCATCATCAAACCTAAACCAGGTACAATTTAAGTCACCACAACAGATTATAGATAAGTTTCTGTATGTAATTAAGGCGTTATCTATAAGAGGAGTGGTAGCCTTTATGAAGGACGCTGTGCTGATTTTCTGAGGATTCCAATATCCATTAATAATCAGCAGGTGCTGGCGCCCTTCTTTTTTTGTATGTGATTATTGCATGACGATTCCCTGGATAAAGGGATTTGGATTGAGAGTTTCCAATGTTTTCCACCAGATATTTATTTTTATCAGCGTTAAGCGACCCGAATAGGGTCCACCTTGCGGATTCTTCACTGTGGTAGAGTCAGGATAGGTTAAGACAGACTCTTGTTTTGGACTTGTACACTGACGATGAGCACTCTCGTTTTTGTTGTGTTAGGTAGGGCTACCCTAAGATCAGAGGCAGATTTAGCACTTTTATGGTGGACAAAGAGCGAGCGGGCCCTGCACTGTCCTGGTGACATCTTCCAAATATCTTCACACCAGCCACAACTCACACACGCTCATCCCTCCTTGCTTGCAGTCAGGCACAGTGAAATAACAAGGAACAGTCTGAAGCACTCCCTGACAGAGCCCGGCTAAACATTTGTCACGGCTCACTGGGGACATTTCAATATGAATGGGCCCCAGTTGCCTACAGTTAGGGGGGTGCACACAGTCTGTGGCCACCTTGGATTCCTTAAATAAGAATGCTCCTTAATCTGAAGGGACAGGCAAGCAGAGTGGAACAGAAACACTGAACGACACTAAATAAATTTAGTAATTGCTCTGTCAGCATGGTGCTAGCGCACATGAAACCAGATTAAAAGAGGTGTAATCACTGTTGCATGCTATCAAAGCCGGTATCAACCTGCTGCAAAGCACACATTTAAAGTATTCGGTTAAGGGGACAGCAGCCAGCAAAGGGCAGCCTGTAACATGCACAAAAGGCAAAGTGCACATTTAATGCCATGAAAGAAATGTATTGCTGTGTAGTAGCCAAAATAGGGGCAGCTGCTTCCCCCCTCCCCCCTTCCTCGAGGCTCTTGAACACATACACAGAACGAAATCACAACACTGTGGGACTGTTAGGCCTACAAGGAACTGATATGTTCTAATTTGCCTTCCGGACCTGTCATGCAGAACCCAATTTTCATGATATGGATTGACATCATCAGGAGCAACATCGCAGTAAATAACCTTACAAACAGTGGCATCAGTCTCCAGTACTCTAGGACAACATTGGCAAAATCATTTAAAAAAGTTTGCAAGTGTAAGCCAAGAACATAGTGTGCTGTGCAATATATAAAACATAAGGGTTTTTCTTCATAGGAAACATTGAAAACTAAATCACTTCTAGCGACACCGAATGTCAGCTGATCAGGCACAGTGAGATTAAATCATTTTCCCAGGATCGCAAATTTCATTAAAGTGGTGAAATCAGTATTTGGACACAGGCTGTGATTTAAGCACTTGACTACGTATTTTCCCAGTGATAGGTCACCAATATATTTGTAGGTTGGGTTTCCAAAAACGAAATAATTAGTTTTTCTAACAATGCCTTGAATAGTACAAAAATCACACAAGAAAGCAACCTGACATTATGTACATTGTAATAGAATTAGGTCAAGCTGTTATAGTATTAGGTCAAGCAAGAAGACATGTATAGCTTTGTATTTGCCCCTCTTAGTGCATGATTGCAGTAGCAGCCTCTTAGGAATGTGGACCTAAAAAAAAGATCATTTGGTTTAAAAAAAGGTATTCACAGTGAAAGAGAATTCAATATAATTAATCTGCTTGAGACATTATTTTACACAGCATGCAGTGTTATACTCCCCTTCCATTTATTATCCCCCACCAGTTGCACCTTCTAAGGGACAACAGTCCCTACCCAGGTGCCCCTGTGTGAAATGAGGTTGACACAAAGCTAAGCCTGGGGTGTTCGGGGAGATGTGGGAAAGGTGATGTGCTTCCCTGCACTTTTAACTATCACATGAAAAGTGTGAGCTGGTAAAACTTTGGACAGCTGATTGTGCATCAGAGGAGAGAAAAGTCAGGCCTTATTCCTGTCCCAAGCTGGCTGTGTGTGAGACACAGCACATGAAAGCGGGACAGTCCTGCAAAATGCTGGATGGTTGGCCACCCTACAGACACACCCAGCCTTGTTCCCTGAACTTGGGTTTCATCTGGGCTTGTTTAGCTGCCAACTTGGTATAAGGTGAACATCGGGAACTTGCACAAAGGGGATTTCTGTCACCCATGTGCATCTTTTAGGCCCATTTCAATGCGACCTTATCAAAGTGGCTGCATTTTAATTGTTTCCCTGTTCATTTACCTGTTGCAGCTCTGATGGCGTATAGGTGGGCAGCTAGGGCAAGCACCTACTCACCTCACATCACAAATATGCTCCCCTTTTACTCCCTTCCCTACGGCTTCATTTGTTTCCCAAACAGCATTCTTTTCCCCCCTCTTTTTTCCTTACCAGCAATTTCCTCTCTACTATCCTAGTCTTTCCTGCTCTTTTTGAACACTACTGCATCCCCTGTTCTTGCCTCATTCCCTTAATACTCCAGCCTTTTTCTGTCTTCATTTCTGCCAACGGTTCTTTGTTATAAAGATCACACTCTCTTCCTCATTTTGCTGCTATTCGCATACTCACCTGCCTTCCTTTTTTTTAACTCTTTTTTATTAGTTTACATAACCATAACAGAATCAAAAAGGACAGCTGCTCTTCTTCAGACAAGTAGGAATAAAATCATAACATCAGCAGTATGGTAGGCAGTATCAATGACATTAATCAACAGGCAAAGTCTCTGAGACATTAGGGGAGTGACCAGCACCAGACATCAAGTATGCTGCATAGGGCCCCCAAATATTCCTCTGCCTTGCAGAAGGATGCACAGTGCCACAGTTTTCAGTCTCCACATCATGATAGTACAGAAAATCGGCTTTTCACAGCTCATGCACTGAAGGGCGACCCCTACCCCATACTATAGCAATTCTCTGTCTCGCTAGCACCAGCAGGACACCAATGAGACGACTCAAATGTCTTGCCATCTCCTTCGTGTACCCCAGCAAAGAAACCATAGGGGAAGTTGCAACACTTTCTGCCACCATCTCACTTATTGTTTCAAAAACTTGTACCAAAAAGCAAACACCCATGGACAGTGCCACGCTAAGTGCATAAATGTGGCTGGAGAGAAGCTGCATCTCATGCATTGGGTGTCAGGGAAGAACTTGTGCAGGTTTGCCGGGGTAAAATAAAACTGGTGCAAGAATTTAAAGTGAATCACCTTGAATCTGCTGTCGAGAGCAACCCTTTTCATCTGAGCACAGCAGTAATGCCACACATCCTCCGGGATAGGAACACCCCACCATATTGTCCACTATTTTTGCATACACCCCAACACCAATCTCTCACCACACTCAGCACTCTCCTGCCTTCTTTTACTCATTGTTTCCCTTCCTTGTTTACCCACATTGCACACCATTTGCCTTTACATTGCTGCCCCTCCACTCCCCATTCCTCACTCACTTGTCTTCCTTTCTTCTGCCCTTCTTCACTCTTCATTTCTCCCTGACTTTTTAGAACTCCATTATTCCCCATTCTCCTTGGACTCCTGAAACCCCTGCTCTCTATTTCCCCTCCCTTTAATCCTCTTTACCCTGCATTTCCTCCACCCTTGTGCCTCATTAACTATTACCCTATTCTTCTGCCCTCATTCATTCTCGGTCCCCGTTCACCCTTTTACACTCATCTGGCTCCCTTCAATCACCTCATCTCCTGCATTCCCTCACTCTCAATCTCTCCCTCATGATTCTGCCCTGCTTCATAATCCACTCTCCTGTCCCATCAGTGTTCATGTTACCTGCTTCTTCTCTACTTTTCACCCTCACTATCCTGCTCATATTCCCGCTACGTTTCCATTCACTGCCAGCCAACAGGGCCCCGTGGAGCTGCAGGAGATATGGAGGCGGTGGAGTTAGCGTTAAGGGGTCGTTCAAGTGCCACAAGCAGCCCCCCACAAAAAAAGATAGCCACTGGTATGTTTTGAGATTAAAAGGTTAACTCCTTTAAGTCTGTGATGTTCAATGACATATTGAGTGAGTGGGGTAAGAATGGTACAACGTCCTTTCATCGACGGTCATTAATCCGATGGTTTTTATACGAGTATTTTGTAACAAAAAACTCCTCAAAATATATAGGGGGAGGTGGGAAAGTGTACATAAGGGGTGGGGGGATTGGGAATAATTAAAAAACAATCGGGATGGGGTTTGGGGGGAACCCCCCAAAATAAAAAAATCAATTTCAATGCTTTTTTTCATTAAAAAATACTCTTTAAAAAATCCATTGAAATAATGACCGTCGATGAAATTACATAGACATTTATGAACACCAGGGACATGCACAAAACGGTTCTGCATGCAGTAGGAATTACCCAATGATATCACCTCCTGTAATGTCCCTTCCGATTGCCCATGTTATTGTCCATTGCCTTGAACCCTATCATTTCCTACATTAGCTGCAAGCTTGATCATTCAATATTACCACCATTGACAGCAAAACCTGGCGAGAAGACCCAGCAAACACAGAAAACTGTAAAACACATAACTTTTTAAAAAACGAAGCATTTGTCCCTAAAGTTCATCCTTGTGCATCTCCGCCCACTCTAGGCTCTGCGTCCATTACACGCCCACCTGGGGCCCTCTGTCATTTTGCCCAGGGGCCCCTTAGGGAAAGTTAGGCCTTTTCTCTTTCATTTTTATAAACGCAGTTGAAACCTGGTGAACCCTGGTCTGTCTCATCCTTGTGACCCACCACACATGACATTTCTCTGAGTTTCACCACGTTGGTGTCTAGCGATTAATTTGGCACTTGAGGACCTCGAGAAGAACTTTAATTTATGGGGCACTATATTTTCTTTGGTAACATAGTGAAGTGGAATCCTCCTCAATGCTTCCAAGAAAACGGTATCATCGGCCTCTCTCGTGGTGCGGGCACTTGCTTTAGAGATGCACATTGTCGTTGCCACTCCATCCCCAGGGAATACGATAACGGGGCCTTTTTTCATTGACTTGCAAACTCTGTATCTCTTGTTGTTTCGATGTATGTGGTAGCCATTAAATCCATGGTATGGATGGATTGCCTGGCAATAGAAGAAATGCGCGTGGTGTTTTTGCTGTCTGCATGGCCTGCTCGGGTGTCCGGCGGCGGGTCAACCCTTCATTGCCAATTTGCAGTTAGGCAAGAAACTCTCAGAAAACAAGACAGGCAAGGGATACGTATGGGTGACTTGATTTTATTATACAAAAAGAACAACAGCTTTATATCTCGGGATGTACGGGAACATGCCGCCCTCAGCACTGGACATTCCCTAATAATGCCTGCTTTTCCCTATAGTAACAATAAAAGTAGAGAAAAATACTTTCACTACATTTTCACAGAGCACAGTACCTGTGAATGGCCAGACCCCTGAGCGCTCAAGAGATGTAGCTTTCTTTTGAAAAGCCATGAAGATCAGGAGGGGCGGGAAGAAAGGCTGTAAAAAACACGGTAACAGGAAGTTATGAGTACAAGGCGAGGGGTACTTGCATTGGCACATGCTTATGGGGTTCAGGAGGCACAGTAGTGGTGTGGAGGGGAGGGTTGGATCACAAATGTGGGGTGTGTAGGTACAGGAGCGCTGGGGGAAGAGGAGGCCATGAAAAATGATAGTTGAGAACGTTAAAAAATGTTTTGCAAAAAATGGATTTCAAAAGTTGGTTTTGACATACATATATGCTCCTTTTATTTTCCAATACTTTTCGGTCTGCCATGCCACTCTATTGCCCTGCCTTGCTTTAGTAGAAATATTTCCTCTAGTGATTGATGCAGAGACTGACCTCTCTGTCATCTGTCATTCCTCGCCTAACTAGGCCTTCCCGTGCTGCTCTGCTGCTCTCACCAGAGAGTCCGGAATACCTGAACCCCTCGCAATGGGATCTATGTGAGTTGGCCGAATTGTCATCTGTTATTCCTCGCATGACCCGGCCTTCCCATGTCCATCTGCTGGTCTCGCCATTGAGCCCGGCATACCTGAACCTCTCGCAATGGGATCTATGTGAATTGGCAGAATTGGCATCTGTTATTCCTCGCATAACCTGGCCTTACAGTGTTCATCCACTGCTCTCCCCAGAGAGCACGGCATACCTGAATCCTTCGCCATGGGATCTTTGTGTGTGAGGCATTCGACCATCCGCATGGTGGGCGTGCGTTCGCCTGAGCTTTTTTGAAATGTTTACTTAAATAGAATGATGGTAGACCGACCTCAAGAAAATGTGTGGGGCTAATCCACCCACATTTTCCTATGCTCACACCACGACCAAGCATAGACATGTTTACTCTAGGATTGACAACGCCTACAGGCACAGTCCGCCACTGTCATGTTTAGTTGGAATGTGACAGCCAAGGGGTGTATAATGTCAACTTCGGTAAGGGGAGGGCAACCTTCCTCCTGCCATGGCCAGACTGATAACTGACAAATGTCTCTATGGAACCGCCCTGCTCTTTTGTTAGGCCCTGCAGCTGGTGGCAGTGATTATTATACCAACAGGGGATACTTCAAACAGGCCCACACAGGGCCTGGCTGCAGAGGGTAACAAAAGAGTCAGGAAACCCAACAACCTTTCATATATAACTGTGTCAACCTGAAACCAGCTCCCGCCTCTCAGTATTGATGGCAGCGAACTGTCATGTCTGGGTCTTTTGTTACAGTAGGCTGCCCCTTACCCCCTAGGAGGACCCTATTCATAGGGTACGGAATAAGGTTTGCAAGAGCCAGAGAGTAGGATCTCTCAGCATCTTCAGGGAGACCTGCCGATATTAACAGGAACCACACAGAGAGGACCATTAACCATAAACACAACAGACAGGCAGATGGGTGGAACTGGGGAGCACCAGGGAGTGAGCCCTGAACTATTTTTGGTGAGAGAAGGGTTCCACCGTATTAACACCCACTGTTTTCACCCCTTTAGCTTTCCTGTTGCAAAGCACTCTGGTTATGAGCTCACACATACAGATGATTGTTGTTAGGGACCCCAGGATTGGTTAATTAAGGTAGGCTCAGCCTCCGCCAATCACTGTGGCCCACTTGGCTTTAAAAGAGGGCCACAGCCCCTCTTTAAGCAGATCATCTGACGACTTCACCAGAAGTAACAAAGAATAATTCAACCTTGGACACTGGCTGAAGGTACAGTCTGCCTTACATCTTATGCCTGTGAAGGAAGGCCAGGATATCCAAATAGGGAAGCAATATCCCTCCCCTAAGCATCTCCCAGGGAACAGAGTGAGATACAGAACTCAGAGCACCCTCCAGCCGCCCATACCCAGTACCCCGCCAGCACACACCATACCCGGCTAAGCTCTTTAGGATAGGAAGTGCCAGAAGTTCTCTGATCCTAAAACCAAGGACAAAGCAGCTGTCTGCAACACACTCCACAGCTGTGTGCCATCCACCTTAAAGGATGACACAAGCCCATTGAAGAAGCTGGTAGAAGTGCCTCGACAAGCATCTACTGACGTTCACCTTAAAGGACATTTTCGAGCCAGTCGATTTCCCAGATCTGCAAACGACTGCAATGCTGACTGTTGTCAAGCCACAGTCTCTTAAAGACATCCGAGACAACTCGACTAGTGCTTCAGAACAGCCGATCAGCACTGAGACAATGATTCCATACCCTGAGCCGATGTGTACGCCAGCCTGCAGCCGTTCGTTCAGCTTTGTTCGCCAAACAGTCTTGCCGCCAGATACCCACAGCTAACTCCCGTCTCGAACTCTGCGGCAGAAGCCTGCAAAGCCCCCTAAAGCCAACTCGACCTTGTCGAGCACCAAGAACACCTACAGCACAAGGTACATTGTAGTTCTGTCCCCCTGGACCTTCCCATTTTAAGACCCATTGCTTGTGCTGAAGCCAAAAAACTATCAAACTGTTGTGGTTATTAAATATACCGACTACCCTTCTGTCAGTATCCAGAGTGCATCCCTTTTCCTTCTTTGAAACTGTCTGTCCTGTGCATTCCTTTACATCGTGGGTCGTATTTCTTAGTGCTGTTAGACTGCCTGTTGTGATAATAATAAAGTAGATATTCTTATACAACCTTGACTGGACAATCCTTTTATCATTTGGTAATAATCGCTGTGTTGCAACAAACCAATTATCCAGGACCTTTAGAAGAGATAAGCCTGCTGTTCCGTCCATGTTACCAAAATTGGACATGGAGGTTTTGTAATTTTAATTGTATGCTTGTTTATTCCAATCTGTTTGCATCCATTAAGGTGTATTTGCGGTGTGGGGCTCATTGATGGTTTAGAAACCGATATTCACCCCTGGACCAATGGTACCCTTGAATTTGATTAATCACAATGTGAATTGGCAGAGTTGGCATCTGTAATTCCTCGCAGAACCCGCCCTTCCTGTGTCGCTCCGCTGCTCTTGCCAGAGAGCTCAGCATACCTGATCCCCTCGCCAAAGGGATCTATGTGGATTGGCAGAATTGGCATCTGTCATTCCTCACATAACAAGGCCTTCTCGTGCCTTGCCGCTGCTCTTGCAGAGAGCCTGCATACTTGAATCCCTCACCATGGGATCTATGTCAATTGGCAGAATTGGCATCTGTCATTGTTGCATAACCCGGCCTTCCCTTGTTCCTCCGCTACTCCCACCATTGAGCCTGGCATACCTGAACACCTCACCATTGGGATCTATGTGAATTGGCACCTGTCATTCCTCTCATAACCCGGCCTTCCCTTGTTCCTCCGCTACTCCCGCCATTGAGCCCGGCATACCTGAACCTCTCGCCATTGGGATCTATGTGAATTGGCATCTGTCATTCCTCGCATAACCCGGCCTTCCCTTGTTCCTCCGCTACTCCCACCATTGAGCCCGGCATACCTGAACCTCTCGCCATTGGGATCTATGTGAATTGGCACCTGCCATTCTTTGCATAACCAGGCCTTTCCTTGTTCCTCCGCTGCTCTCGCCATTGAGCCCGGCATACCTGAACCCCTCGCCATTGGGATCTATGTGAATTGGCATCTGTCATTCCTCAAATAACCCGGCCTTGCCTTGTTACTCCGCTGCTCTCGCCATAGAGTCTGGCATACCTGAACCTCTTTCCATTGGGATCTATGTGAATTGGCATCTGTCATTCCTCGCATAACCCGGCCTTCTCTTGTTCCTCCGCTGCTCTCACCATTGACCCCGGCATACCTGAACCCCTCGCCATGGGATCTGTGAATTGGCATCTGTCATTCCTTGCATAACCCGGCCTCCCCTTGTTCCTCCGCTGCTCTCGCCATTGAGCCTGGCATTCCTGAACCCCTGCCATGGGATCGATGTGAATTGGCATCTGTTATTCCTTGCATAACCCGGCCTTCCCTTGTTCCTCTGCGGCTCTTGCTATAGAGCCCGGCATTCCTGAACCCCTCACCATTGGGATCTATGTGAATTGGCATCTGTCATTCCTCAAATAACCCGGCCTTGCCTTGTTCCTCCGCTACTCCCGCCATTGAGCCCGGCATACCTGAACCTCTCGCCATTGGGATCTATGTGAATTGGCATCTGTCATTTCTCGCATAACCCGGCCTTCCCTTGTTCCTCCGCTACTCCCACCATTGAGCCCGGCATACCTGAACCTCTCGCCATTGGGATCTATGTGAATTGGCACCTGCCATTCTTTGCATAACCCGGCCTTTCCTTGTTCCTCCGCTGCTCTCGCCATTGGGCCCGGCATACCTGAAACCCTCGCCATTGGGATCTATGTGAATTGGCATCTGTCATTCCTCAAATAACCCGGCCTCCCCTTGTTCCTCCGCTGCTCTCGCCATTGAGCCTGGCATTCCTGAACCCCTGCCATGGGATCGATGTGAATTGGCATCTGTTATTCCTCGCATAACCCGGCCTTCCCTTGTTCCTCTGCGGCTCTCGCCATAGAGCCCGGCATACCTGACTCCCTCTCAATTGGTATCTATGTGAATTGGCATCTGTCATTCCTTGCATAACTTGACCTTCCCTTGTTCCTCCGCTGCCCTCGCCATAGAGTCCGGCATACCTGAACCCCTCGCCATTGGTATCTATGTGAATTTGCAGAATTTTAACTTGTCGAATTTAGCTTTTACCGCAAAATGAAGTGGGAAGGAGGAAGTGCAGAATTTCAATGTCCCTAACCCCAACCCACCACTTACCTATTTGCAGTAAAAGAAATGTAAAACAATTAATGAATTGGCCTCCAACCAAAACACAAAACTCCTATTGTATGATGAATATTGAATTTACTGCAAACACTTGCAATCGTCTGAACAATTGTATAAACCAACCCCAGATAATCTGGGTGAAAGGGGGGGTCACAGGGCGCATCTGAAAACAGCCCTTCCTGCACTTGCACAAATAAGTGATGCATGAGTCCTATCAGAGGCAGAATGGTGCCAGCTTCCACAGGACTCAGATCAAATTGGAGGCTGCGAGCAGAGCCGGCACGGGAGAAAGGCCATGGGAGAGAAAGGAACACTGCACTGCGCCCATTTGAGCTGGAATGCGATGGTCCTGCGAGCTGAAGGCACTCTGATATTGTAGATGAGGCCATGTTGGAGTATTTGAGGCTGCACTTGCTATGTGATGACAGCGTCTGCCAGGCTAGATCTAACAGTGGGCAACAATGCTAGTCATAGGATTGAATTATTGGGGCCCCTAAGGATGCACTTACCTTATCATAGAAGGGCCCTCACCTCGGTGGGTATACTTTACATGTAGTAGATATACAAAGCATACGTTTGCATAGTTGGGACTTTGAAGGTGTTCTTGGCATATGTTGGAAGCACTTGGGCATGTGGGCCTTACCTTACATATGCTGATTATCCCAGGCATATGATGGCATTACTGGGACTTTGAAGGTGTTCTTGGCATATGTTGGAAGCACTTGGGCATGTGGGCCTTACCTTACATATGCTGATTATCCCAGGCATATGATGGCATTACTGGGACTTTGAAGGTGTTCTTGGCATATGTTGGAGGCACCTGGGCATGTGGGCCTTACCTTACATATGCTGATTATCCCAGGCATATGATGGCATTATTGTGGTATTTGAGGCTGAATTTAGTATATGATGACAGCACCTGGAAGACTATAATTTACATATGTCGACTATGCAAGGCATATGATGTTAGTATTAGGGCATTTGAGGCTGAACGGGGCTTCTAATGGAGGCCATACATATATGGGCCAGTTCCTTGTATTTTGTAATCATATATCCAGGTACTGACACATTTGCCAGGTATTGCTGTGTTTTTCCTGGTTACTAGCTCCCTCTGGATTTTAGAAAGATCTCACATGTAAGTGTGTGCACATTTATGGTCAATGTGTCCATAAGATGACAACATGTGGCACATGATGTGACTTCTTCGGTATGTGATAGCAGAGCCAGCCAAATGTATAGCTGGTGCTACAAGAACAAGAACTGTTGGCTTTGCCAAAGCATGTTGTTTTACCCTGTCCATACCATTAGAGACAGAATCCAACCATGCTTAAGTTGGCCTTCACCCTTCTTCAAAGGAAGCCACCCAGCCTGCGTATCTAGGCCACATCCTCTGTTCTCACAAAGTTAGACAGCCCCCGATATGGTCATATAATTAGAACTCCAACCCATCTTTTGACAGCTCAATCGCTACGTATTCTCCTTATACATGTTGGGCCTCATTACGACCCTGGCGGAAATCGAAAAACGATGGCGGAAATGCAATACCGCCATCGAATAGCGCTCGGTGCGATCATGACCCGTCACCGCAAAGTACGATGCCATTAGCGACACCGTAGTGAACGCCAACGCTAACTGCACCAAGTACGCGCGCGCGCGCCATGCCAAACCGTAATTACCACCATGGCGCAACGGTACGCGAATTCCGACCCTAGCGGACATGCACCTAACGCCATCAAGCACGGCGGAAAGTACCATTCCGCCATGGTGAGAAGTACGGCATCGCGAACCAACCGTAAACGGCCCTACTGAGTGCTTGTACACCGCTCCCTGGCCACATTGTACAACCCCCCGTAGGTGCAATGAAGTCACACAATGCAACCAGTGAAATGTACTAGTCATCCATGCCTGCCAACGAACAAATGATTCTCAAGAGGGCCCAATGGGAGCTGCAGGGCACAGATGGCACGAATACAGAAGCTATACAAATGGACATGACCTCAGTCTCCCACCAAGAAACGCACGCAAACACAGGCACCTGTGACCAGCAATATTCCGATAATCACATCATTCCACCAATCCAACTGGCTGACCGGCATCTGTTACACAAAAGCTAATCCCCCGCCCCTGAGCATGACATCATCAAAACAGTCATAATGGCAGCCCTTATCCCTGACCTCACTGGGCTTCGTAGGCAAACGCGCCCAGCACAGTACCACGCAACTATACTCCGAAGCTGGAACCCAATGCAGATCTCCTCACAATACATCGCTCCCCAAATAGGAATATGCCACATCACTCGCAAAGAAGAACGCTACACGGTTCACATCAGAACAGAAATTTAATGCACAACAAATTCACCAAGCCCATACAGCCATTAGGCCATGAACTCCAAAATAGATTTCACCATTGTGGGCTGCATCCGCAATAAATGACCAGCTACTCCTTGTGTGACGCCCTGTTCCTTCATGGTACACAGGGGCTACATTCCCGTACGAAAAGGCAACATGGAAGCGCCTAGAACCGCAGGGCCGTCCCAATAGGGAGGCACTAGTCCAGCTGAAAGGCCGAAATGTTGCTCCTAGCCACTAGTACTGCGTAAGGGCATGTGGCCCATTGGCGATCGTCCCATAAGATCGTAATGCTGCTCCACTGATTAACACGAAGCAGCAGGTGTCGGGAGTAAAATCCATCTGCGGGAGTGGCATACAGATGGCAGTGGCAAAAGGGGAGGAGATACCTGTCAACCAAATGAAATGAAAAAGAATAGTATGGCCATCAGAACTACATTTGAATTACTCACTTCAATGATCACACCAAATCCACAGCCATATGCATGCTAGCCCACTCCAAAGGATCATCACCACCCAAAAACCACTTGCGAATCATAACTATCTATATCGAGGTGAAAACACTATCACAAACGAGTGTACCTGTGCATGCGTCTGTTAAAACAGAATCCATCAGATGGGATTGGTAACGTGCATAGACACAAGTGTCTGAAGGCGCGTCGAGACAGGGAGGGCTCAACAAGGCCAGATAGACGATGGTCCCACTATGGCAGCCCTGCATCACATAGCGCAGGGGAGGTGGATAGATTCCAAGAAGCCCTGTACATGGCAAACTCTGTATCAAATCATCTGTCCATGCATCCATACATCATTCCCTCATCCCGTAATGAAAACGCCTGTTTCCATACTCACATAACATGTGAAATTTCCATTGAGTCTGTGCGTTATGCAGCCTGCAAAATCCACTGTGCCCCAGCCCGTAATTCCAGTGTTGTGAAGTAACATGTATTTGGGAACGTCCGGCCTCATCGCCCACGTCGCTATTGCGCATCCCAAACTATTCATATCAATCATTGCATCCTCGCCATGGCCCCTGTCCCAAGGACATTGAACAATAGAACGTTATATTTGCTGTCAGACCTGTGGGCATCTCCTCGCCGCTAGCTGAAAACCGAAAGCGCCGCCCTTCGAATTCCTCATTTGCAACATCACGTCGAAAAGGCATCTGTGGCCGCTTGAAACCACAAATTAATACATCTAGTGCGGCTGTGTGTGAAAATGGCAACTGCCTTCACTCACAAATGGAACGCCCCGCCCGTCGGTGAAGCTCGGTACAGTGTTGCATGAGGGTCCACCGTTACTCGAGTACTACGTTCCACTGACCCTTCACAAGTCTGTTTGCGACTGCAAAGATTGTATGTGAAACAATGGGACCATAGCCGAATGTACATATCAACCAATGTTACACTGCCATCGGGTACAAATACATGATTGCAATAGCAAGATGCCATTCGTCGAATTGCAGCGTTGTGGGCGGGACGTGCTCGCCCAAAGGGGAGTGCAGCTTGCACAGGTGGAATGAATCACCACAGGTGGAGGCCATTCAGCCTGAAAACACATAAATTGCACACCCAGTCTCCTCCCACAACCACACCCACTCCGAAATGCTACCGGCAGGACTAGCCATGTTGGCCCTGGGGGACCTGATAGCACTGCAAGTACTCCAACTTCAAGAAGAAGACGAACACCAACTACAACCGGCCGCACGGCGGAGACGCAGGAGGAGGAGGAGGCCAAGGCAGGGCCAGCAAGGGCCACCAGCACAGCCACTACCACCACGTAGGCAGCCCGCAATCCCACGCCTCCGAGCACATCCGTTCAACCTCACTGATGAGCAGATCCACACCCTCTACCGTTTGGACCGGGACACCATAACCGCCATTGTGGACATGACACAGGCTGACCTTGTCAGCATGATAGATAGCCCAACTGCCATCCCACCCCTACTGAAGGTGGTGTCTGTACTCCACTCCCTGGCCACAGGCACCTACCAGCACACAGTCGGACAGTTGCATGGCATATCACAGCCACTGTTCTCACGGACACTATTGCAAGTGCTCGATGCCCTCCTGAAGCACGCAGACGACTACATCTCTCTACCACGCTCGGAGCAGGAAATTACGAACACAAAAGTGGGATTCCATGCACTTGCCGGCATACCGGGTTGCATTGGTGCCATCGACTGCACCCATGTGGAATTGGTCGTCCCACATGCCATGGAGGCCCAGTACCGCAACCGAAAACAATTTCATTCCCTGAATGTACAAATGGTGTGTGACTCCAACAGGATCATTACACATTGTTGTGCCAGATTCCCTGGATCAACCCATGATTCAATGGTCTTGAGGAACTCTACTATACCACGCTACATGGAGCGACACGCAGGGAACAGATCCTGGCTACTCGGTGAGTCTCATTTCATGCATGATGATGTGGGGTATGTGATGCGGCAATGACCTGGCAGGAAGGGGGGGGGGTGCGTACGTAGCAATGGCATTCCTCAAAATTCCTTTCTTGTCCACATACAGGTGATGCCGGGTATCCACTGAAGAGATGGCTCCTCACACCAGTCCGGAACCCACGGGACCAGCATGAGGAGGACTACAACCATGCCCACTCACGTACCCGTGTAGTCATAGAACAGGCATTCGGCCTACTGAAGACTCGTTTCCGCTGCCTCAGCAGGTCTGGCGGGGCACTCCTGTACCGCCATGTGAAGGTTGCAAAGATGGTCATGGCATGTGTCATGCTCCACAACATGTGCGTACGTAGAAATGTGCCCATGCCCCCTGACGCAGAACTGCAAGCACCTGATGATGGTCATGATGAGGGTGGGGATGTGGCAGCACCTCAAGGAGTCTGCGAGGCACCGGAGGGCCGTGACATTCGTCAGCATCTCATAGATGCATGCTTCTAGCACTCACGCCTGGTGGCTGATACATGGACACGGGACTCGTGGCACTGTGTGTGTCTGGAACATGCACAATATGGACTGTACGCCTATAATGGCCTCGTACACAAAGATCAATGTCCACACATCTCATTGCATGATCGTGCATTGTTTATGGCATATGTGATATCATGTTAAACACCCTATCGACCCGCCACCCAAGTGAGCCCAACACACCCCCTCCACCCTCCTACCTCCCCCCGAACACCAGTGTCCAAAGATGCTCATTGTCAGTGGGCTGTCGCTATTGCAAGCCCCCTCTGCGGGTATCAGGGGCACCCCTGCCTGTGGAGCGCAGGTTCCTCCCAGATCTACGTTGGGGGCTGCCCTGGACGGAACTTGCAACGGATGATGTCTCTGCCTGCTCACGTCCATGCATGTCCCTAAGGGTTTGTGAGAGCTCAGTGAGCACACGGCGCACTGCGGCAAGTTCGGCACATACGTCTTTGGATGTCGCATGCAGTTCCCCCCTCAGGCTCTCGGTGCTTCTCTCCATTTGTACTCTCAGGCTCTCGGTGCTTCTCTCCATTTCTACTCTCAGGCTCTCGGTGCTACTCTCCATTTGTGCCCTTAGTGTCTCTGTACTTCTCTCCATTTCTGCCCTAAGTGTCTCAGTTGATGTTTCTATGGCTGCCTTAGTGCCCCCACATTCATCGGCATGGTCCTTGAGGAGCGTGGCCAGTTGCTGCTGTTGCACGATTACCTGGTCGAGGGACTGTTGCCTCTGCTGGGCCATGGCCATTTGCGGTGGTGTCACAGAGGGGCTGATCACCTCATGTTGCCTTGCCACAGGGCTTGTGGGGGATGGCCAGTCGTCGTCTTGTGGCTGCCCCTGCGTGGTATCCTCATGGTGTACGGGATGGAACAGACAGGGGGATTGAGACAGGTCATGGATGGATCTAACTTCGACATCCCCGTTTTCTGTGTCGGAGCATGCTGCCATTAATGCAGTATCACCTATGGTGCTGCTGCCACCAGAAGCAGTGCCTACTGTGGCATCCATTGGGGGGACATGTGGTGGTGGTGTTGTGGGCATGCTGGCTGCTGGGGTGCCTGTTGGAGTTCCCTCCTGTGTGCTGCCACTTGATTTGTGCTGCTGCCGTGTCTTGATGCGTGCAGCTGAGGTGGAGGGTCTTTGGCCGTTGGTCTTGGCCCTCTTTGCAGGTGTGCTGGTAGGGGTGTCCTGGAGCTCGTCGTTTGGATCGAACCCTGTGGTGGAGTAAAGGAGGGCGAGCGTTATTTATGGGTCTGTGGGAATTGGAATGGCAATGTATCACATGCATTGGGGTGGTACCTGAGGGTGATTTGGGTCGGGGCCTTGGAGGTGGTTTCATTTGTGTGTGGAGTGAGGGTGCAGTTGTTTGGCAGCCTGCAGTTAGGGTGTGCCTGCTGCACGTGTAGAGGGTGTTTTTAGGATTTTTAATTATTTATGTATTTGATGTGAGTTTTAATGTGTGCTATCAGGCCTATGTATGTGGCCGTTCTCCTGGACATGTGTTCCTGTTGCACTATGTGGGCACGTGGTACTTCACATGATTGGACATTGTGGTTTTGGCATTGTTTTATTTGGGACACCTACCTGAATCTTCGGATGTCTGCACTCCTTTCTCCATCCCTCCGACTCCCTCTATGCTCTCCATTCCAATGGTGGAGGCACAGATTTCTTCCCAGGGGGTCAACTTGATGGGTGATTCCGATCCTCCCCCGGTAGCTGTGGCAATGTTGCGGTTGGCAGAAAGTATGCTACGGACGCGTATCCGCAGGTCGTCCCATCGCTTTCTGCATTGCTGTGGGTTGCGGGGTGCGGTCCCCACCGCACTTACCCGCTGTGCCACCAGGGCCCATATGGCCTTCTTGTTCGCAAGTGCCGTCCTGGTCATTTGCGTGGAGAAGACGACGGCAGCATTCTCCTGGAGGGTCTCCGTGAGCACCGTGAGTTCCTCACGGGAGAAGTGGACCTGCCGCTTGCGGTCGCACGCTTTCGTCGCTACTTTTCCCATTTTTCTTGGTTTCACTGGGGTGGATGACGGGTTGGGATGTGTCTCAGGGTAGTATTTTTTATGGTTGTGTGGAATTTGTGGTTTTATAGGTGTACGGCGGGATGTTTCCCGTTCCGAGACCATGCTTTTACTTCCGTTTCCGTATATTTACGGTCACCGTACTTTCCGGTTGGCGCTCACTGCGGTGTCCGCTGAGATGGGTGGCGGTATTGCACCTAGGGCGCCTTACGGCGGCGGTGTGGGCCGTTTTGGGGTCATTTCCGCCATCGCAGACTTTGCACTTCCGCCATGGCGTGGTGCTCGTGCCCGATGGGTCGGAATGAGCCGCACTTTGCTCCATCGTGCAATGGCGGAAACGCTATTTACGCTATGGCGGTCCGGTCGGTTGATTTCCGCAAGGGTCGTAATGAGGGCCGTTGTGTCTCTCACTTCCTATAAATAACCATTGCACACTTGGGGCAATGTACGTTTGAGAGGGGGTGCAGTTACGCCACATCACTGTTGTTTATGTTGTACTTTCATACTCAGACAGACCTTTCTTTCACCCTACTAGCTGATATGAAATATTGATAGCTCTGACTTGGGGCAGAGTACGAATGCAAACAAGCATGGCTTGGCTTGCACCTCATGCCCTTCTTTGTGTTGATGGTGGGAAATGGAGTGAATTCAGTAGCCAACACTTGAGCCGTACCCAGTGGTGGAAATGGAAAAAATGTAAAGGGGAATCCCACAAGGACTGGGTTGGGGGTGGAGTTTTTAAGAGGGGGCGGAGTTCCAAGAAGGCAGAGTTCAGAAGGGGCTCAGCAGGCAGTTGAACTCTGCTCAGCGAAAATGTTCGAAAAAATAGTTTCAAAATGGTGCAATTTCTTTCATGCTGCTTCTTTCCAATAACGACACTGGCGAAGTAAGGGTGTTCGCCCTTTAAACCCAGCAATCTATAGTGCAATATTCCCTGGTAAACAGAATATACAAAGATGAGATATGTGCTTTGATGACAATTTTATGCAGTCTTGTGGGTTAGCATCAACCCTGGGAACATAACAACCTGGGTGAAATCCTGGTAGCCAAACACTTGCACACAAGCTTTCCGGCCTCAGAAACGCCCATGGGGAGCCGCGTCTACCCTCTGAAAAAAGTGACACTGTCCACCCACATGTATCTTTTCCTTGTGCCCTGAAAAGCAGCACGTGGTCACAATCAGGGGAAAATAACTGCTCCCGTCTCCTCGGTTGCAAGCTCTCTTGCCACATCCTGGGCAAATATTCACAATTCACTTGTACTCTCATCATCTCCCCTCCTCGCCTCTGTGTCTGGCTTTCAACAATACTCTGCTTTATAAAGATGTCTTGAAAAGGGGTGCAAGGGGTTGGGGGCAGAGAAGTGGGGGTGGGTGCAAGTGGGCCGGGGGCCTGAGAAAAGAGGTGCAAGGAGGTTGGGGGCCCAAAAAGGGATGCAAAGGGGCTGAAGGGCCTGAGAAAGGCTCTTTTAATGGTAGACTGTGTGCTTTAAATTCAAGATTCAATAACATAGCATAACAGGGCATAACTTATGGTTTCACTCATTCTCTGTTGGGCAGTTCTCTGGATGGCCCATGCCACTTTGGTGACTGACAGCAGAATGAGAACAAAGTTAATGATGGCTTTGCTGAGGCCAGTCCTCTATACTACAGGGGATTACATTATTTGCCCAGGATCACACATTGTGGTTAAACAGTGAGGCTGGGATTTTAATACATGCACAGTTTAACCACTTGAACACAAACCTTCCAAGCTCCATTGAAAGTTTGGATATCAAGGCCTGGAATTCTGGGATTTTAAGTGTTCCTAAGTTTCAAACAGGAGACAAAAAACGACAGGTCCCAGAATCCAAATGGGAAAAGCAGGAACTTCATGGCCTTCTCACAAGTGGCCCTGAGAATCTTCAGAGCTCAGATAGTTTACTTATAAAATACATATATCTCATATTATAGTAACATTACAATAAATTAATCCTTAGAGACACTTGTTAAAGCAAAAATATATTTTTGTTGCTTTATTTTCCACACCCTGAATGGAAAACTAGAAGGCCCACAATGCAAAATATTTCCAGCCTGAAAAAAACAAACCTTTTTTTAGAGCACTTTTTGGATAGAGGTTCCTTTTGTCACAAACAGCTGGCTGTTGTGAAAGATGTTAATAGTATTTTCCTATTCATATAAATCAACACACATTTCAGACCTTTTAAAAAAAAAATATTTATTGTGTTTTAGCAAAGAGCAATATACAAAAAACATGACTTTTCATACTAGCTGCCTGATTCATGGAATTATTTCTGTGAAAAATGCAGATTTGCGCGCCTTTGTGCCTGAAAATCCCCATACCTCAAACAGGGATTTTAGGGCAAATCTGCATTTTTCACACAAATAATTCTATGAATCAGGCTCATTGAGTTACAAAGATAAAAGAAAAAAATACAAGTAAGAAAAAAATTACTTAAACATACATACAAGGAGAAGAGAATAAAGGAAAAGTAAGCAAACCATATCAATCACTATAAAATATATTAAAGTTTAGTTTCTATTAAATCTAGATCTCTTAAAAAATTAACCACCTCAGCTGTGAGAAACTTTTCATCTCCAGATAACATTCTGTCCCAAAAAATCTTTAGAGTCCAGGGCAAGGATATCATATACAAACCTATGGAATCTTTGAAATCTCGGATTCCAAGTGCCCGTGCATCCTGAACACAAATGCTCAATCGTTTGTTTCTCCATTTGATCACACTTATCACAAACATCAGAGGGGTATTTTCCTTTATCTCTGGCATGTAAAATTTCTCGCGTATGTTTTAAATTCAACTGGAATCTTAAGAATTCCATTTGAGTTCTTGAATCTAATGATCTCTTCAAGTATGGTGGTACAATGGATCTTGGTTTATCTAGTTGTGTAAAACATGATGATAGCGCTGCACTTCTCATCTTGTCAATGGTTTGTATCCAGTCCATTCTTTTAAGACACCCCTTCACTTTCATAGGATTTTGCAACAAGGTTTTGATATTTGTTTCAGCATTACGTAGTATTTTATCACAGTTGGCTCTAAAGATATTCAAGAATCGATTATCTGAAGTCTGCATAGATACGATGCAATTTCCTCATACAAAGAGGAGGAAATAAGATTAATCTGTACATTGCAATCAATTTCCATTCCACATATGATAGCAAGGAACGCAAGCCCAACTCGTATTTTATGCTGGCCATGGGGATACAGCATTGAATTGCCAGTGATTCTTTCCAGATTTTGGCTTCTATTTTCACCCAATAGATATCATAGGCATGTAAATTCTGTCCAATCCCATAGATCATGATAGGGACCACCTTTCCAATGTAAAATTTGATCATAGGTACAATAGAGAACTTACAATATTGTAATCAAATTCTTTTCATTTGTGCACCAAAATTTATGATTTTTAGGTTTAGTGTTTCCAATAGATGTTTTGGTGGTTAGATGGTTACGCTATGAATTGGGCCTAATCTCCTTGCATGCACAATACCATTGGAAGATCTGTGCCTTATTCCACAAATGCCTGATGTCTACTTGTGATAACAATATTTTGAAATATCTGTCAAATTATGTGTTCATGACTAATCACAACTTTGTTAAATGTTGGTTGCAAGGTATCTATTCCATCCTGATAAAAGCTGAAGTAACCATTGATGTCTTAGTTTCCAATCCTGACAAAGCTAAGGTCTTGATCTAGCGTAATGATTGGATTAATACAAGAACTGAATATTTACGATATAAAGATGCTACCTTCCAAAGATTCAAACACAAAAGTGTTGGATCAATGGAACCTTACCTTCTTAAATTTCCATCTCCAAAAATACCCTTTGGAATATTACGAATGCATTTCAATTTGTGGCACACCCGCGAGATTCTACTGAGACAAAAAATAATCTTGGGGGAATTGAATTTCTGTCGTTTTTGTTCAAACAAAGAGACGAGCAAAACTTTAGAACATATATTGTCATTATACCCATCACTGATTCGTGAGCGCCTAAAGTATTTTGCGCATCTTTGCCCCCACTTGGGAATGTTAGATACTGTCCAAAGATGGTCCACTCTGTTATGTACCAGTAATGTGTCCATGCAAATAGCCATTGTTAACTTTCTGTTTTCTTTGAAACTAGATCTTTAGGATGCATGCTATACAGTTATTTTGTACTTCCTGCTAATTTTTCAATTGTAATCCCTATTCATATTCAAGATCCAATGTATATCAAACACAATGTAATTTCTTTTATATTTTTTTGTGTTAAGTTTGATAGTTTTGTAATTGTCCTCTCTTCCTTCTCTCTTTTAATGTTATTACTTGTATATTGAAAAGTTAATTTAATTCAGCTGAATCAATAAAAAATAGATGTTTTTTGTTGGAAATGCGGTAACCTTTGTGCCTAAGTGAGTGACTTCATTGACAATTGGGATAGATTGAGAACCCAAGTGCCAGGCGAAAGGCTTACATTTTCTCATCGGATGTTTGAAAATGACAATATTTGACTTCTTGGGGTTGATTTTTAAATAATTTTGAAGAGTATTTTTCCAGAGAAAGCACTTAAAATCTGCTGTAGACCAATCTGTGTGTTGTCTAATACAACAATATCATCGCCATATTCAATCAATTTAATTTTTATATGGCCAACTTGCGGGCTAACCGGGCCAGTCCCCTTGAGCCAGGGCAACAAGGCAGCCTTGCTGTACTCGTCTTTCTATACTGACCAGTTGCGTTAAGGAACCTGAAGTGGTAAACCTGATTCTAAGCCATGAATTCTGATGTAATTCTATTATGATTGCGAATAAACTAGGCAGAATCCCCGATCAGAGATGTTTTTATGGGAGGGCAAAAGGGGCACTTGCCCCGGGCCCCAAACTTGGTGAGGGCCCCACAAGGGTGCCTGATCTAAAGTAGTAAGATTCCATTGTTAACCAGACTTAAATAGCAGGATATTTTATGGCATGCTGCTGATGCTCTAAACCTATTGCCTGTCTGTTTTCACAAGTACATTCTGCCTTGATCAATTCATCGTGTAATGCTTTCTGTGTTCACTTTGGTATACATAGGTTGTGTGCTCCGTATGGCACAACTCCTGTAGCATTCTGATCATGTGCAATAGCCAAAGTTGAAATGCATATTGATATAATTAGTGCCACAATGGTTCAGAAGTTAACTCAGTGTTAAGCACTCATTATAGAAATGTGTTCATATGCAAGATTCGAATTGCACATTCCAGCAATGCTGGCTGAGCCTTTCTTATGTCTGAGGTTTATAAACCTGCCTGCATATGTACTTGGTTTTGCAGCATAACAGATGCTGTTGTCAGCAATGTACCTGCACGGGATAGGAGTTTCTATAAAACATAACATTTCATCTGTATGGTGAAGGCCTAGAATTGGTTGGTTCAGATGTGTTGTAAAACTGAGCAATCACATCCAATGATGAGCATAAACGGTTAGTCCAAGAGGTGAATAAGTATCAAAATTCAAGACTGTGGAATCAACGCGTTCATACTTGTATCCTGGCTTTGCCAGCAGACGATAATATGATCCTGGTCAAATCATCTAATATCTCTTAAATTACTGTGCTGTCTTCTGTGAGGTTTGCCTTTTCTCACGCTGGTGGCATCATTTGGCCCATTACTTGTTCTTCTTATGTAGGCCATTTGAGTGGAAGGGGTGGTAGACTAAATAGAGTGGACCAGTTGTTGCAGGCCTCTGGCAAGCAAATTTAAGATCTGCTAGTTTGACCCAAAAAACTGTTTGCTCTTTTTGCAAGTCAAAAAGTTCTTCCTGCACGTTTATAAACAACGATTTCACAACCCAGTTTAAATCTTTAAAATAAAAAAGACAAAACCAGATTAATTCTGTTAAATCACATCAATTGGTATGCTGGTACTTATATACTTGCCTTGATGATGGAGCGAATGAAGCTACAACAATTCCCAGTTTGCGTAACTCCGTAATGGGATTTGTGTACTTTCCAGGTCAGTTTTAAAAAATGAGACTATTTAGGTGCATGGTAAGAACTGGAATAGAAAGTGTACAAATGCAGAAATTGCCAAATGCTCAAAATTGCCTGTCCCTAACCTTTCTAAAGTGTCAACTCTTCAGAGTCACTTCCTTCTCTGAGGGTATCATCTTCAAAAAGCCTCACTCATCGTTTCACTGGATATAGTGTTGCTTCCACTTTCGTAAAACCATGAAAACCACTCTTTTCGCCTGATCACTTTACCCCCTGTCATAACGTCCATCCCCTACATGGATACTATGAACTGTGTACGTTTTTATGCATAACATGCATTACACATCTGCTCTCCAATACTGTAACATATGCGTAATGTAACTAAGTCTACTGCAAGTAACAGCGCCACAATGCCCCTGGGCTGTCTGTGTGCTATATAAATGTAATAAATAAATAAAATTAATAAAATGATAGTGAACATTGATATATTGCACACCACAGGCACTTATTCTTTTGATCTCTAGTGACAACACTATTTGAAAACCATGTCCCACTTCAGATCTCAGTCTGTCCGATACAGACACCGTCCTGGTAGTTTCTTTTCTGCATCCACTGTCCATGCGATGGTATGTGAAGTGTTCTCCTTCCTTCGAATTGGTCTCCTCTATGCATCGTTGAGCACTTTTGCATTCTGTGAGGCAGCTAATGTGAGTTCTCGGTCTGTTCTCGGTTACATGTACCTTTTACATACGGTTCTGCATTAAGACTACAGGTTGCATACCTTCCTGGATGCGAATGATAAAAAGTCAACTGTATACTAGTACAGAAGTAACCTCTTCGTAGACTGCCAATGTTGGCCTTCAAATGCTACTTGTTTATCATTCTTATTAGAGTAAGAATAAAGAGAGTAAGGGCACTTACAGGGTGTAAACACGCTTATTTTGAATGCTGCGAGGCAGCATATCAACCTAAGGGTTTTGGTCGTGACGAGGTGGGGTGGGGGTGAGGGGGTGACCAGACAGTCTTGATCACTTAATTCCTTTGGTTTGATGGAGGGGGGCCCCTAAAGATGTCCTTGCCCAGGGCCCCAAAAGTGCTTAAGATGGCCCTGTCCCTGAGCCTTGTAGTTTTCTCCAAAAGCGGTTCCTGTCGATTGTCTATCCAGGCTCCGAATACAGGAATACCTCCTCTTATGGAGGAATCTACTGTAATACAGCTAAGAATTAGTCCGCTCAAAGTGGTAGATATACTCTTCTAAATCCTGTCTGCTGTTTCTTGATAATTCCTTTTGTTTTTGCCTATTGCTCCAGGTCACCCAATACTAGTCCTGCAGCAATGTTGCCATCTACATCCAGGAGGGAGATGGGGCGGTAGTTAGAGGCTGCCAATCTGTCTCCCTTTTTGTAAATTGGTACTGTTATTTAGGACCTCCAAGACTCCGGGATTTGTTTGCAACTAGTTATATTGTCAAACAAGAGCTATAAAATCCTCGCCCATAGGGGCGCATTCAGTTTCAATACTACATTGGTTAGCCCATTAGGACCCGCGGCTGTCAGACCTTTAACAGGGGAGCTTTTTATTTCAAGTGAACACCTTCTTACTTAGGTAACAAGCCCATCAGTGTCAAATTAAAGGCATGCTGATAAGAGAAAGGGGCATGTTATAGGTTATTAAAAAGCCACAAGCAGCCCAGTTCAGGACGCTACATGTGGCCTTGCATATGAATGGCAATCAACCTGACCTTTGAAACTGCAGCCACTGGGATTGGGACCCTTTGTGGAGATATCGCCGGACCTGCAGTCTCGCGAGATCTCATGAGACCTCGTGAGACCTCGTGAGATCTCGTGTGTGGAAAGCGAAGGAGCTCCCGTGAGCGCGAACACGAGAAGCTGGAGCAGAGGGCACAGAACAGGTCCAGCTAGTGGTGCTCCTCTTTATAACAGACTCTTCTTCATGTTATGGACTCCATCCCATATGCTGCATCCTGGTTGGTTGAGGGCCTGTTTCCCTTGAGTTCGTAAGTGTGTGAACTGCATTAATAAAGCTGCTGACGGAGCCTCAATAAAGGAGTTCAACCAGCAACACTTAAGTCTCCTGTGCATCATTTAACAACATAACTGGCGACGAGGATCAGGACTTGAACCCAAGCAGCGCCATGCAGGGAGCAACCCCACAACCGCCGTTTCTGCAAACGCCAGGTAGGCCTGCCATCCCATGGCCACAATGGCCACCCCTATTTAATACATACCTGGAAGCTTTAGGCGGCGCAGGCTACACGGCGGCGAGCCGCAGAGCCAAGCTACTGAATGCGCTAGGCGTTGAAGGCCAACGGGTGTTTGAAAGCCTCATGCCCAAACCACAGGCCGGCGATGATGACGACGTGTTTAAAGAGGCGGTGAGGAGAATCGTCAAACGATTTGCCAGCAAGGAGAATACCGTCCTGCACAGGATAAGGTTCTACAACTGCAAACAGGAAGCGTCCGAACCAGTGGATGACTACATGACCAAACTACGTGAATTAGCTGCACTGTGCAATTTTGGCAACAATGCGGAAGGACTGATCTGTGACATCCTAACTGTACATACTAACAGCAAGAAAGTGCAAGACAAATTCATTTTGGAAAAATAAGTACTGCTGGAAAAGGCCGTCGAGATTGCGAGGGTGGTAGAAGAGACCGCAGGTAGAAGGAAAGGATACGCAGGCGGACACAGCCCTTCAGAAGTACAAGCGATAGCCTTCTGACCCAAGAAGGAGAAACCAGTCGCTGATACGAGAGATGGGAAGTGCGGAAGAAAAGAACCGTTAAAATGCCATAGATGCACCGACACCAAAAACTTAGCTTATGACAAAGAATGCCCTGCAAGAGACAAAGAATGCTCTGTGTGCAAGAAAATAGGACATTTCTCAGTCATGTGCAGATGGCGGAACAAAAAAAAGTCAGCAACGTCAATGCCAAGCACAACGCAGAAAGGGAATCCTCCTCCGACAAAGAAGGGAGACCCACTGTAATAATGGTAAACAGCCCACGTGCCAGGAGAGAAAAGCCCTAATGCGCCATCAAAATAAATGGCTTGGAAACGAGAGTCATGGTAGACTCAGGCTCAGACTTAACAATCTTGCCCCTTAGTATGTACAAAGAGATGATGGGCACAGACACAGTCCAAGTCCTCAGCATCCGCCACAAGCCCACTGTGTTCGGAGGCGCATCCATCGACCTAGTAGGTTACATCAAAGGGAAAGTGGAGTTTAAAGGGAGAGAAACCACTACAAGAATATACGTCAGTCAAGAAGGCCCAGCAGTCTTAGGTTGGGATGATCAGGCAAAACTCAAAATCAAGCTTGACCCCAGCACAGAGGGCCAAGTGTTGTCAGTCTTTACAAGAGGAGCGTCAGTTGTCAGGGAAGACTATCCAAAACTGTTCTCGGAAGGTCCTGGACAAATCAAAGGCTTTGTTCATAAAATACTACTCAAGGCAAATCCTGTCCCTGTCAAGCACAAAGTAAGACCAGTACCGGCAACTGCCAGAGACACACTCAGAAACCAACCTGGCAGAATGGTGAAGGATGGCACCGTCGAAGAAATCGAAGCATCGGAGAGGTTGAGCCCAGTCGTGCTCATAAAAAAAAACTAAATTCACAAGACCTAAGGGTATGCATTGATCTCTGCAGAACCTGGAAGAAATTTCAGACAGCTACCCCCTGCCAAGCATCAACAAACTAATTCTCATGATGAAAGAGGCTAGAGTGTTCTCTAAATTGGACATGAGGGAGGCGTATCATCAAATCCAGTTGCAGAAAGACTCCAAGCCATAGACCGCATTCATCACCCCGTTTGGCAACTACCAGTTCACGAAGATGCCCTTCGGCTTATCATCGGCGGCCTCATTGTTTCAATGAATGACAGACGTGTTACTGCGTGACGTGAAGAATGTGTCCTACTTCCAGGATGATATCCTGGTGTACGCTGCAGATGAGCAAACACACAATGCCATCCTGAAGAAGGTACTCACCAAGCTGCAAGAAGCTGGAGTAAAGCTAAAATATGAGAAATGCGTATTGAAAGCATGTGAAGTCGAATATTTGGGGTACAAAATATCATCACAAGGCATAAATCCCAAACGGAACCTGCTGCGAGCAATAACCAAGGCAACCGAACCAACAAATAAGGATGAAGTGAGGTCATTCCTAGGGCTAGCAGAATACTATGCTAAATTCATCCCCACCCCAAGTTTTCAGAAACTTCAAAGCAGCTGCGAGACCTACTTAAAAAAGGGACTGAATTCACATGGCAAGAAGCCCAGAAGAAAGCGGTAGAAAGCATCAAACGACATATAGTCGAAGCACCGTGCCTACAAACGTTCAATCCGGACTGGTGTACAGTCATCACCACTGATGCCAGCGCGTGTGGATTAGGAGCTCTTCTCACCCAAAGGAAAGGAGACACAAAACACGTAGTGGCATTCGCCTCTAAAGACCTATACACAGCGGAACAAAGTTACTCCACAGTCGAGAAAGAAATGTTGGCGTGTGCATTGGCGGTTGAACACTTCAAAACGTATGTATGGGGCACAAGATTTAAACTAGTCACCAACCACAAGCCCCTCATTCACATGCTGAGTCCAGGAGGTACAAAAGTGTCGACACCCAGGTTGGCATGCATAGCAGCTAAAGTGCAGGAATACACCTTTGAGATACATCACATATCAGGATGGAAACATTTGCAGGCAGACTGCATGTCAAGATTACCCGAAGGCAAGGACAAAGCTACCACCTTTCTGCAAGAGGAATGCATAGTAGTGTCAATCTTAGACCTCAAGGCCCTGGACTACCTGGAGCTAAGTAAAAGACATTGGATTGAAGAAGATGGGAAAGAGCCTGTCATGGTGAGAATCAGCGAATGGATCAGGAATTGATGGCCAGAAGTAAGATCAGTGCCAGAAGGAATGAGGCTGTACTGGAAAGTGGCAGAGGAAATCTCAGAGGCGGATGGACTGTTGATGAAAAACGACCAAGTGGTACCACCTATGAGATGAGGAAAATCATTCTATGCAGAGCCCATGCTGGGCACCTAGGGAACACTATGATGCGACGAAGGGTGACAGAAGCTTACTGGTGGCATTCCATGGATCTGGAGATTCGCACAATGATCGAGAGATGCCACAAGTGTCTCAACAGTGATAAACGCTTGAAAATCAGACAGACTTCCATGATTCCCAATGAGATCCCCAAAGCAGTATGTTCAAAAGTGGGACTGGACTTTATCAGACCTCTGGAGGCAATGGCGCCCGAACATCGGTACGGCACAGTACTGGTGGACTAACTGTTGAAGTGGGTCGAAGCAGAGTTTGTCCCCAATATCACGACTGCCACCGTGATAGAAGTCCTCACATCAATCTTTCAGACGGAGGGTCTCCCCAGCGAGTGAGTAACAGACAATGGGGTACAGTTAGTATCGAGGGACATGGAGTTGTTCCTGCAGAAACACAACATTCGCCAAAGGAAAGCGGCGCTGTATCATCCCCAAGCAAATTGACTCGTGGAGAGAGCCAACAGATTCATTAAAGGAGCCATCCAACTGGCGACTGCCTCAGGGATGGATCCCCTCAAAACGGTCAAAGAGGCCATTGCAGCTCACAGGCTAACGCCCAACGGTATCACCCAAATCTCCCCTTTTTGCATGTTGAGAGGGAGGAGAGCAGCTTCCACACTAGTGCCATCATGGTTGGCCAGAGTAAGAGAAGACGATGAAGTGGACATGTCAGAAGTATTATGGAGATTAGAGAACAGCAAGGCACGCATGAAAAGGTGGAGAGACAGAAGAAGGACAACCCAAGACTGTGAAGTAAAAGGAGATTGGATTAAAATACGTCTACCAACCAAGGACCAAATGACCGGTTCGAAGTTCAGTCAACCTATAAGAGTGATCCGCACCGAGGATGGCCGCACATGGAACATGGAGAGAGTAGGTAATGTGACAAAGGACTCAGGTACCCCACCTTTTTGGCACTTACAGGTATTTGTTCACAACACAATTGACAGATCCTATGATTTTATCTGTGCATACGTTCAAAAGATCACCAATGTTACATTTATACAAATTACGTCTTTATTTTTCTCATATCTTGATTATTTTGTAAAAACCTACTTGAGGCTGTTTAACTTATTATACATGTGTTACCATGTTAGACCTAACACATTTTCCTGGTGCCCACATAGTTTGTCATATTATACATTCATATCACAACAATGTAGTATGTTTGTCACATTACCTAGTTCATTACCCTCATGACACAGGCCCCCCTACAACAAAAAAGAGGGTCCCAAAACACCCCTCAGACAAATAAAACATGGAGAGAGTAGCCATGTTCGAGAAGAATCGTGAAGGAGAAAAGACACAAGAGGGACCCAAAACCTATGAAGGACCCGACAGAGAGACTTTGCGAGAACAAGAGCCGGAAGCAGGAAGGAGAAAGTTCGCAGAGGAAGAAGCCGAAGGAGACGCACCAGAGACTGTCCAGGAAACTGGTCAAGTACTGGACAACAGCAGCGGCAAGGAAGACCGGCTTAGAAGGGAACACAGAAGACCGGTGAGATGACTATGTTATGCAATAAACTGTTTTGCATTGTTGAGAGCAGGTGTGTGGAGATATCGCGGGACATGCAGTCTCACGAGATCTCGTGCATGTAAAGCGAAGGAGCTCCTGTGAGCGTGAACACGAGAAGCTGGAGCCGAGGGCACGGAGCAGGTCCAGCTCCTGGTGCTCCTATTTATAACAGACTCTTCTTAATGTTACGGACTCCATTCCATATGCTGCATCCTGTACTGACGAGGGCCTGTTGCTCCTGAGTTCATGTTTAAGTGTGTGAACTGTAATAAAGCTACTGACGGAGCCTCAAAAAAGGAGTTCAACCAGCAACACTGAAGTTTCCTGTGCATCTTTTTACAACACCCTTCTCGGCAATGGCCTGCCGTGGCTTCTTTCACAATGACACGTGAGAAGGAAAGTCCCACCCTCTTTTGATGTGTGTTTAGATTGTGAAAGAAACCAGGCCTTCAGACAAGACACGTTGCACGATGGCTGGATCCACCACGGACTACGGCCTACAGCATGATTGAGGAAAACCTGCGTGATTCTGGGTAAATCTCAATCCCTCCCTGGGACTACATTGGACATAATTTTAATCTAAATATGTAAAATTGCCTGCTCTGTTGCTGTCTAGTACTTTCAGATTACACGTCCACCCAGATCCATCAAATGAGGGGTTCTGTAATCTAGCCCCAAATGGACACTGCTAGCCTGGTGCATGCACATCATGTCGTGCTTGTGACCCACCATCTCCAATACATATTATCTGCACACGGTTCACATACGACTCACAGGCCATGTACTATTCAACGTGTTCTACCTCAAAGGCCCTGATAGTCCAAATGAGGTCCATTCTTAGTTAAAGGAGCAGTTCCCGGAAGTGTGTTTTCAGGTTAACTATGCATTTGTTCATCCATCCATTCACTCATCTATCCTACTTTGTGCCTAACCAGAATTCCCTCTACAGTCGGGAGTTCACCCTCCATTTCTTCATCCACTTTTTAAAGTTGGCGATCCACCTCCCTGCAAAGCAGACAGCAGGGTTTATGGGGGGCGTTGAGGAGTCTGCGAGTGTACACACGCACGGCCCGCCACTGCCTCTTCTGGTGCACATGAATAATGAATATGGGCATCAAACAAATCGCACGTCATCTTTCAGTAAGAAGTCCTGGAGGTGCGCCCTTCCCACTGGAGATTCTCAGAGGCTGACCCTCTTTCTGCTAAGGAGAACATTGATTCATAATCCATGTGTGTATTTGCATCTGTTCCTTGCAGTGAATTACTGTTACAAACAAACATTTGCAGCAAAGCTAACAGTTCGGGCACTTGTATGGGTACTAGTTAGGCCATCATTTGATCAAGTACTAACACCATCTTCCAGCTCTTCCCTCCTTAGCGTCAGTTGTATCGTAGTGTCTTGAAAATGGCTGTCACACACATACATAAAAGCCATAACTGTTGGCTGTGTCAATGTTTTTTTTTCTCCCGTACTTGACTTTTAAATTTTGTTTTAACCGGTGGAGACTCCTATGCTCTCCTTTTTAATCCCATTTCTACTTCCGAGCCCATTTTCCTACCTGTGTGTTTTTTAACTCACTTTCAGGACCCAGAGTGAAAGGTGATCAATAAAGAGGACTAACTCTGAGTTAGAGCAACCGAAAAGCCATCCCACCTTTAGAAACCAGAATTCCCCTGCACACTCTACTATATACACAAATATACGGAACAGATTTTCACGACGCCAAATCTTGCACGATTCTTCATTGCTCACCACTAGGGGGCAGTCTTTTCAAACGTAAAGGAACCATTACAGCGTCATTCTCAAGCAGTTCTGACTAACCTTGAGAAAAACAAGTGGCTGTCTTCAATTTATAGAATATAAATTTAGAATATATTTAGGATATTGTTTTGTGCATTTAAAATAACATTTGCCCTTGTTTAATTGTGAAAACGCGCTAGATTTTAGGATTTGTACGTTCACAAATTCTACATCTGAAAAAATGGGGTTGATGACCTTTTTAATTCAAAGCTGCTTTGCTCCTTATTGAAATGTATGATCAAATTAAACAAAATAGTGCAGGGTAATATTAAGTGGTTAACGCTTGAATGCAGTGAGGCTAACAAGGGAGGGTGGTCACCAGAGTGCAAATGGTGCATGGCCAGGCTGTCAGCCGGGGATACAGCAGAACTACAAAGTGCAACCCTTGGCTCCAAGGACGAGAGGGCCGCACTCAGGGATCACTGCACATTGTTTTGCATTTGTGGCTTTGTTCAGACTATACAGAGAACTTTGCGCTTCAATGGGACAGAATGTGTGTGCCCCTTGGCGGGGGATTCATGCGACTCATTTAGACCTCTCTTCCAAGATAAGACAAAAAGTAATTTAGAACTGGGAAAGAGCACACTGCCAAGAAGGATGAAGGCAATTCCGGAATATAGGAGAGCTATCTTTTGAAGGCGATGGCAGAGTTAGGAAAACCCTCCTCCCTCTATCAGCCTTCATGAAAACAATGCACCCTCCTCCGGGCAAATTAAGAACATTGTGAAAAAATCAGTAAGCAGTGAATCCAAACATGCACAACCGCCACCTTTTGCTTTCAAAAGAAGTATTTTCATTAGAGAGGAGTGATATGAGTGCGAGGAAAGAGGAGCAGCAAACTATCCACACTCTAAGAGAACTTTGAACCCCATCAACACTGAAAACTGACAGGTCATGCCCCTTGTGGTGGATGCTCTGTTTGCAGATACACAGAAAGGTCCAAGTGCATAGATAGGACTTCGATACCCGTGGAAATAAACACTATTTATAAACTGCAACACCCCATGGTGATTTATGCAATTTTCTGCCTTTGCAACCTAATCTTTGTCGGCAAAACAAAAAGTAAAGACACGGATCTGCGGAAAGGGAAGTTGCACACAAGATCAGATTGTCATGCCCCCAACCCCACTCATCAAAAAAACTATGCCGAATACAGTCATCCAGAAGAAGATTGAGATGGATAGTGATCACTAGAATTGTCCATAATGACCCCCAAGCAGCAGAAAGAATTCTTGAAATTGAGCAACAGAAACGAATTTTTATAACTAAAAGCCACATCATAGGTATATACAAACATATGTTCATACAAGAGTGTGCCTATAATATTACCGGTACATGGGACCACAATTTAGCATCTAAGACATTACAAAATTGATGGGCTCTTGGACTCCAACTCTTATTATGTACTAAGTGACAAAGTAGCCATCCCAGGAAGAGTACCCACAGCTGCATGCTGCGCTGAAGTAGCGCACTAATTTTCACTGGGCTTGCTTCTGTCTCCTCCATACTGGTCCGCATGTTGGCGCCCTTGTGCCAATTATGGACCAGCTGCCCCTGGAAGCCAGTGACCAACAGTAAGAAGAGATGTCACTTACATAGACTTCTGCTGGCCAGTGGTAGATGTCCACCCTGATTACAATTGTGTAATGGTTATCTTATATATTAGCCACAGTACAGTCATTAGTTGACAGACCAAGCAACACCTCTGCACCTATGCACACCAGCACCCACACTCACGTGCCCAAGCTCACCAGTGCTGCTACTCTGGCGCCCAAGGTCACCAGTGCTTCAACTCATGCGTCCAGGCTCACCAGTGCTGCCACTCATGCTCACTAGCTCACCAGTGCCTCCACCTATGAGCCCAAGGTCACCACTGCTGCCACTCTGTCGCCCAAGGTCACCAGAGCTGCCACTCATGCGCCCAAGCTCACCAGTGCTGACACTCATGCGCCCATACCCACCAGTGTTGATACTCATGCACCCAAGGTCACCTGCGCTGCCACTCTTGTGCCCAAGGTCAACAGTGCCTCCACTCATGCACCCTATCTCACCAGTGCTGCCACTCTTGTGCCCAAGGTCAACAGTGCCGCCACTCATGCGCCCAAGCTCACCAGTGTTGCCATTTATGCTCTGAGACGGCCTAACAACTCTTCAGAAAAAAACGAAAGACTACCTTGTTTAACTAATCAGCCTCTTGCACCGGCTTGAACTATACGTACCTATGCAAATGTACCTACCTATGTAACTGGTGGCCAGATGCCTGAGCGCTTGGTGCGCTGCTATGAATGATAAAATAACTAAATAAATAAATAAATAAAATGTATAGAATAGTGTTGCCTCCTTGGCCCCCTTACACATGTATTTCTTCTAAAGAATTGTTACAGAATTCACGGTGAGGAGAATTAGGGCCCGATTCATCAAAATCAGCCAATTTTTCCTGAAAGCCCTGCACGCCGAGAACAACCCTGCGCAAGCAGTGGCACAGAAAAGAAAATGCGTGCCCAATGTATTCATCGATCCAAAGGCGCATTCCCAGCTGTCACGCAAGTAAAAACAAGCTGCACGAGGAACGCCCACAACACACCCCCACGCACACCAAAAATCAAGCCCAAACCAGGCACAACCTTCCGCGTACACCCGTGAGCCACCATCTAGTACACCTGCGATAAGGCGTGCCCTCTCTCGCAAGCCCAAGCTGCACACCTGCAAAAACACAGGCCTCCCTCATACGTAGAGGCAGACTGCAGCAAAATTGTGTGTCTCACCTCGCTAGCCCAGGCTGCTCGCCCGCGAAAACGCGTGCCTCACCTCGCAAGCCCAGGCTGTACCCCGGCAAAAAAAAGGTGCCCCTCACTTCGCAAGCCAAGGCTGCACCCCAGCTACTCTGCATGAGGACCCACGTAATTAATGGCTGAACCCCAGCTACTCTGTGCAAGGACACACCAAGGAATGCCTGGACCCCTGCGAACCATCTCCCCAACTCCCACCACACACAAAGTGCCAGCCCACACCCCGACTGCACACCAGGCAGCCCCCACACCACCCACCAGCCCCCTCATCACCTCTGACACCTCCCCCAGGCAGCCCCTACAAGTACTGACACCACCCACCAGCCCCCTCAGCAACTCAGCCTAGCACTGCCCCCCCCACTAGTGCAAAATGCAATAACAACTTGCCACAACTTGACTGCCCTGCCACAAACATCAAACACACTGGCCGCATACCCACCCATATACCCACAAACTGTGTGTACTGATGCAGATCCACATTGGATGCACATCACAGAAGTCTGTGGCACATCACACCCAGTGGCAGAGCAACAGGACAGCTGAATACAGCAGTAGCTCCACCATGGAAACCCCATGCACAAGTAACACTGAGAAACAGTGCTATGCAATGTGAAGCACCACAGTGGCTGATGTGTAGCATGACACAAAAGCACACACAGTATGGAGAGTGTTGTGTGTTGGTGGTCGTCCATGCAATGGGAGGCAACCCCCATGCATGACTGATGAGAGCATGCCACATCTCTAGTCATGCCCACAACCCACCTGATAAGAAATACATAGCAAAATTAATGCAAACCACATGCTGTCCATGAACAAAAAGACAACAACAAATTAAACATGGATGTTGGAATGGGGAAAACAGAAAATACAGAGACACACATAAACTATTGACATGGGAAGCAGGCTCATTTTTCGTCCCTTAGGTTATCCAGGGCAGACTCACATTCCTCCTCTTCCTCTTGGAGGCGGGCCATTGCCTGGTCCTGGATGGCTTGCAGGCTGTCCCTCATCCTCCTCTCCAGCACCCCTGCATCCCTGCAAGCCTCTTCCAGGATCTGGACCTGCCTCCACGCTCTCCTCTCCACCGCCTCTGCCCTGGACCTGGCAACTTGTGCCTCCCAAGCCTGCTCCCTATCCACCACCAGCAGCATCATCAGCTCCATCTGGACACACACCATGCCCCTTGAGTGGTGGTGCTCTTCCTGCCTGGTCACTGTTGTCCTCTGTGCAGCTTGCCTCCTCAATCTAAATTGGCCCTAGGAAGAGTGCCCCTGACCACTTCCATAGTGAAGCTGCCTGTTCCAGCGTGCCTTGCGCATGCACCCCCACCATCTTGATGTTGGTTGATGGGGGGGGGTACGGTACCAGCACTTTCCTGCTGTAACAGTTGCCCCACTGATGCCTGGTTCTGTGTAGGCGCCTGGTCAGGCACAGAAACCACCTCCACTGTACTCACTGGGACATTCACCTAAAACAGGGACTTTCCAACCACCAGACTGGGCACAGTAGGCACAACAGGAGTAGAGGGGGCATTCATGGGAACCTGAAAGGAAGGCCCCCCAGAGTACGACTGGGGCGCAGAGGAGGCAGTGGAGGAGTCGGCAGCTGAATGTGCCAGCGCACATAGACCACAAGAGAGCAGTGCACATGCAAGCTGGGATAGGGAGTTGCTCATTGATCCGTGATGATCTGAGAGTCCCTCACGAATTACCCTCACATCATCACGATCACGCCCCCCGCCTCGCAATCCCAGCCAGCAAGGTGTGCAAAAGCTCTATGTGCACAGGGAGTTGCTCATTGATCCGTGATGATCTGATAGTCCCTCACAAATTACCCTCATATCCTCACAGATCACACCAACTGCCTCGCAATCCCAGCCAGCAGGGTGTGCAAAAGCTCTATGTGCACAGGGAGTTGCTCATTGATCCGTGATGATCTGATAGTCCCTCACAAATTACCCTCATATCCTCACAGATCACACCAACTGCCTCGCAATCCCAGCCAGCAGGGCATGCAAAATCTCTCGGGTGACCACCATGGCCCCAAAGAGGGGCCCGGCCTGGGTGGAGGCATCCACGAGGTAGATCCCTACTGCATCAAATGGATCAGGAACAGGAGGTTGGTCAGTGCCCTCTACGGTGCACTGCACATCCTCCTGTCCGTGTTAGAGGGGTGCAGCCTGAATCCCCTCCTGGATGTCTCCACCCAACGCTGTGTGCTGGCCTTCATCTTCCTCCTCCTCCACCACCACCTCCATCTCCCTGGATGACTCCAGAGAGCCTTCCTCCCTGGATGGCCCTTCCGTCCCTGCACGTTGGCCCACAGCCACTGAGGAGTCCCCTTCCACCCCAACCTCCTGGGACGTACCCCAGCAGCAGCGCCCGATGGACCATGCGCACCCCCATCCGACTCACCCAAGTCGGCCTGAATGGGGAGTGTGCTTACGCCTGGCCGTCTTGTCCATGACATGATGCTCCACAATGATGCTTCCACCCTCTCCATGAGCCGCAGCAACTGTACAAACATAGGAGACAAAACATTGACATCAGTCATGGTTGTCAATGGATGTCTGACATACACAAAATAAACATGGCAAGCTAGGCATCATGTCACATCCATGAACTGGGTCACACACAATGCACACACGCAGGCATTTGAGCACCTGTGCCACATCCATCACATGTGCCACATGGTTTATAGTCATAAAATCGATAACCAAAATGTCGATCGTCAAAAAATCGAAAAAAGAATGTTGAAAAAAAAAAGTCGAATTTCTTTTTTATAACGTTTTTTTATTGGAAATGGGGGGGTTCCCCCCGATCTCCCCCTTTTTTTTTTTGCTCTTACCTTTTTTTTAACATGCGCGACCCAAAAAATAAATATAAAATTAAAAAATAAATAATTCGACTTTTTTTTCGACATTATTTTTTTGATTTTTGTGTAATTCGACATTTTATTTTCAATGTTATGACTGCACACCGTGCCACACATACGCCGTAGGGCATAATCCCACATGGGTACCCACCAGCGTCATCCAGATGTCTCTTCCAGGCCAAGTACTGGGAGTGGAGGTCCGGGTAGAACCTCTCAAGTACCCGCAGCTGTGTTTGGTGTAAGCGGTGGAAGCCTGCAGTGCACCTCCATGGTGGGTTCCGTCTCAAGGGCTGCAAACACCTTGATATGGCTGTGGGTCTTGAGATCGGCCCAACGTTTCTTCACCCGGTCTCTGGTGCAGACTGCCACCCCATTCGCGTTGATGGGAGTCATGATCTCATCCCAGATCTTCAGCCTTGCGTCAGAGCCCATCTGTGTCACTGGGTTGCAGAGGGCATCATAGGTGTCCAGGAGCCGATCCACCTGGATCCCAACTTCGATGTTGGTGAAGTTGGGTGCCCTCTGCTTCAATGTGGGGGTGCTGCCCTCACCAAATGACGCAGATGGGCCAGACATGGCACCCCTGAGGCAGGTAGGGGCTTCCTGGGTTTGGGATGAGTGTCATGGAGCAACGGTGGTGTCTGCAGAGGTGGAAGACTCTGGTAGTACAGTGGAGATCGTTGCAGGGCCAACACAGGATTCAAGGAAAAAGTGGGGCAGCTGGCACAAGAAGACAGTGCAGGTTGCAGGCAGGCACTCACACCCGAGCATGCAACTGCACTATAGGGGTGAATGGGGCAAAGCAGGGTCAGAGAAGGCAAGCAGCAGTGTGGACAGAGGAACTGTGGTGTGCGTCACGCAACCGCAGTTGCCGGCAGCAGAGTAAAGGCCCTTGTCTCGTGATAAAATTAGCGTAAGTTACGTCCTGCGAGCATTGACTCTATGTGCTTAAGCGGAACGCCTACGCATTCACGTCATTAACAAATACATATAAGTCGTGCGACACTCATCACAAGTCGTGGCGTGAAGGTCGAGGTTACGAACCACATTCGTATGGTGTTATATTTGATACGGAATCATTCCCTTCAGGTATCGTGTACTCATTTTCTTTTGGGGGGGGGCGTTGCTTCTGCGCATAGATGCATTTACTTTAGATTTTTGCGAGGCTAATAGTGAGTCGGATACACATTTGTTTCATCTCTGGGTCCCCCTGTGTATAGCATACCACTATTTTTACATTTCTTGTACCTTTCCGGGTTTTGCATATGCATTTATTGTGTTGGTGGGTGCCAATGCAAATCTTGTAACACATTTTTGTTATTTCGGATGATGTCCTGGTATTGCGGATGCATTCTTTTTGTTTTCTGGTTGTCTGTGCGCTACGCATACCGTACTATCCACATATGGGCCACATTTGAGCCTTGCTGGACCGTCAATCTATGTCTCACATCACGTAGACTGCTCACTCACTCATATTGCCAGGACAATAACTTTGTGTACCTTCCATATATCAGTTACACCTGTGATATGAGGGAAAGGCCCCAAGAGGGAAAGGGGGCAGATGTGGCCAGGGTCAGGGACGTGCTGTGGAAGCAGCTGCCCAAGCCACAGGGGTCTAGGGACATGCTGTGGAAGCAGCTGCCCCAGCCCCAGATTGTCAGGGATGTGCTGTGGAACAAGCTGGCCCAGCCCCAGTGGCTCAGGGACGTGCTGTGGAAGCAGCTGCCCCAGCCCGAAGGGGTCATGCCATGCCCCAGGCCAGTTCTGGTCCAGCATCTGGACCCAAAAGGGGTCCCAGCCATACATAAGTGACACCACCACCTTTGTGCCACCTGTGGCAAGAAGGCAAAGCCTGCACAGCAGAAACAGGCTCAACCCCATGACATGGCACAGGACAGTGGCACATTGAGGAAGAAGAACTTCCACGATGAAGAACTCCAGACCCTCATGAACTACATGATCATTCACCACTGTGACATGTGCCTGCATCCGGGGAGCACACCTAGAACTGCTCATCGCATGGTGCATTGCCAGCATGTCCTGGACGAGATCAATGCTGTAGGGTTGAGAAGTGCACTGCTGCACAGGTAGCGTAGTTCTGGAATTATCTCACCCGTCTCACCAAGTCCAAGCTGGGTGCCAACCTGGCCTCTGCTCTGACAACTGGAGGGGATCACCAGAGGAAGAGAAGTTGACCCAGCGTGAAGGGGCTATGAGCCAATTCATACTACTGGAGCAGGTGCAAGGCGCTTACCTTGACTCTGCAGGAGCACCCAAGGAACTAATGTAGGACTCTTCTCAGAGAGCGCTGTTCATCAAGCTAACTTCTTCTGTGAAAGCGTTACCCTGTTAATACACAATTTGTTTTTTTTCCTAGAGTTAGTATTTCAGGCTTAGTGCAGTGCAATCTCTTCCTTGCTAGGGCTCTCTCACGAAGTTTTCTCACCTGATGTACTTTTGTATAGGGCTCTCCATCCTGCATCTGTGCAGGGGCTCAAGTACTGAAGAATCATAATGCTGTGGTGTAAAGGGGAAGCAGAGTGAACGCTAACCCTAAAAGAATGGATGAGGGTAGTGACAATGAACTACGTGAGAAAAGGCTAGAACAAATGCCCACACCCACAGGGGTGAAATCACTGTGAACCCTGCCTAAAATCCTGCATGGCAGCAGGGACAGCAAGGAACCTGTGACACCATGCTACAGTGCTTCATGAGAAAACCTGGGGGGTAGGGAATGAAGGGAAAGGCAGTGTTAAAGGATAGTTCCGGGACTTTTTTTTTATTGTCCCTACGGTTCGGCCATGTGTTTTTAAGCATAAATCGGTAGATCGTAGATCGTAGAAATCGGTAGATCGTAGATCGTAGAAAACTTTCCTATGGACCTTACCCGACTTTTCGTCCATTAACGCACTCGAAATCAGCCGCCATTTTGTGATAATCCTATCATTTCCCCCCATCGACCTGGCTCACCTGCGTTTGCAGCACTAAATCATATCCCCGCCCCTGAAACAGACTTTATCAAAACATTCATATTCCCCGCCTCTATCCGTGACGTGACTGTGCTGCGTAGGCAAACGCGCCCAGGTGTCTTCTACGCGACTCCACACAGAACCCGGAAACCAACACAGATCAGCTCACAACACAGCGCGCCACAATTCGGAATATGAAACTGTACTTTTAAATCAAACCGCAAGATTGTAAATTTGGTAAAGTACATTTATTTGACATCAAATGTTTAGAGAATATTCAGCGATTTGCATTTTTATTTGCTCTCGATCCAAAATAGTTCGTCTTGAGGCAAGCGATGTTCGTGTGCAGTTCACAGGGTGTTGGTTTACGATAAAATAAGCTCTTCGGTCGCACTGATAATCGCATGGCTGTTCCAACAACGAGGCACTAGGCCACCACAACGGTATGTATGTTGCATCTAGCCATTAGTACCGCGTAAGGGCATACTTGTACTTGGCGATCGTCCCATAAAATGGTCAGGGTGGTAACGTTGTTCACGCGGAGAAGCAACTGGCGGTTGTAAAAGCCATCCGCCGGTGTCTGGTACTCGTGACACAGACAATAATGAAGGATGTACCTGTTTTAAAAACATAAAAAATGAAATTAGTCTCACCATCAGATCTTTATTAAAATTATTCATTTTATATATTAGGTTGGGAAATTATTTCATAGCTAGGACAGTGCAACTGGGTATTATACGTCATTTCCAGTAACCCACCCCCTTTCCTCCGCCTTTTTCAGAGCCGCCTGAGCGCCAGTGGACCACTTTGTCACTGATATGATATAATATGGCATTTGCAACGCGCCTATACACAAGTGTTTCAAGGCGTGGCGAGGCAGGGAGGGGGGGGAACAAGGAGAAGACAGACAACGATCCTACTAGGCCAGGTGTCATTCAGATCGCGCAAGTGCAGGGGTAGGGGGAAGGTAAAGGTGCAAGGGGAAGGGGAGGGGGGAAGTGGAGTACAAGGTAAGTAGCATAAAATAATAAATACATAGGGCCAGCTGGTGGCGAGTGCAAGGTAAGTGCAGAACAAGTGCTGGGAAGGGGGGGCCGTAGGATACTGAGACAGTCCCCCAGTGCAGGGGTTGACAGGGAGGCAGTGCAGGTGGAGAGTGGAAGGGCCCAGGACCGTGGTCGCAGACAGTGGACCAGTTGTAGCAGGGGAGGGGGAGAGAGAAAGCAGAAGCAAAGAGGAAGGTTTTGAGGTGCTTCCGTAAAAGGAGATGGTTCTCCTCAAGATAGTGCGCAGTACAAAACAATATGCCACATAGAACGAACAAGTACAACTTAACCCGTCTTTAAAGCTACTGTATAGTAATTAAATTGCGGTATAAACTCATCTAAAGAGTTACTTACATTATATTTGCATTTTCCATTGTGTCTGTGCGTAGGGCAGCCCCGAAATACCACTCCTTCTATGCCGACGTTATTTCTTCTAATGAACGAACATTAAATGGCTATCGTTTCTGAAATTTTATTCATTATCGTTTCTTACGTTATTGCACCACACCCCCAAAAAGAAGTCTTTCGGGATGGTCCCGGCCTGTCAAGGTCAAATAACAATAGAACCTTATACTGAGTTGTGGGCCATTCCGGCACCCGAGCAAAAAATCAAAGCAGCTGACCTTCACTTTGAACGAGCACACATTCCTAGTTAGCTACATTCAGTGTAAGGCCATCTCACAGGACTTGAAATTTACACTCCATCTTTGCATTTTGTCTGCGTGCTTTGCAGCCCCAGAGAACCATAAATACGGAGACATTCTATATTTTTTGAAAAATGATTTATATTTCTGTTTGGTTTAATTTAATGCGCAAATGAACAAGGTTGGATAGACACATTGCATGTACACTGAGCAATCACTTTTATTTACACAATACATAGCTACACATATTCAATGGGCCTGCGACATGAGGAGACTCGAGAGCAAAGTCACAGGTGACACCCGGGTGGTTCGCACTACTGCACGGTGAAGGGAGGGGCAAGGGTGGAGAGACACATTGCATGTACACTGAGCAATCACTTTTATTTACACATTACATAGATACACATATTCAATGGGCCTGCAACATGAGGAGACTCGAGAGAACAGACAATCAAATTACAATCATTTAAACCGTGATGTGTATTTCTCAATGAGCTCTGCTTTAGGTGGACATGGAACAGAGGCAATGTTGGGTGGCAATGCAGTTGTCCCCTGCACAGATTCGTTCACAACTCCATGTATGTGCCTATCTAGGACATCAACAATAAGTCTCTCAATAAACTCATATTGCATATCCTCAAACACTGGTTTGATCACCCATTGTTTACTTCTTTTAGTGAAGGCCTTATTGTAGCGAAGCTTCCCTAAAGTTCCGGTCGTCCTACTTTGTTGACGGCCAACATTATGGTTATGTGCCAAGACCGCTAGAAGAGTCCGATTTATCATGCCCTCCATGCCAAAATGCAATCGTTTTGGCCTGTACTTTAGGCACATATTGTGGAACACCTCCAAATCTCCTGTGTGGCAGAATTCCGTGAGTCCCCTCAAATCTCTTGTTATAGTTTTATCAAATACAATCTTTTCAATGGCTTTGTGAGTGGGTGATGAAGGAATCAACCACTTCTTCTTCCGTGCCTCCTCTGTGGACAAATGGCCATGTTCACAATTGTGGAAATGTTGGTTTGTGGTCCAGCGGTGAACGTTGCTACAGTGTAGCATTACTGACCGCCATTTTTCCAGTAGAATTTCCAACGACCCTTCACATGTTTTTGAGCTCCACCAAAGATGGTTGCTGATTGACTTGGACCACTGTGAAATACCTTGCATATCTTTTTTTTTACCTGCAGCCGACATTTTTTTATTGATTGTTTTTGCAAGATGCCATACGTCAAATTGGTGATTTATATTTTTGTACTCTTCTCTCATTGTCTTGGCAATTGAAACGTGTCTGTCCGTGGCTATCAGGTCGATCACCATTCCCCGCGATTGTAGTTCTTGCAATGATGCTACAAAGCCAACTTTCTCCATGGCCACTGAGGATGTACTTTGTGACACCTGCACGACCACCGAACTCACAATTTTCTTACTTTCCATGTCCTGAAAGTGGTAGGTGCAGTACTTGGCTGAAAATCCTGGGCTGTCGCACTGTCCATCACCGGCTAGCCTGAACCGTTTGCCCGCGAATGTACTTTCAATAGACATTTTTTCCATTCTCCAAGCTTCGCTAATGGCTGGAAATAGATAATCGGTTTGGTATTTGTAGAACTGAGTTTTCGCAATGAAATGGATTCCCACAAACTGAAAGAAATACTCTAACTTTTTAAAACTTGAACCACTAAAAAGTGCGGCCGCTGCACAAAGTAGATTGCCTGCTGGCAGTTGCCCCAGCATGGGTTGTGCAGACCATGAGAACGGATGATATTGTGTACAGGTGGCATGTATTTTAAGGTTAGTGCCTCGAATTGCACGAGTCACATTAATCAATGGCTCCCCACATACTTCCCCACCAACCGAATGCCCACATTTCATCTTAATAATAATATCAATCAAACAACTATCGAATACAATGAATTTGGCCTCTTTCCTTATACTGTCACTCTGCATCCCAGCTGGTTCGGCCTGTAACGTTGAGGACATGTCACTCACATTAAAGGTACAATCTCTGATATCGTCTTCCGCTATGTTCAGTGATATTGATGGTGTTTCATTGTCGTCCATTTCATTCTCTTCCATTGCAACATCTGTTCCTTCTCCGGCGATGGGAGAATAAAACAATTTCTTCAACTTTCTCGCGGTCTTAGTTTTTGCGGGTGTGGATTCTGTGAATTGATCTCCGACTGCATCCGAACTACTAGGAGGACATTCACTATCAATGGCTGGTGGTGGTATAGCTCCGTTGTCAATCACTTCATATTCTTCCCATTGGCACGATGCATCTCCAGTCTCAAGTCCCTGGCAAAAGGTTTGACAAGCAACATCTCTCGTTCGCTTCACTGTCTGTGTAGATCTAGTTCGTACACCCACTCGCAACTAGAGGACAGATTGGAAAAGGGATGTTCAGTTTAAACACAACTTACAGTATTGAACTATTAACAGTGAAAAACAACATAATATAGTGACCAGGACACTAACCTTCTTTTGCTTTATTTTCTTTGAAACTTTCTTGCCTCGAACTTCAACATCTGGACGCTGTTGCTCCGACTCGTGTGTGCATGTCTCCACTTCCTCTTGCGCTGCAACGACTATATTTTCATAAGCACATCCATCACGCACTGACGCTCCATCGACTCCCTGAAACATCGAACTTTCATTAGTATGTATAATAATATTGAAAACACAAAATGTACTTGGGGACATTGATCATTTGTCTAAAATAAATAATGGATATCTAAATATGATTCGATTTGCTCGATCGTTGGAAGTGTCACCACCCAGAGATCTGCATCAACTACTAGGGGTGATGTTCTTGTAGAAGAAGCTCCGTCATCTCCCTGAAACATAGTACTTGCGTTAATAAAGAAGGAAGTATAGCGGATGTAATCACGTCATATGATCTCGCTTGATCGAACTGTCAGTATCCATACCTCGAAATGCATAAGAACATCAAGGGACACTGTAACTGCGGTGCACACTTCTGCAAGCTGTTGCGCCGACCCGTAACTGCATGCTCCCCCTTCTTCTTGGACTAATGCTCCATCGACTCCCTGAAACATAGGACTTTCATTAGTAATGAACACAATACTGAAAAAAGAAGACACATAGGAGGGCGACGACAGAAGGACATATCAATGGCTAAAAATGAAAGAAACATTGTGTGTAACAATCACGCTACAAGAATGCAAGATCTGATGATCTCCATCGATGGAACTGTCCGGAAACATCAACGGTTGTCGTCAATGCGTTGGACTCCTCAGCATCTCCCTGAAAGACAGTACTTGCATTATTTTGGATAACAATAATTATAACTGAAAACAAAGACTAGAGGACGAGTACTAGGGTGTACCATTAGGTAAAATAATTACACGATAAATTAAAACTATTGATTTACATGCCTAAAACAAGTCAGTGGCAGAATAGCTAAGTAAGATTACCCGATAGGCGCTTGAAGTGGCTGATGACTGCAATAACAACACGGATGGAGAATCTTCCGCCTTCATATTGAGTGGATACATAAATGGGGAAATTATTGTTAGCTAATGCTACACACTACCGCAAGGCCGAGAGCTAAATCCGTAAACTTGACTCACCAGTGGAGGGATGTGGACGAATAGAGTGGGAATAGCGGTTGAGAGCAATTTTCGCGTTGCTCGCGGTGTTTTCTTCTTTATTAGCAATGATGTGGAGTACATGTCTGAGCTAAAGTGCCTGCTGCAGATGCGGTATCGATCACCCCTCTTGTCCGCAAAGACTTCTAGGACTCTATTTTCAAGCTCAGACGGTGGATATCCGCAATATCGGACCCATTCTCTTATCTGATCTATTGTCTTAGGGAAAACATGCATTATAGTACCTTCAGATTTATTATGGGTCTTAGAAGGGCAACCGTCAATGGAACAGGCAGGCATTGTGGAAAGTTCTGAAAAGTAAAGATCAACAATTCTCTATGAATACCAATGTGTTAAAAAATTAAATGACACATAAAAGGTTCAATGCAAGGTTCGTTTTGGTTCTTGGAACTATACACGTTATTCACATGCGGATAAGTATTTGAATAACTTTAAAAAAATAGAAAAATAATTTGACTAAACTCAGAACATGTGACTAGTTCCTTGCATGTACTGTCTTGAACGAAAAGAAAACATGGATGCAATTTGATGACTACTAGCAAATAGATATAAATTAAAAAATTGGACGCAAAATGATTATGGTACATGGCCTTACCTTGACGAACAAACAGTTAGATGCAGTGATCAGAGTAGTTTCTTGTCGTAGAACAGGGAGCAGTTCACAGGTTGCAAACTGACGAGTTTGCTCGAAGTGGTCACGGAAGTTCACAGAGACGAAGAGCAGATAACCAGCACCTTCACGGGTTGACTAGCAAAGCGCAAAGAAGTTCTCATTAGAAATATGAAGTGGGTTATAAAGAATTCGAAACAGGGGTGTGTTTGTGAATGAATGACGTGTATATGTCGTGGCATTATGCGGTTTGCAGGGGGGCGTCCAGCGTGAGGGGGGATGCTTGGCAGGAGACACGGGGTCTGGAGGTAGACATGGGAACAACAACCCATGCTCTATAGACCACTTTGAAGTGTACATGGTCTTTGGCACCTCTTGGCCTTTATCGCTCCCTGACAGCTCCACTTGCCAGCGCAAGTACCCCGGTGCGAACTGCCTTTGATAGGGCGGGGGGTGGATTGGGGCGGTGGTCGTGCAGACAAGACACAGGAAGACTCGTGAATGGAGACACACTTATGTGGATTGCAGGGGGGCGTCCAGCGTGAGGGGGGATGCTTGGCAGGAGACACGGGGTCTGGAGGTAGACATGGGAACAACAACCCATGCTCTATAGACCACTTTGAAGTGTACATGGTCTTTGGCACCTCTTGGCCTTTATCGCTCCCTGACAGCTCCACTTGCCAGCGCAAGTACCCCGGTGCGAACTGCCTTTGATAGGGCGGGGGGTGGATTGGGGCGGTGGTCGTGCAGACAAGACTCGTTTGCCGCAGGGCCTCACCAAGGAGAGGCCATCTAACTGCATGTAAGAGGCAGGCTGCAGGATCTAGTACATGGAAGGCAGGGGGGTGAGTTTATAAATACCTCACCCTCCCAGGAGAATATATGGGTGCAGTTCACCCTGGAGACCCTGGATGCCTAGGCAGTTAGTCAGCAGCAGGCTGGCCTGTGGTGGCAAGGCGGCACGGGCCAGAGGGGGTCATCTCTGTACCCGGTGCCCAAAAGGATGATTTATTATGATCAACCATATTGATTATTTACCTATAACCATGTTTTGTATCAATAAAATCCAACGGCCTTTTATTGCCAACGCTTGAACAAAGTGGTGTGGTAAGTATTTTTGGGGGAGGAGGCAAGGCCGGGAGGCTTGATGCCAACCCGCAAAATAACATATGTATGTCTGCTGCATATGGGTTCAACGGTTATGTGGATTGAAGGTGGGCGGCCAGCGTGAGGGAGGATGCTGGCCGGAGACATGTGGTGTGACAAGACAAGGCACAGGAAGACTATTCAATGGAGACACACTAGATTCATTTAAAAAATCAAAACAACCATTGTTAAAATATATGTTGGGTTTTATTTTAGATCTTAATTTCAATTGAACATAAATAATAAACATTACACATTGTAAAGTTCCGGTTGTAGCACATCCAGGGAAAATCCGCGGTATTGCCCACTGTCGCTGGGGAAATGTTGTCTAATGGCAAGTACCGCACAGGCAGGTATTACTCTCCGAACGCGGTGTCCGAGCCTCCCGTGAAGCCACCAAGTGAAGCAACGATAGGACACCAGCCTGTACCACCTGTGAAAAAGAAAGATGCAAACTGTATTAAAATGACAAAACTTTCTTATCAATGTCGATTCAGGTAAAAAATGTCATTCTGCTTTGAAAAAAATTCTATCTAGAAAATGCACAATATGGAACCAATTTACATGCGTTCGAATGATATGTAGATGTAATTTTATATGTGGGAGACGACCATGAAATAGTAGTGGCATCACTGACATCACAACCAGAGTATACTTACTCGTTACTCGGATTACGCGGACGAACAGTGCCGCGAAGTTCGTGCATAAGCACCATCATCATCCTCAACACGGTCTGTGAGAGGCAGGCTTCCCTGAAATCTGGCAGCTCGGTGATGCATTGCGGACTTGGCTCGCCTTCCGAAATGTAGGCCAAGCACCCGGAATTTTCACGGCAGCAGCAGTTCTCCTCCTCAGTTGGCATTAGCTCGCACCGATTGCACGTGCACCAGGTGGAGACGCCGTCCATGCGACATGGTCCAGGCTCTTCATCCGTTCACTGGTCCTCCCAACTGCCGTCCGAATCCCCATAGTTTTCGCGTGCTTGCCTTTCCAGTAGTTCCTCCTCGGTGTACTCGGGCTCGTACATATACGGCATTATTGTAGCCATTGTGTGGTAAAGAAAGTAAAATAATTTACAGAGATGGTACAGGTGTTCACAAGGCCTAGAAGCGGCGAAGGTAGCTGACCAGAGCACAGAAACGAGTCACAGAATACTCAAAGTAACACAGAGAGAGTAATGGAATCGAAAATCTGCTGCTGTGTGTTGTGAAACGGTGTGTTTATACTTATTGAGGAAAGAGGCGTCCTGCCATTTCCATGGCGACACTTCATTAGCTGAGGCGCAGCGATTGTTGACACGAAACGTGCTTTGGCGTTGGGAAATGGGCGGTACGCGTCTGCTGATGTCAGGCTCAGGGGCTGTATTGTGAGATGATCTAGACCCTGTGTACAGCAAAGGAACATCGCGTGCCTCAAAACGAACTTTTTGGAACGTGAGCAAATAAAAATGCAAATCGCTGAATATTCTCTAAACATTTGATGTCAAATAAATGTACTTTACCAAATTTACAATCTTGCGGTTTGATTTAAAAGTACAGTTTCATATTCCGAATTGTGGCGCGCTGTGTTGTGAGCTGATCTGTGTTGGTTTCCGGGTTCTGTGTGGAGTCGCGTAGAAGACGCCTGGGCGCGTTTGCCTACGCAGCACAGTCACGTCACGGATAGAGGCGGGGAATATGAATGTTTTGATAAAGTCTGTTTCAGGGGCGGGGGATATGATTTAGTGCCGCAAACGCAGGTGAGCCAGGTCGATGGGGGGAAATGATAGGATTATCACAAAATGGCGGCTGATTTCGAGTGCGTTAATGGACGAAAAGTCGGGTAAGGTCCATAGGAAAGTTTTCTACGATCTACCGATTTATGCTTAAAAACACATGGCCGAACCGTAGGGACAATAAAAAAAAAGTCCCGGAACTATCCTTTAAGCTAGTGTGGCGTATAGTGCACAGAGTCAGAATGGAATTTTATCTATTCACAAGTGTCAGGGAAAAAATAATAAGCATTCAAAACTCACGCCTTAGTTCAGAAAAGGCACTTCATAGAATTAGCCTCGTCAGGCATACACTCGACTTCAAGCTATAATGAGACTCAAGAAATGCGTTTAAAACATACACCCGAACTCAACTTTTAGCAGGAACAGCTGACAACAAACTTTGACAGAGAATACTTGCAAAAACTGAGCCGGACGCAGCTCTTTCTAAGTTCGGAGACTATGTCCAGCAAACGCTCGCCGCTCAGCTGTATGACAGGAAACACGGGAACAATGGACCAGAGTGACAAATGTGGCCGCTGTGTACTGAAGCGCGAAAGACTTCAAACGGCAACACTAATTGCCCAGCCGCCTGACAGAAAACAAGGAAAGCAATTTCAAACACTAGCCGTGAACAGGAATTTTATCTATGAGGAATTACACGGCGAGCAAGTAAAACACTGTGAAATGTTGCTGCTATGACGGACCTGAGGGCAGAGAACAGATGCTGGGGCTGTGTTTGAGCTGACAGGAGAACAGGGCCACGGTAAGCGTTAACCCAAATGTGACGACGCGAAGCCCAGTACACATGCTGGGAGGGGCTTATATAATGCTGGAGAGCAGAACACTAGACCTGCCCAGAACTAGCCGGCGAACAATTAGAGCAGCCATGTTGTGATGTCAGGAAGTGATTATTGCAACCCACTACACTGTGTTGCTGTCCCACCAACCAGCAGTGATAAGCAGATGACCAATTCTTTTTCTGGGTAACTCTCAGGCTCCTTGCTGTGATCATAACAGTGGGAGGCCTGGAAAATTATGAAGACAAGTCCAGTGAGTGACCAACATTGTGCATCCTGAGTATGTGAAGTAGTGCATCACCAAGATGTATAATTGTGGTGCACATTTGTCTGCATTGAAATGAGTTCCCTGGGTGAACCATGTCATGTGGTGGACTGACTCCTGTCCAGTGGACACAATATTGGATACAAACCTTGTGGTGTACATCAGTGGAACATGTGCGTGCGACACTACTCATCCCCCATAATTAGCCCCCAACATCTGCAGCATGATACCACAACGTGCACACTTGTTTGCTGCATACTTCATGCGAGTGACCCTGCTCTGCTAGATATGTGTATGTGTCCTAAATCCTAGTTCCACTTAATGCCATGCATGGTATTGAATCTCTTTTCACGGATGTACGTATGTGCTGCCATGCCACATAGACCATCCAAACGGACACACAACACGCCTTATGGCTTGCCCTGAGTGAGTGTGCATGTGTTCAGACTGCACACATCCCTGCTGCCCCAAGGGCAATGGCTCAAGAGGCAAATCGTTGTGATGCCTGCTTCCTGTTAGCCTCCCACACTCAGCCCACACTCCATGGGCCCACGCCCCTCTCCCCCTTGTGGGTCACTGTACCTTGTTTCTATCTAGAACTCCATTAACTTACTCTCCCCTTCACAGACCTTGCCTAGGTGGACCTCTTACAGCCATACATCCCCTGGGACTAGTTCCTGTTTCCCAAACCTACGGCATGTTCTCATTGTCTCCAGTCCCTGTAACAAGACAACACTGTTGAAGGCTGTGCCCTTGTATGTGGATATGTGTGGCTGCCTATTGCCATGTAATGTAAATGCACGTCACAGAGACACATGCCCATCACCATTTCACTGGTTTTAGTCAACTGTGGCCGGTACCATGGCCCATGAAGTGTTTCTTAACAACCTTGTTGGTTGGCAATGTGGCCACTGCCAGAATGGCCCTAAGAAGGGGATTTGGTGGCCAGTCTGCATATGCCATGCTCCCATTGCTTGTTGACCATAATGTGTGGATGCTGTATTTTGTATCACTAGATGCCCTGCATTTTGTTGCATGACAGAAATGTGCTACCCATGTTTACTGTAGACAAGTTGCACATGGCTCCACATGTCTTTTTCTATCCATGTGCAGGTGTGGATGCACAAGATGCAGAGGAGGGGGAGGATGAAGAAAAGAAGAGTCTGTGGTGCTTCAGACCATCAGTGGAGGACGTGGCATGGCAGACCGTGAGAAACGACTGATGCTCCAGACCACCCTCAGCCGTGCTGCACACTCTTCTGAGTCTTGGGACTCAGCTGGCTATGATGCTGAACCGGATGTGCAGCCCTCAATGCTGGTGGAGGTGAGTGCCCCAATGGGTGGAGCAGTTGGGGACCATGTGTCTGCAGGGGGTTAGGTGCCTTCTCAAGGCCAGTCAGTGGTGCCCCCCCCCCCCCTGAGTGGTTATGGCTGAAAGGCCACCCTCCCATGTATTGGTTTCTGGTCCTGGGACAAATGTCCAAGGGAGGTTTGCAGGCCTGCAGCCAAGGACAGGAGCATCACAGCAAGGGCCATGCTCCCTTGCATCAGGCTGACGTGGTCCCCGCACACGTGGGGATGTGTGCAGGCTGGGCAGACAGAGTGGGAGCAGCATATGTTGTGTTCAGCAACCAACAGTGTGATGCCTTTCAGAGTTTGGCTGAGGGCATGGCTAAGGTAGCCACTTTTATGACCCCCCCCCATCAATACAGAAGGTGCATCAGCTGCAGGTCATGCGGTCCACATGCCACTCCCACAGACTGCGCATGGACGCCAACATCAGGGGCCGACTGGCAGATCTGCAGTGTCTGCAGGCATCCCTGCTGGCAGAGGGCTGGGCACAGAGTGATGTCCTGAGGCGTGAGATGTTGGCCCACAGGACTGCAGTCCATGAGGAACATGCAGCCACCAGAAGACTGTTCCACCAGGAGGTGTTAGCATTGAGGCAGACAATCTCTGAGGAACTCTGTGCCACCTGTGAGGTTGTGCATAGAGATCTCACGACCCTCAGTCTGCTGGTGCATTCAGCAGTTTCATGCCTGGCGGGTGCTACTGAGGACCAAGCCAGGGCACAGCGTGGTCAGCCTCCAGCACCACTTCAACCTGAAGATACCACGCAGGATGGGGGTGCAGCACAGACATGCTTCCTGGTCCACCGCTGCTGTGAGGTCCATGAGCCCATGGAGGGGTTTTCTGTTGTTTTGTTTTTTATTGGACATCCACCCATGTGGATGTTGACATGCGCTCTACCCCTCCTCCTCCTCAGTGCCCACCCCGTCTACGACGGACATTTTTGATATGTTTTCTTTTCTTTTATAGACCCCAGGCCCGGAAGTTGACATGTTATTTTTGAGTTGCCCTTTCCAGGTGTCTTTTTTTCTTCAGATTTATTTTCTTTTTTCTATTTGAGTTTTTAACTTGAGTTGTACAGTTGCCCTGTCAAGGCCATGAAGTATGCAGTGGTGGACATACAGTCATGCAGAGCAAGGTCAACTTGCATGTTTGCATGGTGGTGCTCTGGATGGCATGTGCAGGTAACCATGGGTTCAGTTTATCCTGATACATGTGTGCAGTGTGAATGGTACTGTACTATGCCTGTTGTAATGTCTTGTCCCATGTTGTTTCAGTAATCTGTAATGAAGCAGTGTCTGCAGTCCCAAGGGAGACACCCTGCACACTTTGATGTCCATGCTCCCCATGCCCTCCGCCAGGCAGTGGCCCTCCTCTCGCTCATTTGGAGGCACAGTTCCCGGTGGAGTGATGCAGAATTCCTATCATGCCGGCTCAGTCAGCAGGTAGGCATGAGCACTGTCTTGCATGTTGAGCATGCATCATTCTTCCACGTGTTTGCTGCATGTGGCTGTTTCCTTATATGTGCTTTGCATGCTACCATGTCAGGTTTGTTTTCCAAGTGGTATTCATGTCACTGTCTTCCTCCCTCAGTCAACTCAGCTCTCCCTGCCCCTACTGTGGTGTAGTGCATGTCCTTGGCCATCTCCACTCCAGGCAGTGTACTCCTTTATGTGTTTTTCACTTGGCCTTCCCTCTCACTCTCACTCTCTCTCTCTATTGTGCTACGCCACACTCATGGGCAGATCACAATCTATGTCCTGTCACCCTCTTGCACCCTGTGGTCCTTCTGCCGTGGTTGGTCTCTGCATATTTTCATCATCCATTCATGTGTTGTCATGGATGTGCAGTTTATTTCTGTTGTTACTATGCATGTGTTTATATTTAGGGGATGTGTCTCCTGGTGGGCTGAATCATATGCAAGGCAGGTGGGTACCCTGCTCAGGTAAGTGAAGGTCATTTGCAGACACTTGTGTGGTGTTTGGCTGGGAGTCTTGCACTGTGTGTGATCACTTTAGATTGACTTTTCTTGTGGGGCATGGGTACTACTACATGGGTGCATGTGTCACATGGTGTGGTTCTGGTCATATGTCTGGGCATGGTGTGGTTTTTATGGATTCTTGGCGCCACAGGTAGCAGATTCCAAATTGTGGGTGTTCTTGCTGTGTGGGTCTTTCTTTGGTGGTTGTGAGTGGGTGGCAGGGCCAGCTGTTTGTGGCCTGTGACAGGTGTTGATGGTTGTGGCCTGTGACAGGTATTGATGGTTGTGCTGGTCGGTGGTTCATTGCACTTTGCACATGTGCACTGAAGGACACTTCGCATACCATGCAATGTTTGTGGAGTAATGGTTTGGCCTCTCTTGCTCAGGGGTCCCCATTGATGTTGTGCAGCCCCAGTTACGATCCTCAATGATGGGACCATTGATGCACTTTCTTCGGATGCTCTGTTGGGAACAGGCACATTACGTTGTGCAGTGTTAGGTGATTTCACGTGCCTGTCCCATGCATGCTGCACCATGGTGTTTGCAGATTCAAGTTGACCACAGCTGGGTGCATGTTGCTGATGCATTCAATTGAATGCACAATTGAACCATTTGTATGCTGTCACAATGAAGTCTGCATTGACCTTGCACTTTTCCCTTGCATCCTACCTTTTGCATGCATGTATCCTTGTTTTCAGTTTCACATTGCTTTGTCATCTTTGCTTATGTCTTCCATGGCAGTTGCCTCAGTGGCCAGCCTTCCAGTCTGACATCAGCATCTGTGAAATGATGCCTCAAGCATGATCCTGCCTGGAGTGCAAGAGGTGATTATTTGTGTACTGGCCTTCTTGTGCTTTGCATCATGGGCTCCCATGTCTATGTTCACTGCACTGTTCTACTATTACGCTGGTAATGGCATGCATTGTCATACCATTGCGTGTCTTCCAACGGGGTCCCAATTATCTGCATTTCTGATATATTCTCATTTCCATGCAGGATGTTGACTGATGCGTGTGCTGTGTATGTGCCATCGGCTTGGCAATGGGGATATGTGACATGCACATTCACTGCAAGGCATTCGGACGGTCTGGCAGTGTGGGAGTTGTGGTTGTTTGTCAGTGAGTGTGTTTTGTGTGTTTGAATTGCATGCAATGCGCAGGTATGTGTGCTGGGACACATGTTGATGTTTGTCCTGTGAGTTGTTATTTGCATGTGTTGCATGTCACTGAGGGGGGCACGTGTGTCTGTACCTTTTGGGTGCATGGATGTGTTGGCTGCACTCAGTTTGCATTATTTCATTGTCTGCATATCCTTCCGTCAGGGAATTATGGCTATTTCATAGCATGAATTTTGACTGTCGACTGCATGCCCAGGGGACAGGTAAGATGTGCATTTATGTTGAACCATATGGAATGGCTACATTAGGTGCTGCATGTGTGGATGTGTCCCTCTTTGTCTCAATTGCCAATTACCTTTTCTCCAGCGGTCCAGTTGGGATGGGGTGCATTTTGGTCATGTTGCCAGAATCTATGTCACATGTGGATCCTGACTGCACTGCTTTTACACACACTACAATAAGGACATGCTTGTGCACATCATGCACATTCTTGAACAGGTGTGCAGCAAAATGGCATTGTGCTTCTGTTATTTTAGGGACATGTTACTTTTGGAGGACATGCATGGCTCGCAGCTCAGATATGATGGTTGATGGGTTTATGGAATTATCAGTGGTTACACATTTGACGGGTATGTTAGTCATATGGGAGCTTTTTTGTTTCTAAGGGGTGATCTCATTCAAAATTTGCATTGGTAGTACTGGTGTACTCCCTCTTCAATGTGTTTCTTTTGGAAACACTAAATGCATGTCTTTAGGTGGTTTTATGGCCACAGTGGATTGGGCCGTTGTCAAAATTGAATGGCATCCGGGATTTGGCTGGATCTTGTGCACTCCACAGGGGAAGGATTTTAGGTGGAAAATTACTGCACAAGCTGGGTATGTGCAGCCTCTCCACGTGCCCTTTGCCCTGTCATACACAAGCGGGGATGCCTGTGGGGGTGGATGGAGGGCCAACACCATGTCCAACGGGACACCACGCCATGTTGCAACATTGTGCAGGACACATGCTGCCACAATGATCATGCAGACTACTGGTGGTGCATATAGCAACACACCACCAGAGGGGTCAAGGGAGAGAAAACGTGATTTGAGCACTTTGAATGTGCGTTCCACTATGCCCAGAGTCACAATATGGGCAGTGTTGTACCTTACCTCAGCAGATGTGGTGTGGTTGAATATGGGCGTCATCATGTATGTGCTCCGAGCATAGGCACTGACCCCTGTAGAGGTGAGAATGGTTGTCATTGGCATTTGTTGGAAGTGTCTATTGGTCTGTGTGCAACGTGCATGCATGTGCATGGACATTCATACTCACCAATAAGTCAAGTGTTGCCATGCTTCCCAGTTTCAAGGGCCCGGTGTGGCAGGGACATCCTGAAGATTTAACCATCATGTGTGCTACCAGGATAGTTAGCATACCCTTCACTAATGATGCCCTTGGCATCACACACAACCTGAATGTTGATGGAGTGCCAATGTTTCTGGTTGCAATAGATGTGCTTTGTTACCCTAGGTGGACATAGTGCAACATGGGTGCAATCAATAGCACCTAGCACTTGTGGAAAGTGCACCACCCCATAAAAATCCTGGACCACTGCTTGACTTTCTGCCGGTGTTCTGGGCATATAGATATGCTGGCGAACAGAAGGTCATGCATTTATGCATGCCAACACCTGGTGTAGTCAGCGAGACTGCGTGGCCTGGGAGATACCACCTAGTACCTAGTATGGCGGTGGTCCACTGGAATGACCCAGTGCCCAAAAAATACAGAGCAGTGAGCTCCTTTTGCAAGGGGCTCAGTGCTTGGGGGCTCCAGGTCTAGGATGATAGGGGCGGGGACATATACCTGCCATAGACCTGTTCATCAGGCATCCCAAAAAGGCTGGTCTGTGGGTGGACGATCCGAGCCCTGGCCATCCTCCTCCTGCGGTGTCCCAGGATGATTGCTGCAACAAATGGTACATTCATTATTTATTTATTTATTTATTTATTCGCATTTGTTAAGCGCACAGAATCAGCCCTGAGGCATCGTGGCGCTGGTTACAGAATAGCGCTGGTTACAGGGAAAGCGCGTCTTAGTTACAGCATACAGAGGCATACATGCATACAGTTTGGGCAGTAGCAATAGTTAGCAGTGTGTGCCTGAATGGCAGTAGGTAGAGGAATTTTAGTTAAAGAGAGAGGTTTTGAGTTTTTTTCTAAACGCTGTGAGGGAGCCTTCTGCTCTTAGAGCGTGGGGGAGATTATTCCAAAGTTTTGGTGCTATGTGGGGGAAACCCAGCCCCCCGGCTGTAATCTTGTGGATGCGTGGTACAGTGAGTTGGTTAGTGTAGCAGAGTCTGGTAGGTCTGGATGAGGTCTGTCTGAGAATGGTGTCTGAGAGATATGATGGTGCAGTGTGGTGGATACATTTGTGGGTAGTAGTCAGTACCTTGAAGGTGATGCGTTCTTTGACAGGGAGCCAGTGAACTGATTGCCTTGCCAGTGAGATGTGGTCCCTTTTGGAGATGTTTAATGCTGCTCTTAGAGCGTTGTTTTGGGTGACCTGGAGTTTGTTTAGGTTTTTTTCAGAGGTGCCGGCTAGAAGTGCATTGCAATAGTCAAGTTTAGCGCCTATGGTAGCTCTTGCTATTGAAAGGCAGTTTTCTTTGGAAAGGAATGGTTTAATGGCGTTGATGAGTTTAGTGCTTAGTGCAGATGCGGAGACAATGGCACTAACTTGTTTGTCCATGGACAGGGTTGCATCAATGTAGACCCCTAGCGTTTTCACAGAGGATAGGACTGGGATAGTGCAGTTGTCGATGTTGAAATTGGCATAGCAGCTGTCTAGCCTGGCCAGTGTGGATTTTTGGCCGAGGATAAGGATTTCAGTCTTATCCCCGTTAAGACATAGGCCGTTAGTGGCCATCCAGGCTTGAATGGTGGCATATATGAGTTTTAGAGCTAGGGCGTCTTTGTGGTATGAGCCTGATAGAGGGAGGAGCACTTGGGTGTCGTCGGCGTAGTTGGTGTAGGCAATCCCAAGTGCATCAAGTTTCTCGAATAGGGGCTTAGTGAATAGATTGTAAAGCGTAGGTGCTGTACAGGAGCCTTGAGGGACGCCGCAGTGTATTATGGATGGTGTTGCGCTCGAAATGTTTGAAAAGACTTTCATGGCCCTCCCTTCAAGAAATGAGGTTATCCAGGAGGTGGCTTGGTCAGAGAAATGTGCGGAGTGGGAGAGGTGTGAGGTGAGGGTCTTGTGGTCCACTAGGTCGAATGCCGCAGAGAGGTCGAGGAGAAGTAAAAGGGCGGGTTTACCTTTGTCCAATATCTTGGTTATTTGGTTTTTTAGGTCCAGCAAAGCAGTCTCTGTTCCATGACCTTTGCGGAAGCCTGACTGTCTGGTGCCTAGGATGGAGTTAGATTCGAGGTATAGTTGGATTTGGCTGTGTGCCACTTTATCTAGAATCTTGAGAAGGAAGGGGACAGTTGTTATAGGTCTGTAATTGTTAGGCATCGTGGGGTCGAGAGTGGGCTTTTTTAGAAGTGGGCGCACCCAGGCTTCTTTAAGACTGTCTGGGACAGAGCAGGACTTGAATGAGGCATTAATGAATGCGGTAATGATTGGGGCAAGTGGTTCAGCGCAGTCCTTGATTAATTTAGGGGGGCATGTATCGGCTTTGCAAGTCGATGGTTTCAGATGTTTCAGTATGTCCAGGACTTCTAGTTCTGAAACTTCTTTAAAGGCAAATTTGGGAATGTTAGTGGTTTTGCTATGGGATTGGGAATCTAAGTGTCGACTCTGTTTTGGCAAGGTATTGTAGTGGTCGCGGATTTTGTTTTGTAAGAGGTCTATTTTGTTGAGCATGGCGGCTTGGATACTGTTGCACCAGCCTTCATCCTTGATGATCACGTCAGAGGAAGTGGGAGGCACTGTGAGCTCTTTAAAGATAGAGAAGAGTTCTCTTGAGTGGCACTTTGAGTCTAGTATTCGACGGTTGTATGATTCAGATTTGGCATTGAAGATGGCGGTTTTGTATTTTTTTGCAGTGACTTTGAATAAGTCTTTGGTGATGTCGCATGGGTTGGCCTGCCAGTTTTTAAGTGCTTGGCGCTTTTTGTCACGCAGAGCTTGGAGGTCCTCTGTGAACCATGCGTTTGAGTGGAAGGATTTTTTTTCTTTTTTCTCTTCTAGAGGAGCGATGGAGTTTATAGCATTGGTGAGCGTATCCTTGAGTATGTCTGCTAGGATGTTAGGATCTTGAGGGAAAGGAGGGGCGAGGCATGGGGTGTTGAGAAGGGGGAGTAGATTGTCTGCAGTTAACTTTTTGGAGCTTCTGGCTAGGGTGGCGGATTTATGTACTGGTGTTTTTCTGGTAGGTAACGTAGGGATAGAGAATTGTATGCAGCTGTGATCTGTCCAAGGGAGGAATGTGTTGGATGTGATAGAGGAGTTACAGTTATGGTCGGCCAGCCAGTCAAGAGTTCTGCCTTTGGAGTGGGTGGGTGTCAGGATTTTTTGTGTGAAGTCTAGGTTGGAGAGGTCCTTGAGGAAGGAGGTTGCTGTTTTGTCCTTTGGGTCATTATAGCCTAGGTTAAGATCACCTAGGAGTAAGGTTTTGGTGGATTTTTTTAGGTTTTCGCTGAGAATATGCGTAATTTGCCCTTGAAAATCGGTTGGGAGTCCTGGAGGCCGGTAGATGACGTGAATGTTAATGGTGTTGTTGTGAGAGAGGGATAGTTTGGCCGATAGTATGTCTGCATTCCCTTCCCATGTGTGGGGTGTGGGCCTGATATGGTGGATGTCTTTATAGATTATGGCAACCCCTCCCCCTGATTTTGTAGATCTGTCTTGTCTAAGGATGGAGTAGCCTACTGGTACAGCTAGGGTAATGGCGGGGCCTGAGGCTTCATGCAGCCAAGTCTCTGTGATGGCTAGCAGATCTAGGTCGAAGCTGGAGATGAGCTCGTTGATTTCTAAGGCATGGGCAGTGAGCGATCGAGTGTTAAGTAATGCGCATTTGAGTGTAGGTGCTACCTGACTTCTGTTGGGAGGCCGCTGTTTCGTTTGTTTTTTCAGCTTGAAGTTGGGTGGGGTGGATGGTATAGTGGTGGGTGTGAGGTTGGAACACGGTGTGGGGATGTGGGGAATCCTACCCACAAAGTTGTGAGAGACAGATGTGCGAGAACCTAATCTATAGTTTCTGAGTGATGCTGGGATGTGTTGCGATGAGAAGGACCTAGGTAGTGTGCGTGTCCTCAGTCTGCACAGTCTGGTGCAGCTATTAGGTGTAGAGGTGTGAGGATGCGCGGTGTTGGGGCTGGGGTGAGGTGTCGAATTTGTGTTGGACTGCATCATGATGCTGGAGCTAGGTAAGCACGAGTGTAGATAGTGTCGTTCATATATTGCATTGGCGAGGAGTGCGCCTATGAGTAGTAGTGTGCTAATCTGGTGGTGCAGCCCTGGTAGCATGCTGGAATACTCTGTAGTGCACGTGGAGGGAGGCGAGACTGAGCAGCGAAGGTTCTAGTAGTGCAAGGCGCTAGTTGCCTAGAGGATGTCAGAATATAGTGGTCTCTGGGCGACCATAAAGGCACTACGCAATAATACAGTGGTCTATGGGCGACCATAAGGCACTACACAATACTACAGTGGTCTCTGGGCGACCATAAGGCACTACGCAATAATACAGTGGTCTCTGGGCGACCATAAGGCACTACACAATACTACAGTGGTCTCTGGGCGACCATAAGGCACTACGCAATAATACAGTGGTCTCTGGGCGACCATAAGGCACTACGCAATAATACAGTGGTCTCTGGGCGACCATGAGGCACTACGCAATAATACAGTGGTCTCTGGGCGACCATAAGGCACTACGCAATAATACAGTGGTCTCTGGGCGACCATAAGGCACTACGCAATAATACAGTGGTCTCTGGGCGACCATAAGGCACTACGCAATAATACAGTGGTCTCTGGGCGCCAGAGCCTCGCTCTGGTGCCGCTATGCGCCCGCCATTGCTGGGCCAGGCGGAAGAATCTGACGAGGTCGGGCGAGACTCAAGAAGCGTTACGCCTCAGAACTCACCGTACAGCTGGCAATAATGAGTGTGCACGATGGGCATACCTGGCTGTGAAAAGATGTCAACCCTCGCCTTTGAGGGAGTTCGATGAGGCAGGGTGATCTAAGCACGGCCGAACCGTGTGTAGCAGAAGATGCTCCTCGGCTCAGGGGCTAGTCCGTTGTGTGCTGTTGCGGCCGGAATGGTGAGGGCAGGGTCCGTGGCCCCTGGCTCCTAACAGGCTCTCAACAGGCCTTAGAGTGGCCTTTGCGCTGGCCGCCGGCGTGATCCGCCTGCCGGCGGTTACAGCTGATTTTCACGAGGCTCAGCCTCGGTTTCAGCCCGCGCTGCGCCCGGCATGCGTGGGTCAGGCGGCGTGTGGGGACAGGGTCAGGCAGGCCCTGTCCGTGTTGCTCGTGGTCTCGTGGCTTCTCTGCTGGGCTGGGGTGCTGGGGGGGCTCCTGCCCTCGCCCCACGGTGAGGAAGAGTGAATGAGGGGGTGAGCAGGCTCTCAACAGGCCTTAGAGTGGCCTTTGCGCTGGCCGCCGGCGTGATCCGCCTGCCGGCGGTTACAGCTGATTTTCACGAGGCTCAGCCTCGGTTTCAGCCCGCGCTGCGCCCGGCATGCGTGGGTCAGGCGGCGTGTGGGGACAGGGTCAGGCAGGCCCTGTCCGTGTTGCTCGTGGTCTCGTGGCTTCTCTGCTGGGCTGGGGTGCTGGGGGGGCTCCTGCCCTCGCCCCACGGTGAGGAAGAGTGAATGAGGGGGTGAGCAGGCTCTCAACAGGCCTTAGAGTGGCCTTTGCGCTGGCCGCCGGCGTGATCCGCCTGCCGGCGGTTACAGCTGATTTTCACGAGGCTCAGCCTCGGTTTCAGCCCGCGCTGCGCCCGGCATGCGTGGGTCAGGCGGCGTGTGGGGACAGGGTCAGGCAGGCCCTGTCCGTGTTGCTCGTGGTCTCGTGGCTTCTCTGCTGGGCTGGGGTGCTGGGGGGGCTCCTGCCCTCGCCCCACGGTGAGGAAGAGTGAATTCATCATGGCTGTATCCGTTCATTTGGTGTGTCTCGCGTACTTTATAGGCATTTGTTCGGGTGCGTGTTGAAGTTTATGCCTGCTGTCGCGTGGCATAGGTGTTCCGGGATTTTTTCACGACACAACGTTCTCAGTTCAATTCCATGAATACATTTATTGTGCGCACGTATGGGCGGTGCGATTGCTTGACGGTGGAACAACCCGCATAATGCCCACATTTTTGCTTGTTCTTCCTCATTCCATATGTTCCGCCTCCTTTTTAGTTGGCTGCACAGGCGGGGCCCGCCCTCTTCTTTGAATCTCGGGCAAGGCGTTCCTCGACTCGCAGTAACGTGGCAGACCGGCGCAGATTCCTTGCAAGTCCCTGGTAAGCCCTGCACATTGCTTTCCATGAATCGACGGACAGTGATTTGCGCACGATTTCGCATGCAAATCTCTTTTTTTCTCTGCAGAATATTTCATGAATCGGGCCCTTAGAGTCGTATGATAGGATCAGTCCTCTCTCTGATGTAACGTGTTTATTTACACGACCATATGGGCAGACACAATGATGTTATGTATGTAATGACCCCACTCACGCCATGACATCACACCTGCACATGATACACAGCCCGAATTTGCCCAGATACAAATATATGACTTCTGTGCAGAATGGACTATCTACAACTAAAAATTCTCAGCGAAGAATCCTTGCAACATCCATCCATGGGGTAAGTGTCACTTCCAAATAAGATGACAAAGTTCCTTGTAAGGATCATGGATACCCATTATTAAAATATCCTTCTAGGCCTCCTCCAGATGCCGTTAGACTTAGTGATACTCCTTACTCCACCATAATAATTCCACAGAACCTTCATAACAAGATCAGTACACACCCATATTTTTTTTACTCTTCACAGCCATATACTACAGTCTTTCTAAGTATATGTTGCATATCCTTATTTTACAGGATACCTAATTTGGACAGCTCACAATATGAGTCGTTATGAAGAAATTCTAAATAGGATTTACTCCCCACACTTAAATTGAAGGTCACTATGTCAGAACATTGAGGTAGGAATCCATTCATGGTTTCTGCCGTAAGGTTGCTCATCTATAACATTTTCATTCAGACAGCTCTAGAAGTAAACTGCTCACCCATATATTTTCACATTTTTCATTTGTTGTAGTTACTTGGACTCACAGCATTTGCCTGCCTTTGATAAAGTTCTAACATTGTCAAAGGGAATGAAACATGTTAGGCTGCTTTCAATCGTACAAGCCGTATTTGGTGCGAAAAGCGGTTTTCCATTCATCCCCCTGTTTTACGCGAACAAGGTGATATGCCCCCCTCAGGTCTAGTTTTGTGTAGATTTGGACGTCTTTGACTTGATCAAGCAATTCAGGGATCAGTGGCAGGGGGGAGCGGTTTTTTATGGTAATCTGGTTCAGTGCACGATAGTCGATGAACGTTCTCAAGTCCCCCTCCTTTTTCAGTATGAATGATAGAGGACTGGCTGCTGGAGACTTCGAGGGACAGATGAACCCGTTGGCCAGGTATTGGTCAAGATAGGCCTTCAGGTGCTGGTTTTCTGTTTCCATGAGTGCGTAAATTCGCCCACAAGTGATTTGTACGCCGGATATCAGGTCGATTTGGCAATCGTATGGTCTATGCGGTGGCAGGGTATTAGCCTGTTCTTTCTGAAAGACATCTTGAAAGTCCTGGTATTCACCTGGTAGGGTGCCGATTGCCACAGTCGCAAGCGTGGAGGTTCTGGTGTCTATTGGTTGTTTCTCTTGGCGATAACATGAGTGGGCGCAAGTCTCGGGAAAGGCCAATTCTTTTGCTCGCCAATCAATTCGAGGATTGTGAGCTACCAACCATGGCATTCCCAAAATCAACCAGAACTGTGGTGCCTTAATGAGGTCGAAAACGATAGATTCTTGGTGTCCATCCTGGCACAGAAGGGTTAAAGCTGCAGTGCATTGGGATACTGGACCAGAAGCTATTTCCGTGCCGTCGACAGTGGTAACTTTGTCGGTGGTTGATTTAGGGCGCAACGGAAGCCCCATCTTTGCCGCAAGATCCTGGTCGATGTAATTCCCAACGGCTCCACTGTCAATGTACGCTCTTACTGCGTGCATCCGAGATGGTTGTTGGTGATTGATCAAGACCACAGATAGGGCAAAATGGGAGGTCTGTAGTTCACTTTCTTCGCTCGACAAGTGGATCCCTACACTTGCCGGGCTGGGGAGTTTTCCGATTCCTTGATGGTATCTTCCTTGTCTGTTGCCCCTACCGTCCTCCTCGGTGGCTTTACAGGGCACTCTTTAAGGAAATGACCAGACCTTCCACAGTACAGACATAACTGCTGCTGTCTCCTTTTATCCCTTTCCGCTTTACTCAAGGGGGATCTGACCCCCCCGATTTGCATTGGTTCTCCTGAACCTTCCGTTGTGCGGGCAATATTGACCTTTGAATGACATACATAGGGCGAGGGTCCGGTCTGGTTCGATCTGCTCTTCGGTCCTGCAACCTATGATCCAGTTGAACAACAAGGTCAATGAATACTGAGCAGTCTTTCGGGGGGTTCACTACTTGTGCGAGAACATCCTTAAGCTCCTCCGCAACCCCCTATGAAATAACGTGGTTCTCTTCTCCACTGACCATTCTGCTTCAACTACGAGTCTATTGAATGTGGCTATGGATGTTAATAGGTCTTGATTCCCTTGGCGTAGGGAGAGAAGTTCGTTGTCTAATGCCTGCCCATGAGTATGACGGGCAAACAGCTTTTCCATCTCCTGCTGAAAGCCCCTGAAGTCATGCAGCAAAGGATCGTCTTGGGCCACAAAGGGTACAGACCAGTCCGCTATCCTACCACTCAGGTAGGACAGGTAGGATAGCACAAAAGCGACCCGTGATTGGTCATTCGGCAAGGCCCCTGGTCTACAATGGAAGTGCAGGCGGCACTGGTTCATGAACGATGCAAACCTCTTGGGATCCCCCGTAAATCGTTCGGGCGGGGCCAAGGGAACTACCCCAGGAAGGGTTATCTGAATGGGATTGGGTGATAGTGCTGGCATCGAGGGCACGCTTCCCGGCAATGGTGCATGCCCTGCTTGTGACTGGAGAAGTTGCCGGCTTAAATCATCAGTGCGTTCTTTGTCTACTATCAGCTCTCTCCTCAGGGTGTTGGTCTCCTGCCTGGCTGCATGTACTTCGGAACGTAGCTGCCCCAACATGTGGGCTAACTGGTCGGTTTCTGACGTTTCCATGACGCCCAGGTGGATTTTGAAGTGAGGCTTTGTGTTCTGTAACGCTCACCTGGTATCCACGGGGACGTCACTCGGCCTGTTCTGACCTCTTACGACCTCGAACCCTTCGCTGGAGTCTACTCGACTGGAGACTGGCCCTGAAACACAGGATTGGTAGAGTTTAACACCCTATTGTCCCTGTGTGCTTGAACCCCTTCTTCCCCGGGGTCCAACCCTTCCCTTTGATCCACAGCGCACCTTGTTTTCTTGGAAAGTGTGTTCTCTGTCCTGCTTTCAGCGCAGGGGCGCGTTGATTGATGCGGGCTCGTTGCTGCCCAGTTACTTCACTGGCAAGAGTCCGACAGGTAAGTATAATGAGTCTTTTGAACAGTTCTCTAACTTCGTTCCTTTCCTTCCTTAGATGATGGCCGGCGTCCGGGGATGGCGACGTGCTGCTGAGATGAGTAGCGCTGAAGGTGAGTGAGAGCGCGATGCACGATGCGACCCTTTCACATTTGTATTGAACTGAGTTCTTTTTCTGTGTCTTTTAGGTGCCGCGACGTTTTCAGTGTGGATGCCGGTTATGAAGAAGAAATACGGTGAGTAAGCGCGGTATGCGGCGCCTCTAGATGTTTCCACACTAACCTGGAGTTTCTTTTCCCTCTTGCAGATGGATGAGAAGTTCCGGAGACAGAGCTCCCCCAGAGCGGCTGGGATTCAGGTAAGCGTTTAAAGCTTGTACAGTCTTTAAAAATAAGCGAAGATTTGCTGAATACTTACTAATGCCTTTTTTCTGTTCTTTTCCCTTTTCCTTAGGAAGCGGCGTGCCGGGATGGGAATGACACCGCCGAAGATGCCCGCAGAACAGAAGAAGCGATGAATGATGGGCAGAAGCGCCGCAAGGTAAGGCTGTTCCTAACAGTGTTCTTGTTCATGCAGGAGCTGAGCGCAGAAGAAAGATGCAGCCTACTGGAGACCGATCCGAACACGGTGCAGGTGCAGAAAACACAAAGTATGTTTCTCAGCCTTGGCGTGGCTTAAATAGTCTCTGGGTATCCCAGGTGTCTCTGGGCTGAACGACACTCAAAAGACTAGACTGCACATGCAGTTCTGGGAACCGAAATATGTGGGGCATCCATCTTGACACCATCAAAGCACTACAAGTCCAATCCCCAATGTTATACTATGGGAGTGAGTGAGTCTGGTGCCACAAGCGCCAAGTCTGACTCCAAGTGGGTCTTTGGAGGGATGGAGAGGCCCTTGAGGGCCATGTAGGTGATCGTGGCCTGGCTCCAGCCTGACATCTTGGAGGGCTGGGGACTTGAGGGGCAGGAATCATGACAATGCGCCAGCTGCTGGAGGAAGGGTCTTACAGCAAGGGGAACCACCAACCTTCTATGGTCTCCTTCTGTAGACTCTGTGGGCTCACTATACAGGAGTCCACCTTCCCAATAAATCCGATGCTTCCCAGGAGGTTCACCCTCAAGCTGGGAGTTGGCCTGTCTCCTTAGGCCTTTCAGAGATGGGCACTCACGTTGGTCAAATATTTTAGGCATCACCACCTCCTCGTCAGGTCCGGGTGTTTGACCAACTACCTCCACCGCAGTGGTAGGTGAGTTAGGGGGAATATTCTCTTTCCCTCTTCTTGGTTTCTTGACTCCTTTAGCCTTGGGTTTCCCCTTTGGCTGGGGCAGAGCATTGGTCTTGGCCAGTGCTGCCCTCGTTTGAGACCTTGTGCCGGGTCTGTCAGCAGTATCTCCCACAAGCCCTAAAGCTCTGAGATCATTGCCCAACAAGATCTTTCCTGGGACACTCCTCTGAATGCTCACTGGAATCCTGACTGCTGTACATTGATAGTAAGATTTACAGGTATTACTGGGAACATGAGAGGTGGGCCGTCAGCCAACTTAGTGGGCATCAGAGTAGCTCTGGCAACTTCCTCTGGGTCTACCAAGGTAGAATCCACTACAGTTCGACTGCACCCACTATCCCTAAGAGCTGGAGTATCTACTCCATTGATCAGCACATTGTCTTTAAAGTAGTGCTTGGTGTTATCTTGAATCCTAGCATAAGCCTCTGTGACTTTAGGCTCCCAGGAACCCAGGGAAACTAAAACTACCTCAGCTTCTATCCCACTGGGGAAGGAATCTGAGGAGAAGGATGCTCCGGTAATCTCTTCTTCCTCGTAGGAGGAGAATGCCAGATTAGCAGAGTGGGCCCCCAAGGTTTTGACCTTTCATCTGGGATCTCCCTTGACGTGGTCAGTTGTTCCACAAGCAAAACAAGATCCATTGGGTCTGTTTGCATAGGGAGGCTTATTATAACCAGAGTTCTGTTTCGGAGGCTGACCTCCACTACCCTGTGAGTTCTCTTGTGTCTTAACCTTATTTTTCTTTTTGTGGCCCTTTTGGGAAGAAGATTTATCAGTTTCCCCACCCTCCTTAACTTTGGACTTTTTCCCTTCCTCCTGCTTACCAGGATGAGTCTTGTCCTTATGGGACACTCGATGTGACACCCATAAATCCGCTGCAATGGCAAGCTTCTTAGGATCTATCTCCTTTGAATCTGCCAAATGCTGCTTAAGCTCAGGGGAAGAAGATGCAAAAATATGTTGCAGCATGACAAGACTTATCATACCTTCAAAGGTAGAAACCTTATAACCTTCGGCTCAGCCAGTCAAGTTTTTTAAGGATTCAGTTACATAAGATACCCAAGTGTCACCTTCTTTTTCCTTATACTCTCTGAATCTTTTTCAGTATTGGGCAGGAGTCTTTCCAAACTTTAAAATGAGAGTCTGCTTCAACATTGCAAAATCTGCTCTCTCAGCTTTCGACATTTCCATAATGGCACTGCAGCCAGAATGGGACAGTCTGCTACGTAACCAGGCAATTTTATCAGCATTGTCAACTGAACTTCACATGCATACTCAAATGTATTCAGCCAGTCCATAAAGTCATTCTTTTCCTCATACACACTGAGCAGATCTTTTGGAAACCTTGGATGAGAGGAGGCCCCAGACCCATGTCCAGGGCACTTGGATCCATTGGCAACTTGAAGCTTGGCCAGTTCCAACTGGTGATCCCTGTCTTTTTGTTTTTCTGCCTGTTCAATTTTTAGTTTGGCCATATTGAACTCAAGCTCCTTCTGCCTAAACAGCAGTTCTTGCTTCTTGAATTCAAGTATGGCCTCCCCATCAGCACTGGCAGAGGAAACATTGGACATTTCATCCTCCCTGTCCTCATGGTCGCTGTGGATCAGTGCAGTGGCAGAACTATCAGTTCTACTAGTGAGAGCAGCCCCACCTCCTTCTGCACTGTCCTCTGAAGCTATAGCGCTAAGCTGAGCTTCTTGCCACGCCATGATTCTTTGTATCATTTCCATTTCGGTGCCTTGAGAGGAGACACCTCTCTCAGCACACATCTTTTTCAATGTTTTGGATTTAGAAGCATTTAAAGTTAACAAGGTACTTGTTTCCATACTGTTAGATAGGACTATGGCCTTTAAAAAGTTATACTACGACAATTCACTATGTGTCCTGGTAGGAATAACTTGAAATGCCTTGCAACACTGGATATCTTCAGTCTTATCCCGCCGCTGTACACCAATTTGTTAAGATGGATTTCTGAACTCGGACCTGGAGGGGCAGAGGTTCAGAAGGCCAGCCTAGTTTCTTGGAACAGGGTAACCTAGTAGCGCCATGGTTGCCGCCGGTATTTTACCGATTACGCCATGGTGAATGGCGGAATTACCGCCCCATTCCAAGGTTGGCGGGGCGGTAATTTCCCATTCACCATTGGCCCTTCCCCATTCCCATTTTTGCCCCCATAGGGCTCAATGGAAATGGGGATGGCGGTAGTTACTGTACCACAAATTGCGGTACTGTAATTACCTCCAAGGTCCCTTTGCGGGTCCAATCCTTAACAGCTGGTACAACCAGTCGTTAAGGTGGGAACCCGCAAATGGACCACGTAATTAGGCGGTAAGGGGTTAACGGCGCCACCACCTTTTACAGCGCCGTTAACCCCTTACCGCCTGGGTCGTAATGAGGCACTAAGTCTCAAGAGGGGTGAGGGTGACTGAAAGACCTCAATGAGCACACAAAGCAAGGACACTTACAAATTACTCCAGACAGGTGTTATATTAAAAATATAGACACATTTATTACAAGGCCTTTGTAACATCGACCATAGCAAAGAATCACAATAATACTAAAGTAAACCAACACATCACAATCAATACAATATATATACAAGACTGAGTGGTCTAAGGAGTTAGGAGCACGTAATATGTAGACCACCTAGATGGGGAGGAAAACAGACAGTGCAAGTAATCATTAAACCCAGTTCGACATCAGAAATACATCTTACTAGGAGGAAGTCTGAGCCCTACAAAAAGAAGAGCCTTATGCTCAAAAGTACCTGCACGCGCTGGTGCCAATGGACAAAATAGGGTCTCTTCAAGGGTCTCAGGCAGTTCAGGAAGGTGAGTGAAGCGATGAAGAACAAGTCCCCATTACTCAAGCAATGCCTCCACTTGTGGGCAGAGGCAGGGTGAGAGTGCGGGATAGAGTCGCTATTTCGCAACAGCGGTAGAAAATAAACAGGCTCCTGCACAAGGGGCCACCGGTTGGGGAATGGACTACTCACCGATCCCCGACGCAGGCAGACCCAGACTTCTCCAGTTCAATTCACGTTGCTGGCAGGTTCAGCTGCGATGATCAGGACGTCTTGACACCGTGTAGATTCTGTGTAGAAGGATGCAGTGTCGCAGGTGTCCCAAATGCAGCGGACGTGCACAGGTTGTTACCACAGCAGGGTAACACGGCAACCGCGTTTACTCTGGTCCGGGCGCACACGTCTCACTTCAGACCTGGGAAAGGCAAGTGTACGAAATTCGGTGTGAGGGTGCCGTGGATGCAGAGCAAGCAGTAGACCAAGTTTTGAGGGCTTCCCCGAAACAGCGGCGGTGACAGAGCAAAATGTCCTGCGTAAACTGGTCAGCCCACTGGTTGGCCCAGGGACACTTCTGAAGAGGCTTACTTGCAGGGTTTGATGAAGGTGCCTGGAATAGTTGATCCCACTATTCCAATGGGTTGAAGCGCCTTCGCAGACCTTCTAGGACGATGCAGAGGGGTCTCGCAGAACAACAGCGGCTCAGGGTGCCAAACATTCAGTGGGTCACCAGCGGTTCCTCGACTCAGCTTCTTGTTGCAGGATACTTGGCTCCTTATCCCTTGTTCGGTGTGAACTCAGGAGATCGACATGGTAGTGGTGTTTTCAGCCTCCTCTTATCCAAAGTTCCCTTTGCGCCAAAACGGAGAGGACCCAATGGGAGATCTGCTCACAAACACTCACACCATACGTGAACCCATCACAGACCACGGTGGTCCAAGGCATTGAGGACACTCCAGACTCTCTGGCACCCAGGATGTGTATTGGTAACAGACATCCCAGCCCACATTCTGGAGGCATACACAAGGCATGCAGAAGCCCGCGAAAGCGTTGGGTTTCGCGGGAAAGTGCATGACCAAATAGGGACTAACCCGGGTCGGCTCGACCTGGGGAAGGTGAAGGGGCAAGATGGCCAAAGGACAGGACAAAGAACCTTGTGGCATGGCCATTTTGGAGCCAGGCCACTTATTTTTGCCAAACACGGTAAGCGCGGATAACATGGCGAAAAAGGGTTCAAAACACAAGAGAAACGATAGCTGCCACCAGTCCTGTCCGTGACAGACTTGCACAGTTCATAATAAGTCCAGTGAGAGTTTCTAGGGCCTTTGGAATGACTAGAGACCCAGAGCGCGGTAAAGTAAGTTACAGAGCACTCTTGTTTCATGTTGCACAAAAGCTGCAACATGAGGAAAGGACTAAGGGAAACGAAGTCTCCCAGTACTGACTGTCTTAAGGGCATGTCAGTTTCCCCATAAGAATTGAGCGAAAGCCCAGAGGAGTGCGGCGGAAGGCTGCACTTCTCTGGCAAAGTCTAGATCAGGGTGTAAAACAGCAGCAAAATGTTTGGGGGTTGCCAAATGGAGTGAAAATTACATACAATATGAAATCTTTCCTAACAAGGTGCACCAGGGTAACTGCGTAGTACGGGGACGTGGCGGGTGAAGCGGCCCAGTCCCGGCTCCTCTCTCCTCGTGCCGACTTGTGCCAGCAAACCCACTCCGCTGGACCGGTCTAATGGTATGCCCACACCGATGTCATCAGCAGGACGCGTTGCAGCGCTCTCCACCGAGTGCCTGCTGGTTTTTGCCCTTCAGTCGGCAGTTATTCCAGGATTAATGAGAGCTTGTCGCAGAGCTCAGAGATGAGCCGCCATCTTGGTGGGCTCTCTAGCTCCCTCCAGATTGTCACAGTTGATAAACTGTGCTCCCATGTCCAAAGCAGTGAACAACTAAATGGAATAAAAGCATTACAAGGAGATGCTCCACTTCTTGATCATTATCCCTATAGCTCAGAGGGCCATATTTTTCCAGACAAAGGAAGTGCATGTCTACAGGGGGCTGACTGGAGATGGTGTTCTTTTAGTTAATTGTATTGTTTAAAGAGCGTACCTAGCTCAAGAGGAGCAGAGACATGTACAGGGTGTGGGTTGCCATTGTTTGGCCGGCTTCTTTTAACAATAGCACAGTATTGTGAATTCCAGCCTATGCATCTGTCTCTGTATCTACTTGGAATAGTCCTTGGTCAGGTCTTGTTGAAAAAGCCATATTTTGAGAGGTTTGAGAAATTGGAGAATCGTCAGAGCATTCCGAGCTGATACCAGGCTCAAGTCCCAGAAGGTGGGTATGTGACAAGAGATGGACTGTTTGTGGGTCCTCTCTTTGCGGAAGACTTGTTATTCAGTTTGGTTGGCCAGTTTGCTGCATGAGGAGTGTGTGCCACCAGTTATGTGGAGATTAGCCACCTGGTCCACTGGTGTGCTACATGTGACTGCTTTGTAGAGTGTACATGCAGTCTGGAACAGTCCTGGGCTAGGGAGGAATCCAGTGTTTTTTGCATAGGATGCGGGTGATTCAGTGAAATTTCTGCACATCTCCAAAAAGGCAAGCTGTGGCGTGGTGGACTGCTTTGAAGGGAGCTGTGTGAGCGGTTGGGAGTCCTGTCAAGAGGGCATTTAACCATCAATGTGCAAGATCACAAAGAGTTACACTAAAGTCTGGTGGTCCTGCTGTGGGAGGACGAGTTTGATTTTGCAAAGGGTGGAGAAATTAAGTCAGGCTGTTTGGTCCTTCTTGGCTATGTGTTTCTGGAAGCACAGGCTGCTGTAGATGGTGAAACCTAAGGATTTTTCTGAATCCGAGCATTGTGGATCAAATCCTTTGAGGCCATATCATTGAGCAATTGTTGACCGAGTTGTTGTTTAGCAGGGGCACCGATGGGGGTGAATCTGATGCTGGAGGGGGCAAGTTTGAGGTAGACAGTCAACATCCTTGGCTGAATGATGGTTAGGTAATCATGGAGAAGACAAATGTCCTGTGGGCTTTTAATTGCCATGTACAACTCGTCTGCATATTAGTGGATGGCTATATTGGGATCTTTGAGAGCTTTCTGAGAAGCTCCATGTAATGGTTAAAAAGGATCAGTGAGGCCCTATGGGGACTCTGCAGGAGAGTGCAGTCTGTTAGAATGCAACATGTTCATCTTGATGGCTTGGTGTCTGCCAGAGAGGTTGGAGGTAACTCAATTCAAGACAGCGCAAAAGAATTTCATCCTGTCGGCATGGAGGGAGAGGGGGAATCAGTAGTTGACGGTCTTGAATGCAGCCAAGAGGTCAAGGAAGAAGAAGAGGCATGAGTTGCCTTTATTTGTGATTTGGAAGGTATCATCCACCACCTGTATCGATGTTACACTCGGTGTGGAACCCTGACTGATAGTCATTTAGAAGTAGTTTTTCGATTCTGTTGAGTAGTTGTGTAGAGACTACTTTTTCCAAGATTTTGCTGATAAACGGGAGGTTCGCAATGTGGCAGTTATTGACCAGGTCATCAGTGTCTAGGGTCTGTTTTTTCAAAACAGGTCATATCAGATCAGTCTTGTGGGTGCATGCGAATGACACTTCAGTAAGGGAGGCATTTCAATGAGGAGTACATTGAGTGACAAGCCCATCAATCATTTAATGATGGAGATGGGATGATATTGTCAGAGTAGGAGTTAGGCTTGAGGGAGGCTAGCATTTTCAGGTGGTCAGGGGTAGATGGACAAGATTAATCGGTCCAGAGGGGCTGACATGCGGGGGAGTGGGGGCTAATGCTGGTTGAGGTTTATTTGACGATCTGTCAGATTATGTCAATTTTTTCAATCAAATAGTTGTTGATTCTGTTGCATTTTTCCTGGGTTGCTGGCACCTTGAAGTCGGATGAGGGTTTGGTACAATGCTTTACTACTAAAAAGAGGGCTTTGCTCCTGTGAGAGGCTGATGCGATGGTGGTGTTGTAGTAATCAGCTTTGCCATTGTTGATCAGAATCCTATGGTTGCCACAGAGTGATTTCTGGTTTGTGAGATCTCCAGGGTTACGGTTTTTCTAACATAGTTTATTTAGTGCTCTGATTGAGCGTTTGTTGAAGGCGATCTTGCGGGTGTACCAACGGGCGGATGATTTGGTCTTAGCGCGGCTGGTTTTCAGGGGGGCATGAGTATTCACCAGTTTCATACCCGAGTTGCTGAATAATACCAAGAGGACCGAGGCATTCCCTGTGAAATTTGTTTCTAGCTTTTTGACACAGAAGGTTTTGAACGAACAGCACAGTGTGAGGGGGCTTTTAGTCTGGCCTTTGTGGCACACAGCTGAGTGACAGATTGACAATGGTATGGTGGGTGGTCATACTTTTCTTGTGGGATAGGGTCTGCAAGGTGATGATTGAGGATGATGTAAAGACTAGGTCTATGGCGTTGTCTTTGTTGCGCGTGGGGGAAAGATCAATTTGTTTAAGGTTCATGGATCCGGTTTGTGCGAAAAGTGTGCTTCCAGTATGGTTGTCGGCGTGAGACTCAAGGAAGCTAAAATGTCAGAGAAAGACATTAGTAGTGGGTGCTAATTTGGCAGGGCAAAGTAAGTTGGAGATGTCAATGAAAGAGTCACTTCAGTGAGGTGACCTGTAGATGTGGTGGAAGGTTATGGATTCCTTGTGCGATACAGAGAAACAGCAGGAGAGTGATTCAAATGAGTTTGTTCTGGAAATGGAATGATGGAGCATGGTCTATCGCTCCTGTGGATGATTGCTTCTCCAACTCCTGCCTTTCCTGGCTGATCAGCATTTTGGATGCAGTACCTGGGCTTAGAAGAATGTTGAAAACATGAGGGGAGGATGGGGTAAACTATTTTTTTATTTGTTTTAATTTTTTATTTTTATGTGGTTTATTACAAAACTTTAAAAAGAAGACAAGAATTTTAAAAAAAAATGAAATACAACCAAATTCATGCATCTTATAATCATCTCAAGACGACTCTTACTTTCCTGAAACAATGCATTGTGTTGCACTAAATACTCGTATAGATTCTCGGTGATCTATAATGACAAAAAATAGTTAATTCATTTGAGTGTTTCCTGCACTATCAGCATTGCTCTCTAAACGTGTGACCATTGCTTCCAAGAAAAAAGTCAGTGCTATGGTTAATTTGCAGTCCGATTCTTCATACATTAGCTGCCACCAATCTTCAGCATTCATTGTTGACCTTTAGATAATATATTCCCCAAAGTGGAGTTTTCTTTCCTCATTAAGTGCTACACAATATAGCGTACAGTGTTTTAGTGTCTCTTTGGAAGCATTACACAGCCTACATTGTCCAGACAGTGTTTTATCAGTTGACCACAAGTTTGTCCTTTCTTGCGTTTTAAACAGATTTAAACGAAACAGCATATAGAGTCCTCTTCTGTGGAGATCTAGGAATAGTTTCCATGCACTGTGGATCTCATTTCATCCCCTTTTATTTCACTAGGGACTGTTTCCATGAGGGTATACATTCTTCTTCTATCACATGTCTCACACCAGTCTCTTCTCAATAATCTTTTTTTGACATGGTCCGGGTTACTGTGTAACATATCAATGCTGGTATCAAGCTACGCAAATAGAGATTTACAGCGTTCTACCCATAGGTCCAACACAGAGGACTCATTATTCTGTCCTGGATTTTCAAAGATCTTATACTTAGGTAGACTATCTTTCAAGGTCATTTTCCGATATAGAACTAATGTGTTCCAGCATACACGAGCATTAATAGAGATCAGGCTAAGTTCATAGCGCAGAGACACAGTTGGGTACCCTTTGGTAATCCAAGTACCTTGATCCAGAAGTTGTTTTCCAGTGTGTTCCATAAATCAGATGGACATCCTAATGCACATTCAGCTCGGTATGTTAGCGCCAGGGTTGCCTTCTGTTTAAAGAAGGCCAACACTGGAAGTAGGGAATATTTCCCATATTTTTTGTTTAGCACTATTGCCTGAATGGCGAGCTGTCGACAGTTCAGCTTAATGCCTTCGACCCATGGGGCGTCGTTTACGCTTGAGCTGCTTTTCATTCCTAGGTACCTTGTGTGTGTCGTTGTTGTTAACTGTATTTTATCCATGTGCCAGTGGAAGATCGACCTTTTTTTGTTCCCTCGCAAGTCTTTAAGAACTAATATTTCAGATTTTGCTACATTTATGGACAGGCCATTTTCTGTGATGTATGATGCAAGGGCATTTAGTTTCCTCTGTAGACCAACTGGTGTTGCATCTAAAAGAATTAAGTCATCAGCGTAGAGAAGATGACTCATATGCACACCATTGATTTTTGGTGAAAAGGATACAAATATGTTAAATATTTGATTAATATCAGAGAGAAAGAGATTGAAAATGATTGCCGCTAGAGGGCAGCCTTGTTTAACGCCACGTTCCGTTTCAATTGGGGCAGATAGTTTGCCTGATCGATTAAGCCTGATTCTAATAGCAGTGTTGGTATGCAGATCTTTTATTGATGTGAGGAGACTCCCGAGGCACTTCCATTTGATCAACTTAGTCCACAGCTGTTCCCGATCGATGCTATCAAAGGCATGTGACAAGTCGATTGTAGCGAGATAGATCTTACTCTTAGTTCTTATGGCTTCCATTTTCAAGATGTTAACAGTTAGGAGATTTAAACTACATCCGACTCACTTGACAAAACCAGTTTGTCGTACATCAATGTGTTTTCTTTCGGTAGACCAAGCTGTCAGCTTATTTCTTCAGTAATGTGGCATACAACTTGCTCAGGACGTCAAGAAGTGCAATCGGACGGTAATCTGTAGGATTAGCCCTATTGCCCTTTTTAAACACCGGCACAATAATTGCAGTTTTCCATGAAGTCGGTGTTGCACATGCAGTTGTAATATTCCTAAACAAGGCATAACAAAACTCCGCCCACATCTTGGAATTCTCTTTAAGTGCAAAGTTTGTGATCCCATCTGGTCCAGGAGCCCGCAATGTACTTAATTTATTAATTATGTTGACAATGTCCTCTTTTGCGAAGTTCAAGTCCCAATGTTCTAACACGGGCATCAAGGGATCTTGTACTGAGCTTTCTTTTGTATATAGGAGCTTGTAATGGGTTACCCAGTAATTTTCAGTTACCATGTTAGTTTGCAATGTGGCTTGAGATCGTTAATCAAACGCAAGAAATCACGAGTATTGTTATTTTTCATTTTAGAGAGCATATCTTCTGCATCGTTCTGTGTCATCATTATTTTGTGTTTTTAAAGCCATTTTGTATAGGCTTGTTTTATGTTTTATACTATGTTTCAGTGATGAAGAGGGCGTCAAGCTTCTTGGATGAGATGAGGTTGGTGAGGTTGGTGAGCTCTGTGGCGTAAGCGACTGCTGAGAGAGCATTGATCAGCATGAATGGGCATGTGTGTGTGTTCTGTAGGTGTTGTATGGGGCAAGAGCTATGTAAACGAGGCTCTCTAGAGCAACTTGCCGGGCATGCCGAGGGCGCTTGGTTGTTCCAACCCTAGTGGGGGTGGAGCTGGAATGTGGAGGGAGAAGACACATGGTGATGTCTTTTGGCAAGTAATTCTGTAACAACTACTTTGTAGGTGAAATGCAGAATAGTGGGTGTGGCCATTGGCCCTGTCAGGCATGACCAGGCACAGACAGGTGAGATCCCTGTCTTTGTCCGTCCTTTTCTGATGACATCAGCAATGAGGATGTCTATGATGGACTGGTGAAATAAGTGGTGGGCAGAGCAGTTGACCACCAGTCTCCTGAAGGGTGTCTACTTGCAGCTGGCCTGGAGTCCTTATGTAGCCTCAAGTAAGGTGAAAAAAATGTGTGGTTGGTTAAACATCTGAGTGGCAGGGCCTGGTCATGTGACTAGCAGCCTCCTCAATGTTGTCTGCCTGCAACTGGCCTGAAGTCTTTAAGTAGCCTCCTCGGAGGTGAACAAAACTGGTGGTCTGGAGAATCCGAGTGGCAGGGCTTGGCTATGTGACCAACAGCCTCCTCCATGCTGTTGGCATGGAGCTGTCTGCCTGAAGGCCTTAGGTAGCCTTGTGGAAGGAGGGAAAACTGGTGGCGGGCGGCATGGGCATGGGTGTAATTTTAGGGAGCGACAGGAGTGTTTGTCCCCCCAACTTTCATGGCACACCATTTTGTCCTCATTCATTTGGCTGGGGCACTTTTTCTTCAGCTGTCATGTCCCGCCAACATTTCTAGCAAAGTTACTCCACTGGCGGGCGGAGCAGCTAAGTGACAGGGCCTGGTCATGTGACCAGCAGATTCCTCAATGCTGTCTGCCTGGAGCTATCCTGGAGTTCTTAAGTAGCCTCTTGGAAGGTGGGAAAGCTGGTGGAGGTCGGTGGAGCTAAGTGACAGGGCCTGACCAGCAGCCTCCCCAATGATACCTACTACAGATTATTACAGCTGTGAAAACAGGTACGAATTAGTGACCACAGCTTCAAGTGTCTCAGGATGTGACATTCCCTGATAGAGTATTAACGTGGCGGGATGCAACATCAAAAGCGAGACAGGTTAAAGACCAGAGGTGAGGGCAGGAATGCACCACTATTTGCCGACCCTAAAAAATGGGTTAAGGTGATGCTGTATATAGGGTGCCCTTAAGTTACTTTATTAACCCTAGAATAGCTCTGGATATTCAAGAATCTATACCCATGGCTGGCCTAATTGGAGTAAGAAGCACCAATAAGGAGAAAAAACAACAACTCTGATAGGCCACTGTTTGACTTAGTAGCCACTATTTAATCAAAAAACGTTTTAGTAAATATATGATTTTTTCAAAATAAACAGCATTCATGCATACACATTCATACAGGCATAAGTGCAACAAAAAACATGGCAAAAGCAATGCCCCAACCACAAATGTGGATCGCACTTGTGAACAGAATTTGCTACAAATATGAAAAAAACAACAGATATAAAGCAGAAATTGTGTTCTGTAAACATGATCAGCAAGAAAACATTGTTTTGCCTATATCATGTAAGGTACATAAAGAAAAGCGAAGTAACCACCCACAGGGTTCCAACCTGCTGACGTCAGGTTAAGAAGTATTTTCCAATCCTATCATCTAAGAGATTACTTTCTTGTGGTCCTAAACCAGTTCAAAAGGAATTATTATCCTGGTAGGATGGGGGACCAATCTGTGGTTTCTTTGGGTGTGTAGAGACCAATCCAAGGTGGCCCATCAGAGTTGTTGTTTTTTCTCCTTGTCGGTGCTTCTCACTCCAATTAGGCCAGCCACGGGTATAGATTCTTGAATATCCAGAGCTATTCTAGGGTTCAACATGTGTTGGACCTGGAGGCTAATTTGATAAGAGCCTCCCCTTCAGTTTATGTAATCTCACCGAAATGAGAAGTGTTTTGCTTGGGACGATCAGACCCTACTTGTTTACCAGTTATTGATGCCTTTTTTGGGCCTTTCCAGTATATAGGGCTACCCCGTTCATGCATCAAATAGGATATGGGAGCTGTGTGCCATCAATAAATTAATCAATGAGGAAAAAACGCGTTCAACTTTACATTACTTTTTTATACTTCTTTTTGTTTCATCCCTCCAGGATTCTCAGTCTCCTTATTATTAATCTTTGTATGTGCAGGTGCATTTTCCATCCTTATAGTCTTCTTTCGAATTGGGCCTTAATCCCACCATTGTTCTTTTCTCCTGGCTTCGTATCCATGTCCCATTTGGTTCCCTTGACATTTATGAATCATGCCATTCACTTTTTCTTTTTGTTCTGGGCTTTGTTATTTCTCACATTTCCTGTAAGGGCCAGCCTTTTCTATCTCTGGGAGATTTTCATCCACTTTTGTGTCTAATCTGTACTCTTTGCATTTATTGTCACAGATGGCTTCACAAATTCTTAGACTGCAACGAATATAATATGATATGATATGTCATTTATAATGCGACGGGAACACAAGTGTTTCTAGGCGCAACAAGACAAGCGATCTTACTAGGTCTTGTGTCATTTAGATCTTGCAAGTGTGAGAACGAGAATTTGAAAGGGAAGGGGGGGGTTGCTAGGGAGAGGGAAGGGGAACAGGGCAGTAATGATCTGAGTAGTGCAGCCAGTGCAGCGTGGCTCTGGGTAAGTGCAAAGAGGTTACAGCTACAGCCCCTAAGTGTGAGGTAGGCCCGGAGGCAGTGCAGGAGTGACTGATCAAGAGAGAACCTGGTACCCAGCAGAGGAGAAGAGGAACGTTTTGCGCTGCTTCCTGAACTTCAGGTGATCCAGCATAGGTTTGAGAGGGGCATGGAGGCCATTCCAGAGGGAGGCACCTGCAGAGCAGAGAGATCTACCACCAACTCTCTGTCTGGAGAAGTGGCTGACCCGTAGGGAGTTGGAGGTGGCTGAGCGAAGGGCTCGAGAAGGAAGGTATTTAAGAAGAGAGCGTTGGATGTAGTTTGGGCCCTGGCCCAAGTAAGCCTTGTGGACAATGCAAAGGGTCTTGAACGTGATCCTTGCAGCCACCAGGAGCCAGTGGAGAGATATCAGGGCTGGAGTGATACAGTCCATGTGCATGAGGCCAAGGATATGTCTTGCAGTCCTGCTCTGGATTAGTTGCGGAGGGCAGAGAATAGAGAAAGGCAGATTGAGAAAGAGGCTGTTGCAGTAGACCAGCCTAGAGAGAACCAGAGCCCTGGAGACAGTGAGTTTATGGGGATAGGTGAGAAAGGGAAGAGTACCTTTGAGGAGCTGAAGCTGGTGGTGGAACTTCTTGGCGATGTCCGAGATGTGACGACAGAAGGAGAGAGTGGAGTCGAAGATGACACCAAAGTTTTTGGCCTCACAGGAGGTCGAAGGAAGAGGGCCCAAGGAGGGTGGACAGAGAGTGAGAGGGAAAGCGGGAACAGGGGTCCCAATGAGAAGGATCTCCATCCTACTGGCATTAAGTTAGAGATCGTTGGAGGTGCACCAATCCTGAATTGCGGATAGACAGTCAGGAATGAGCAAGGAAGGATAGGAGGCTGAGGGGAGCCTGAAGGAGAGCTGACTGTCATCCGCATAATACTGGAAGTTAGAGGATAGGGTTAGAGAATAGGGTAGAGATCAGGTGGGCCAAAGGGGCCAAGCAGAGGTTGAAGAACCAGGATGAGAGGATAGAGCTTTGGAGAATGGCACAGGTGGAGAGAGAGGTGGCATAGAGAAAGGAACCAAGTTGGACCTGGGAGGAGCGGTCCAAGAGGAAGGAGGTCAATCACTGCAGGGCCTGACCCATGATGCCAAGGTTATCAATGAGTCGATTGATCAGGATGGTGTGGTTGATCGTGTCAAAAGCAGAGGAGAGATCAAGGAGGATGAGGACAGAAGGAATGCTGAAATCAAGGTTAGAGAGCAGATCTTCATGTGTGTTCAGGAGAGCAGTTTCCATGCCTCTAGCCACTCTGAAGCCAGACTGATGGTCATGGAGACAACCAACAGATTCAGTGTGGAGTAAGCCAGGAAACGGCTAGCTTTTCCAGGAGGTTGCCCAGGAAAGGAGTGCTAGAGATTGGACAATAGTTTGCCGAACAGGTAGGATCGGCAGAAGGCTTCTTGAGGAGGGGGTGCACAGGGGAGTGCTTGAGGGGAGAGTGGTAAGTTCCAGTAGGGAAGGAGAAATAGGCCAAGCTGGAGCAAGGGTGTCAATGTGGCCCTTGATTGTTCTGGAGGAGCAGGGAAGCACCTGTCTGGATGACACTTTCAAAGATCGGACTTGTCTAGAAACCTTGTCAGGTATAGTCAGAGAGAAAGAGGAGAAAGGGGGAGCAGAGGGAGAGTTGACCAGAGGGGGGCCAAGAGAAGAAGAGGGAAGGGAGAGGAGATTGTTTTTGTGGTGAAGTGAGAGGCCATTGCTGTACAGAGGGCCTGGGAGGGAACAGGAGAAGTAGAGACTACTGCAGGATTGGCCAGTTCCTTGCAGATTTTAAAGAGTTCGGACGAGATTTGAATGTGGGCTCTCTTCTTGGACAAGACAGAGAGTCTCTATTGCCTTTGGAGAAGGCAGCAGGCCAGTTGGCCGGAGGTTGTGCCCGAAGCCCTCCACTTCCTCTCAGCCACCCTGCACTTGCATTTCAAGAGACGACGAGGTCGGAGTCATACCAAAAGATGCACTTGGAGGTAGGCTTCAGCCAAATTCTCATGACAGGGGAAAGGATGTCCAGAGTGTTGAAGGTAAGAAGATGCAGATTAGAGAGGGCTATGTCAGGTTGTGAGTCAGCCACAGGGGTAGGAGGAGCAGAGAAAGTAGCAACAAAGGCATCCACTGACACACGCTTCATGGGCCGAATGACCGCGAAGATAGGGGGCACTGCTGAGGTGGGTTTTGCCGTGAGAGGAGAGCGGATGGTGGTCAGTCCAAGAGAGAGGAGTGGTGAGTGGGTTAGAGAACGGGATGTCAGAAGAGATGAGAACATCCAAAGTATGTCTGGCAGAATGTGTCAAACCAGCGGGAAGAATGGAGAGAGAGGTTGCGGAAAAGCCCAGAGGCAGGATTAGAAGTATCCAGGTGGATGTTGAGGTCTCTGAGGAGGAGAAGTTGAGAAGTGGAGGCAAGGAGAGAAGAGGAGAGGTTACCGAACTCTGAGAGGAAGAGCTAGATAGTGGATACAGTGGGACCGAGGCCAGTTGAGAAAGAGAGCCTGCAGACCAGTCATTCAAAGGATAAGTATGCCTGCGTAGGAATGATAGAGGCAGGGAGCCACTCAGAAACGATCAGAGCTACTCCATCTCTGGGTCATTTGGTTCTGGGCTCAGAGAGGATCTTGTAGCCGTTAGGGAGGAGAGTGTCAAAACTCACAACAGAGGTGGCCATGAACCAAGTCTCTGAGAAAGCAAAGACTTCTAGGTCAAGTTCTTTGAGGAGGTGGCAAATGTCAGATGAGTGTTTGACAGCAGAGTGAGAGGTAGCGACGTGGAGCAGGTTGCCCCATTTGAAAGTCTTCCGAAGTGGGGTACAGGGTAGCGATGCACCCAGTGGAAGTAGAAGAGGGGTCCAAGAGAATGCAGAGGTGGAGCAATGGGTGGCAGAGTAGCCAGAGAGGTGCTAGTAGGAGTAGCAGGAGAAGGAAGGAAGTTGATAAGATGCAGGAGCCGCCTATCAAACAGGAGGAGATTGGACTGAGGGCCCTGGACCTAGATGGTGCCATTCAGGTAGACATTAATGATGATCTTGGAAGAGTGGAACGAGGTCAAGAAGGCCTTCCACCGAGTGCCACCATTAAGCGGAGCGGAAGAGATAGGAGAGAGATCCGAGATCATGTGAAGGGTCCACAGGTCCGGTGAAGGAATGACAAAGAGGATGTCGGTGAGAGTCTATCTGGTGGAAGCACTGATGTAGGTATCAGTGATAGGGAGGCCTGGGTTGGAGACCAGGATGTCCCTCTTGAACTTCTTCCTTCCATACTTAGTGAGAGGGATCGGATAGGAGATAGAGTAGCGGTCTGAGAAGATGGGAGAAATGGAAAGCACCATAGAGGGCGTGAGGAGACAAGGAGGAGGAAGAGGGGGTGAGAAAAGAAAGGAGAGATGCACTGCCCCATGCACCTACTCAGGAGGCACAAGGCGGGGTATGGGTCAATACAAGGGGTCGCAACCGGGGAGATAGGGGACACACAGTAGTATAACAGTAACCACAACAGGACAACATAACCACAGATTACCGGGTGCTAAAAAGAGCAAAAGGGAAGAGTACACAGATCAGCAGTACACAGTAAAAGGGGACCTAGAAGTGGGAGGGAGGCCTAGTGGGGCACAGATTCACAGAGCAACAGTAATACAGTGGAGGGAGACCTAGAAGTGGGAGAGAGGCCCAGGGGACACAGATTCGCAAATCAACAGTAACAGTGGGAGGGGACTTAGAAGTGGGAGAGAGGCCTAGTGGGGCACAGATTCACAGAGCAACAGTAACACTGAAGAAAGATTAAGGGAAGCATGCAAAGGCCGGGTAGTTTAGTAGAGCGCAGTAGTGGCTGCTCCCCCTTTCCGCTGCTTCCTTATTTTTAGGTAGCTGATGGTCGACGACTGCGTCAGGTAGTCGCAAGGATGGCTCAAGGATCTTTATTCCTCGAGATACAATGATGTGGCCATGGGCAAGGGAATGGACAAACTAAAGAGCATCTCTCGCTCTCTCTCTCTCTGCCTCCCATGGGCTCCCTACAGCATAGCCCAGGTTTCTCTAACTCTCTTTCCCGTAATAGAGCAATATATCCCTCTGGGATTTTTCTATGGGACACAACTGGTCCATTTGCACTGCCAGATGTCAGCAGGGTTTCTCTTCCTGTCTCTCTCTCTCTCCCTCTCTCACACACAAACATGCACAAACACTCCTCTTTGCTCTTTCTGCCTCTATTTTTCCTTGTTTATCTGTCTCTGCTTTCCTCCCTCCCTGATCTTACTCTCCCTCTCTCTATCTGTACCTGTTTCCTTCTCCTCTCACTTCTATCCCATTCCCCTCTCCTAGTATCAGCTCCTTCTTCCCTCTCTTCCACCAGCCTGGCACTACCTCTCTCATGTCCCCTCTCTATCTCCTCTATCCCCTCTCTATTCCTGCACCCCTCTCCTGTTATATTTCCCCACGCATTGACCGCTTTTTTTGTTGCTTTATTTATAAGGTTCACATCCTAAATAAACACATTACAAAAAGGAAGTACTACAAGAGCAATATATACAGTCTCAAGAGACCATAAGGCAGGGGGAATCGCAAAAGACCTGTCAACATATATCAAAGCAGCAAAAAGAAACTTCCAAGAAGCGTCAAACCATGATCATAAACACATTCTGTATCATCACCTTGTCTCAGCAGCTCCCCTCCTGAAGCCATTTCTTAGATATCTACCTTTCTATCTGATAGAACTATGAGGGTCTTCTCAGCTAGGATCGGGTGTCTCCCATACGCTCTACAATATCTTTACAAAGCCCCTATTCGACCTTCTGGAAGCTTCAGTGATATCATACACAAACTATGGTGACGATACACAGATCCTCATCTCTCTCACTGGAACCTACTCTTCCGACCTAATCGTCCTGCAGACAGCCCATCAAACTATAAAAGCTTGGATGGCTTCCTACCTTCTTTGCCTAAAAGATAACAAGATGGAAATTCTTATAGTCAGTGTGCAGAACTCACTCAGCAATTTAGAACCAGCCTACAAATCTTTCTCTATCAAGGGCAATACTATCCTAGTTTCTAGCACTGTTAAGACTCTGGGTGCGTACCTAGACACCACCTTGTCACTAACAAGACAGATCAATGGCATTGCATCCTCAGTGGCACACACCACTAAGTTGATCAATGCCTGCAGATCATTTCGATCTACCGACAGCTGTCTGTCCCAAGCCTGCGCACTCAGTGGTTATAGTCTAGATTACTGCAACACCTTGTTTGCAAGATCCTCCTCTCATAACACAAAGATACTACAGGTAATTCAAAACAATGCACTAAGAGGTGCACTAGACATCCCAATGCGTGACCAATTATCCGCTGCTAGAAAAAATGCAATTGGTTACTGATTCGGGAGAGAATTATTTTCAAAACTTTGCCCATTACGCACAAATGTTTGGTGTACACGGCCTCCAGATCCCACTCTCAAAAACTCAAAAAAGCACTATCAGCTAGACCTACCTGCTCTCACTACTCTCACTGACTCAGGAGTTCAAGGCAGAAGAGATCTGGAGGCTTGAGCTTCCCAGTCATCGCCTCCAAAAACTGGAACTCTGTACCCCCATCACAATCTTATTGGATTTACCGGATACATCAAAAAATTCTACTCTTTTCTCCAAGTGTAACCCTGATCAAAGCGTGCCACTCCTTGTCTATGGACTGAAATTGCATTGCTTGGTTTTACTATGAGCTTGAAACTTGAAACTTCTTAAACTCCACCCTTTTCTCCGAGGGAGGGGAACCTTGATCTAAGTGTGGCACTCTTCAGCAATGGACTAAAACTGTATTGCTTCATTTTGACTATGAACTGAAAGTGCATTGTCTGATTTTTTTTTCTCTGTGTTTTGACCTGTGCATTGAGGCCTCAGGGTTTAGCCCGCTTAATAAATGCATAAATAAATAAATAAACCGTGGCTAATTCGTGTCCCAAAACCACTGCTGGCAACATTAGCTACAGGGCTATGGTGGATGGAAAGGCACCTCCGCTGATGCTGTACTTCCCACATGCAGTGCAATAAGAAAAGCCAAAAATGGGGACCAGATATCACAAGGTCTAGCCGAAGCAGCAGTAATTGTGCTCCACATTACAAGACCAAGCCATGTCCCACAACCAATAGCCGAACATCAGCAGTGTCCTACTGTTCCACTTCAAAAGGATACTACGTCGTGCAATAATTATACCAACCACCAATAATTTTCTATAGCACTTAGGCAAGGCAGGCAGCCATCCAAACATACAACAACGCAATTCACATGGTATCTCATGATCCTACATTCGTGCAAATGCATAGACCACCTGGCTCGAGAATGAGGACATCATATGTACTAAGTGCGTCACATCAGTGTGGGATGGGGTGCGCCACAGCTTACGTCGCAATGGGGTAAGATAGGCTCTGCGCAGAGTTTTATATTGGATCATTTTATATGGAGTATTTATAGCACAGACCTTCATAGATTCACAAAGCTTAGCCCATTGCTTATCACCAAAACCAGTGCCAGTAACCTCCTCCCACCTCGGCCTAGCAATTGGTACCCCTTTTGGAACCTCTAGCTGAGTCATGGGATAAATGGAGCAAACACGATTACGGGCATTAGCCGAGTGGATCAAGAAATGCAAAATTGGAGTAGAATGCGGTTCAAGTGGGAATACCGAGGAGCAGGCCGGAACGCCATGCGCAAACGAAAATATTGGAATGTGAATCGGAACCCTGGCCCAACATTGCCTACTAACTGATCTCTGAAGACAAAGCTCCCCTCCAGATACAAATTCAAACATATGCCGGTTACCAAGGGCCTCCCAGGCCACTGCGATCACCTCATTACACGTTGGCTTCAATATCCCTATTCTCCAAACATCGAGTCCTGGGGCATAAGGAACCGTAACTTGAAAATTACCAAGTAATCTCCTCCATGCATGAATGGTACAAGCCACAAGGTCGAATCAGCACTTATCATCTACATGCTGTGATACTAGAGTGCCCTGTAGAGAATAAGGTTGTACCGAGTGAGGCTCGAGACACACATGTGGATAGGAATGGGACCCCAACATCCAGTAAGTTCCAAAGTTTAATTGAGACTCCAAAAAGTAGAGTTCCATATCCGGGGCACACAAGCCCCCCTGATCGTTTGGTAAAACCAGCGTCTTCCACCAAAATAGAGGAGTCTTATGTTGCCAAATAAGTTTGATCAGAAGGGATTTCAATTCTGCAAAGAACAATATTCGGGCGACACTGGTATATTTTGAAAATAATATAATAGCTTAGACACCACCACCACATTAGCACTAGCTATACGACCTATAGCAGACATTGGTAGTGAGCATCACTGATCAATTTTCTTCTAGATAGATATCAATTTTAGTGTATCCAGATAAGCCAAATGGTTAGGTCTCAGTAGAGAGACATGATTTCTTCTGATGTGATTTCCAAAGTATTTTACAGAGAGTGGTTCCCAACTGTAGGTGTTAGGAAAGATTTCATATTGTAGGTAATTTTCCTTCCATGTGGCAACCCCCAAACGTTTTGCTGTTGTTTTACACCCTGATCAAGACTTTGCCAGAGAAGCGCAGCCTTCCGCCACACTCCTCTGGGCTTTCGCTCCATTCTTACGGGGAAACTGACATGCCCTTAAGACAGTCAGTACCGGGAAACGTTTTCCGTAGTTCTTTTCTCATGTTGCAGCTTTCGCGCAACATGGCACAAGAGGGCAGTGTAAGCTAAGTTACTTGGGTCTCTAGTCACTCTACAGGCCCTAGAAACTCTCATTGGATTGTTAACGAACGGTGCAAGTGAATCACGGACGGGACTGGTGGCAGCGATCGTTTTTTTGTGTTTTGAGCTCCTTTTGGCTTTTTAAGCGTGTTTCTCGCGCTTAGCCCAAAATGGTGGCCTGGCTTCCAAAATGGCCAGACCATAAGGTTTTTTGTCCTGCCCGCTGACCGTCTTGCCCCCTTCACCTTCCCCAGGTCGAGCCGACCTGGGGCCTTCCTTATTTTGGCATGTACTTTCCCACGTAACACAGATGCTTTTGCGGGCTTCTGCAGGCCTGTTGTGAACCTCCAGAATGTGGGCTGGGATGTGTATTGGGTCCCAATACACATCCTAGGTGCCAGAGAGTCTAGTGTGTCTTGAATGCCTGGGACCACAGTGGTCCGTGATAGGTCCACGTATGGTGTGAGTGTTTTGTGAGCAGATCTCCCATTGGGTCCTCTCCGTTTTGGCGCGAAGGGAACTCTGGATAAGAGGAGGCTGGAAACACCACTACCATGTCGATCTCCTGAGTTCTCACGAACAAAGGATAAAGGAGCCAAGTATCCTGCAACTAAGAAGCTGAGTTGAGGAATTGCTGGTGTCCCGCTGAAGGTTTGGCACCCGGTACTGCTGTCATCCTGTGAGACCCCTCTGCCTCTGATCGAACGAGAAGGCCTGTACTGGCGCTTCGACCCTTTAGAATAGTGGGAACAACTATTCTCGGCATCTTCATCATCTCCTGCACGTAAACCTTCGGAAGCGTCCCTGGGCCATCCAGTGGACTGACCAGCCTACCCAGGAGCCTTGCTCTGTCACCGCCGTCAGGTTGCTGCTGTATTCCGAGTCCTTGGCACTCTCACACGATTCGTACACTTGGCATTCCCAGGTCTGAAGTAAGAATGTGCATTGGGCTGAAATACACACAGCCGCTTCGTTGCCCTGCTGTGGTAACAATCTGTGCGGATTCACTGCGTTTGGGACATCCTCCACTCTAACTTCTGCTGCCGTGGAATCTACACAATGCTGAGACATCCCCTGCTCGTATCTGAACCTGCCAGCACTGAAACTGACGCGGAGAAGCCTGGGTCTGCCTGCATTGGGGACCGGTGAGTAGCAACGCTAGGAACCGGTCGCCCTCCTGCAGTAGCCTGTAGCTTTTCCTCGCTGTGTTTAACAGCACGCCTTTTTCGCACTCGCGCTCTGCTTCTGCCCGCAAGTGGAGGCCGCGCTTGAGTAGCGGAGATCTGTTCGTCCTCATTTGTTCACTGCTCTGAACTGCCTGATTTCCTTGAAGAGACTCCTCTTGGCCCGTTGGCACCAGAGTGTGCAGGTACTTTTGAGTACAAGGCTCCACTCTTCGTAGGGCTCGGACTTCCTTCTAGTTAGGTGGCCTCTGAAGGCGAACTGGGTCTAATGATTACTTGCACTGCCTGTTTTTCTCCCCATCTAGGTGGTCTGCCTATTTTGTGCTTCTAACTCTTTAGACCCTTCGGTAATTGTATATATATTGTATTTGATTGTGATGTGTTGGTTTACTTGAGTTTTACTGTGATTCTTTACTATGGTCAATGTTACAGAGGCCTTGTAATAAAGGTGTCTATATTTGTAATATAACACCTGCTTGGAGTGATTTGTAAGTGTCCTTGCTTTGTGTGCTCATTGCGGGCTTTCAGTCACCCTCACCCCTCTTGAGACCTAGTCTTGACCGCCGCCATCGCTACCCTGATTGGTCTGGCTTGTCCAGAGGTTACCCTGTTCCAAGAAACTAGGCCAGCCTTCTGAACCTCTGCCCCTCCAGGACAGAGTTCAGAAATCCATTTTAACAAATTGGTGTACAGCGGTGGGATACGACTGAAGGTATCCAGTGTTGCGCACGAGCGAAGGCATTTCAAGTTATTCCTACCAGGACACGTAGTGAATTGTCGTAGTATAACTTTTAAAAGGCCATAGTCCTATCTAACAATATGGAAACAAATACCTTGTTAACTTTAAATGCTTCTAAATCCAAAACATTGAAAAAGATGTGTGCAGAGAGAGGTGTCTCCTCTCAAGGCACCAAATTGGATATGATCCAAAGAATCATGGCGTGGCAAGAAGCTCAGCTTGACGCTATAGCTTCCGAGGACAGTGCAGAAGGAGGTGGGGCTGCTCTCACTGGTAGAACTGACAGTTCTGCCGCTGCACTGGTCCACCGCGACCATGAGGACAGGGAGGATGAAATGTTCAATGTTTCCTCTGCCAGTGTTGATGGGGAGGCCATGCTTGAATTCAAGAAGCAAGAACTGCTGTTTAGGCAGAAGGAGCTTGATTTCAATATGGCCAAACTAAAAATCGAACAGGCAGAAAAACAGAAAGAAAGGGATCACCAGTTGGAACTGGCCAAGCTTCAGGTTGCAAATGGATCCAAGGGTCCTGGACATGGGTCTGGGGCCTCCTCTCATCCATGGTTTCCAAAAGATCTGCTCAGTGTGTATGAGGAAAAGAATGACATTATGGACTGGATGAATACGTTTGAGTATGCATGTGAAGTTCAACAAGTTGACAATGCTGATAAAATTGCCTGGTTACTCAGCAGACTGCCCCATTCTGGCTGCAGTGCCATTATGGAAATGTCGAAGGTTGAGCGAGCAGATTTTGCAATGTTGAAGCAAACTCTCATTTTAAAGTTTGGAAAGACTCCTGCCCAATATTTAAAACGATTCCGAGAGTATAAGAAAAAAGAAGGTGGTACTTGGGTATTTTATGTAACCGAATCCTTAAAAAACTTGACTGGCTGGGTCGAAGGTTATAAGGTTTCTACCTTTGAAGGTATGATAGGTCTTGTCATGCTGGAACATATTTTTGCAGCTTCTTCCCCTGAGCTTAAGCAGCATTTGGCAGATTCAAAGGAGATAGATCCTAAGAAGCTTGCCATTGTAGCAGATTTATGGGTATCACATCGAGTGTCCCATAAGGACAAAACTCATCCTGGTAAGCAGAAGGAAGGGAAAAAGTCCAAAGATAAGGAGGGTGGAGAATCTGATAAATCTTCTTCTCAAAAGGGCCACAAAAAGAAAAATAAGGGTAAGACACAAGAGAACTCACAGGGTAGTGGAGGTCAGCCTCCGAAACAGATCTCTGGTTATAATAAGCCTCCCTATGTAAACAGACCCAATGGATCTTGTTTTGCTTGTGGAGCAACTGACCATGTGAAGGGGGATCCCCGGTGTAAGGTTAAACCTTTGGGGGTCCACTCTGCTAATCTGGCCTTCTCCTCCTACGAGGAAGAAGAGATTATAGGAGCATCCTTCTCCTCAGACTCCTTCCCCAGTGGGATAGAAGCTGAGGTAGTTTTAGTTTCCCTAGGTTCCTTGGAGCCTAAAGTCGCAGAGGCTTATGCTAGAATTCCAGATAACACCAAGCACTACTTTAAAGACAGTGTGCTGATCAATGGAGTCGATACTCCAGCTCTTAGGGATAGTGGGTGCAGTCAAACTGTAGTGGATTCTACCTTGGTAGACTCAGAGGAAGTTGCCAGAGCTACTCTGATGCCCACTAAATTGGCTGACGGCCCACCTCGCATGTTTCCAGTAATACCTGTAAATCTTACTCTAAATGGTACAGCAGTCAGGATTCCAGTGAGCATTCAGAGGAACGTCCCAGGAAAGGTCTTGTTGGGCAACGATCTCAGAGCTTTAGGGCTCGTAGGAGACACTGCTGACAGACCCTGCACACGGTCTCAAACACGGGCAGCATTGGCCAAGACCAATGCGCTGCCCCAGCCAAAGGGGAAACCCAAGGCTAAAGGAGTAAGGAAATCAAAACGAGGGAAAGAAAATATTCCCCCGAACTCACCTACCACTGCGGTGGAGGAAGTTGGTCAATCGCCCGGACCTGACGAGGAGGCGGCGATACCTGAAGTATTTGACCCCAATGACCATCCGGAACTAAAAGACTTGTTAGTAGAAGGTGGTCCTGACAGGGAAGAATTCAGTAAAGGCCAACGTGAGTGCCCATCTCTGGAAGGCCTAAGGAGACAGGCCTGCTCCCAGCTGGAGGGTGAACCTCCTGGGAAGCATTGGATTTATTGGAAAGGTGGACTCCTGTATAGTGAGCCCACAGAGTCTACAGAAGGAGACCATAGGAGGTTGGTGGTTCCCCTTGCTGTAAGACCCTTCCTCCTGCAGCTGGCACATGAAGTGCCCCTTGCTGGTCACCTTGGTATTAAGAGGACCAAGCAAAGGTTATCCATGCACTTCTACTGGCCCAAGATGGGGGTGCAAGTAGAAAGTCACTGCAGGAGTTGTGCCTCCTGCCAGTTATCTGGTAAGAGTGGCTCAATAATCCAAGCTCTCTTGGTACCACTCCCAGTTGTGGGAATACCATTCGAAAGGGTCGGGATCGACATCGTTGGTCCCCTCGACCCGCAAACATCCTCAGGCAATAGCTTTATCCTGGTGCTGGTCGACTATGCTACCAGATATCCTGAGGCCATCCCATTGAAAACTGTAACTGCCAAGTCAGTTGCACAAGCGTTACTTGGCATCTTTACTAGGGTTGGCTTCCCTAAAGAAGTTGTGTCTGACAGAGGCAGCAACTTTATGTCAAAGTATATGCAGGCTATGTGGAAGGAATGTGAGGTCACCTACAAGTTCTCTTCCGCATACCACCCCCAGACCAATGGTCTGGTGGAACGGTTCAACAGAACGTTAAAGAGTATGATTGGGGCTCTGAAAGAACCTCAAAGAAGAAAATGGGATCTTCTTTTACCATGCTTACTGTTTGCCTACCAAGAGGTACCACAGGAGGGTGTTGGCTTCAGCCCCTTCGAACTTCTGTTTGGTCACCCTGTGCGGGGACCCTTAGCCATAGTCAAGGAGGGATGGGAGATGCCCACTCCCCCTATTACTACCAATGTAGTAGACTATGTGTTAGGCCTCAGAAAACGGATGGTACTTCTGATGGGTCTGGTTAGTGACAAGTTGAAGGCAGGACAAGCGCTGGTGAAACATTGGTAAGACCAGAAAGCTTCCCTCATCAACTTTACACCTGGTCAGCAAGTCCTGATCATGAATCCCATAAGGCCTAGAGCTTTACAGGACAAATGGTCAGGCCCTTACACAGTGGTGGAGTCCCTGGGTGAGGTCAACTATTTAGTGGACCTTGGAAGGCCTGGACAGGCTCCAAAAGTGTTCCACGTAAATAGGCTGAAGGCTTTCGTCCCAAGAGTCAAAATCGCAGCACTGCTACTGGCTTCAGATGTTGAGGATGAGGAGTCTGAACCTCTCCCCAACCTGTTCCAAAGCGGTCCTTCAGATAGCTCCTTTGAGGGTGTCCGAGTGGCCCCTCACCTGACCTCTGATTAGCAGTCTGAGGTGAAAAGTTTGCTTAGGCAATTTTCCCCCCTGTTTTCGCAGTCCCCTGGTTTGACACCTTGGTGCAAACATAACATAGACACAGGAGACAGCATTCCTTCCAAAAGTAGAGGATACAGGATGTCAGACAAAGTACTGTCTTACATTAAGACAGAGGTCAACAAAATGTTAGATCTTGGGGTTATTGAACCCTCTGGTAGTCCTTGGTCCAGCCTTGTGGTTTTGGTTCCAAAAGCGGGCACTTCTGAATTGAGGTACTGCGTGGATTACAGGGCTCTGAATGCTGTCACCAAGACAGATGCACACCCCTTGCCTCGAACAGATGAGCTGGTGGATACCTTGGGTGCCTCCAAGCACCTCAGCACGTTTGACCTCACTGCGGGCTATTGGCAAATAGCCTTAGCAGAACATGCCAAGAAGAAGACAGCGTTTTCAACTCCAGACGGCCTTAACAATTCAGGGTAATGCCGTTCGGGTTGAAGAATGAACCTGCCACTATCCAGAGGCTTGTGAATCATGTGTTGAATGGGTTGGATGAATTCTGTCTTGCATATCTGGATGATATAGCAGTTTTCAGCACCACCTGGGAAGACCATGTGAAACACCTCGGGATTGTGCTACAGGCTCTTCAGAAAGCACACTTGACCATAAACGCTAGTAAATGCCAGATTGGACAAGGCTCAGTGGTTTACCTTGGACATGAAGTAGGTGGAGGGAGGATACAGCCTCTACCCAGTAAAGTACAAGCAGTACAAGACTGGCCTACCCCCACTACACAGACCCAAGTGAGAGCCTTCTTAGGACTCACAGGGTGTCACCGCAACTTCATGACAGACTATGGCACCATAGCTGCCCCTCTGACTGCCCTCACCACTCCGAAGAAACCCAAGAAGGTAACTTGGACCGACTAGTGTGAGAAGGCCTTCAACAGCTTAAAAGACTCCTTGTGCCAGACCCCTGTCCTCAGGGCCCCTGATTACCGAAGACCTTTTTTTGTGCAGACAGATGCCTCTGACACTGGGATAGGAGCTGTACTATCGCAAGTAGATGAGAAGGGTAAGGAACACCCTACAGCTTAAGGACAGAGAGCTCAGATGGTCCACAGTAGAGAACAAATGCTTCTCTGTTGTGTGGGCTCTACGGAAGCAGAGGCCCTACCTCTATGGGACCCATTTCACTGTGCAAAGTGACCATAAGCCCTTAAAGTGGCTGATGAACATGAAGGGAGAGAATCCAAAGTTGCTTAGGTGGTCCATAAGTCTACAAGGCTTTGCCTTCACTATTGAGCATAGGCCAGCTGTCCAACATAGCAATGCTGATGGGTTGTCCAGAATGTTTAACCGACCTGAACAAGAGACTCATCCAGGGGTGGATTAGTTCTCCCTGTCCTTAGTCTGGGAGGGGCGAGTGTTAGGAAAGATTTCATATTGTAGGTAATTTTCCTTCCATGTGGCAACCCCCAAACGTTTTGCTGTTGTTTTACACCCTGATCTAGACTTTGCCAGAGAAGCGCAGCCTTACGCCGCACTCCTCTGGGCTTTCGCTCCATTCTTACGGGGAAACTGACATGCCCTTAAGACAGTCAGTACCGGGAAACGTTGTTTTCCGTAGTTCTTTTCTCATGTTGCAGCTTTCGCGCAACATGGCACAAGAGGGCACTGTAAACTAAGTTACTGCACTCTTGGGTCTCTCGTCACTCTACAGGCCCTAGAAACTCTCATTGGATTGTTAACGAACGGTGCAAGTGAATCACGGACGGGACTGGTGGCAGCGATCGTTTGTTTGTGTTTTAAGCTCCTTTTGGCTGTTTAAGCGCGTTTCTCACGCTTAGCCCAAAATGGTGGCCTGGTTTCCAAAATGTCCAGACCACGAGGTTCTTTTTCCTGCCCGCTGACCATCTTGCCCCCTTCACCTTCCCCAGGTCGAGCCGACCCGGGGCCTTCCTTATTTGGGCATGTACTTTCCCGCGAAACACAGATGCTTTCGCAGGCTTCTACAGGCTTGTTGTGAGCCTTCAGGATGTGGGCTGGGATGTCTGGTCCCAATACACATCCTGGGTGCCAGAGAGTCTAGTGTGTCTTGAATGCCTGGGACCACTGTGGTCCGTGATAGGTCCACGTATGGTGTGAGTGTTTTGTGAGCAGATCTCCCATTGGGTCCTCTCAGTTTTGGCGTGAAGGGAACTCTGGATAAGAGGAGGCTGGAAACACCACTACCATGTCGATCTCCTGAGTTCTCACGAACAAAGGATAAAGGAGCCAAGTATCCTGCAACTAAGAAGCAGAGTTGAGGAATCGCTGGTGACCCGCTGAAGGTTTGGCACTCGGCACTGCTGTCGTCCTGTGGGACCCCTCTGCCTCTGATCGAACGAGAAGGCCTGTACTGGCGCTTCAACCCTTTAGAATAGTGGGAACAACTATTCTCGGCATCTTCATCATCTCCTGCACGTAAGCCTTCGGAAGCGTCACTGGGCCATCCAGTGGACTGACCAGCCTACCCAGGAGCCTTGTTCTGTCACCGCCGTTAGGTTGCTGCTGTATTCCGAGTCCTTGGCACTCTCACACGATTCGTACACTTGGCATTCCCAGGTCTGAAGTGAGAAGTGTGCATTGGGCTGAAATACACACGGCCGCTGCGTTGCCCTCCTGTGGTAATAATCTGTGCGGGTTCACTGCGTTTGGGACATCCTCCACTCTAACTTCTGCTGCCGCGGAATCTACACGACGCTGAGACGTCCCCTGCTCGTATCTGAGCCTGCCAGCACTGAAACTGACGCGGAGAAGCCTGGGTCTGCCTGCATCGGGGACCGGTGAGTAGCAACGCTAGGAACCGGTCGCCCTCCTGCAGTAGCCTGTAGCTTTTCCTTGCTGTGTTAAATAGCACGCCTTTTTCGCACTCGCGCTCTGCTTCTGACCGCAAGTGGAGGCCGCGCTTGAGTAGCGGAGATCTGTTCGTCCTCATTTGTTCAACGCTCTGAACTGCCTGATCTCCTTGAAGAGACTCCCCTTGGCCCGTTGGCACAAGCGTGTGCAGGTACTTTTGAGCACAAGGCTCCACTCTTCGTAGGGCTCGGACTTCCTTCTAGTTAGGTGGCCTCTGAAGGCGAACTGGGTCTAACGATTACTTGCACTGCCTGTTTTCCTCCCCATCTAGGTGGTCTGCATATTTCGTGCTTCTAACTTTTTAGACCCTTCGGTATTGTATATATATTGTATTTGATTGTGATGTGTTGGTTTACTTGAGTTTTACTGTGATTCTTTACTATGGTCAATGTTACAGAGGCCTTGTAATAAATGTGTCTATATTTTTAATATAACACCTGCTTGGAGTGATTTGTAAGTGTCTTTACTTTGTGTGCTCATTGCGGGCTTTCAGTCACCGTTACCCCTCTTGAGACCCAGTCTTGACCGCTGCCATCGCTACCCTGATTGGTCTGGTTTGTCCAGAGGTTACCCTGTTCCAAGAAACTAGGCTGGCCTTCTGAACCTCTGCCCCTCCAGGACAGAGTTCAGAAATCCATTTTAACAACAGGCACTCATGTTCTTAGAACGCCTGGTATTGTCATTTAGTGGAAACAGAATTGATTTAGTCCAGTTTATTCGAAGACCTGAGACATCTTCAATCCCTTTAACTTATCGTGTTAAGTGGAGTAAATTAGTATTACAGTCCTTAAAATATAAAATAATTTCACCTGCTACCCCAGAGCAAGCCCTTTGTCCAGATGAAACAAATGTATGCATATAGCCAAAGGTTCTATAGCTACCGTAAAAAAGCAGCAGCGATAACGGGCAGCTCTAACGTGTGCCACGCCCCAGGAGAAAGGAAGCCGACCGCTTACCAAACAATCCAATATGAGCATTATCCCCTGCATATCATAGTTTAACCGCCCGCAGAAAGTAGTCCGGTAATCCCACCTCTTCAAGTACTGTAAGCAAAGTCCCAGGCAACCGAGTCAAACGCCTTTTCAACGTCGAGTAGGGCACACACGGCTTGTACATCAGGATGTATCTGAGATAGTATATCAAAAAGGCAATGAAAATTGAGCGTGGTAGACCTTCCTGGCATGAAACCCGATTGAATGATGGTGGCAAGATGGGGAAGGAGACAATCAGCTAAGACCTTCCCAAAGATTTTTGTATCTAAGTTCAACAGCGAAATTGGTCCATACGAAGCACAGTCCAGTGGATCTTTGCCAGGTTTTAAAATTAAAGACACAACTGCCTCACGCAATGTAGAAGGGGGCTGCACAGACTGCATTGATTCCTGCCACATTTGTACCATGCGATTCACTATACCAAGCCTGCATTCCTTGTAAAATTCAGCAGTGATGCTGTCAGTGCCTGGTGCTCTTGAAGAAGGCAGCGATTTTACCGCTGCCATGATATCATCACTAGAGATGAGTGAAGCCAATGACTCGAGGGCAGCCTGATCCAACCTGGGCATCATTGTGTTATGCAACTGCTCAGACCTAAACTCTGGTTCAGCCTGCTCACAGGCAGCATACAATTGCTCATAGAATGCCCAGGGTCCGACACCACCCTCCCATCCCAAGTACAAATTACAGCTATGTGTCGAGAGCCCCCTCCTACCTAAGCATAAATGCCCCAATGGCGCCCTGGCCTACCCTCTTTGCCATACGTCTGCACCATGACTGGTTTCGCTAACTATTGCACCTCTCGGTCAACCTAAACCCGGGGAAAGGTCCAATTTAGCCTTAATAAGTGCTAGTATGTGTTCATTGTTGGAATCTCCCAGCTGAAGTTCCAGATGACAAGTATCCATTTCCAGCAAAGACAATTACTGCCTAATATCTTTAAGCATCCGGTGCTCCAACGTTATACAGCGCCCCCTAATGTAGACTTTAAATGTTTCCCATATAGTTTCCGCTGAGGACACCGACCCAACGTTACATTCGAAAAACGTTGTAAGGATTTCATGAATCTCCCCGCAGAACACTACATCAAGAAGGGGTGCATGATCATAATCTTGTCTATCGCACTCATCCACTTCAATGGCGAGTGATCCGAGAGCGTCCTGGGGAGGATAACGCATCCCCTGCTCATGCGCATCAATAGTGGGCTAGCCAGGGCATAATCGATGCAGGAGCTCCTATCATGCACGGACAAATAATTAGAGAACTCTCTGTCCCCAGGGAGCAACTTGTGCCGTACATCCAAAAGAAACAAATCACTCATACAATGCACTGCCCCGCGAGCTGCCCGAGAGAGAGGCCTAGGACCATCGGCAGACCTTGCCATAATAGTGTCCAGAATTGTATTCCAATAACCTGCCCAACTGAGATTAGTGTGAGCATATTTATAGCTTTTATGCAAGAGGGTCACATAAAGATCAGGGTCATCTATATCAGGCCCATAGATATTAAAGATGGTTATAGGACTGCCAGCTAAGATACCCTATTTAATCTGCCTTCCGGGTCAACCTCCAGCTCAACGAGCCTAAACCGTAATGACTTATTTATCAAAGTAATCACGCTACGGGAGCACGTGGAAAATGAGGTATAAACCTTGTCAGTTCCCCAGGTTCTGGCCATCTCTTCATTGAATCTACCCACCAGATGGGTCTCCTGTAATAATAGCATTTTAGCACCATGACGCATACAGTAGTTAACAACCTGACACATCTTACGTGGATCTTTCTCAGAAAGCACTTTTATTAAAAACGGAGTCGGGGTGACCAGGGAAGGAATGTGCCTATTTATGAATTTCAATTTTATAGATTTTGCATTTGATGTTTGTAGGTTTTTAAAAGTTGCTTTTAAATAGGTCTGGTATTAATGATCAGATTCTCTGTATGGTTTTATGTTGTAACATTAATTGTTAATGGCTAACACCTAATAAAATGGATTACTTCTTCCTGGGCTGAACCACACGGAAATTAAATAACATGGCATTGGAACGCCACCACATCACCGATCCTCAGTAATGCCTGTGGTTTGTTTCTTGGGCCATCACCGTTTCACCCTACTATGATGTTAGTGGACCGGTATCATCTGGACTAGCAGGTCAGTAAAAAGACAGGAAGGACTGCATTGGGCATGACTGTTCGTTCTTTATTTAGTCCCATACATTCATGAGAAACGGAGTTTTTTAATCATATATATTAGCTACTCGTAGAAATAACACAATGTCTATGGATGCATCTGGTCTTGACATAGAATGAATATCGATGCCAAGCAAGCTGGACCATTTAAATGTATAGGCCTGACATTGATGCCATTTCAGGGGAGTTCTTGATGCGCTTACCATGCAATAATGGACTTTTCCCTAGTTAGAAAAAGCATAATTACATACCTACCATAACAAACAAATTAGAAAGTACTTTGCTACCAGTAGCTAAGTCAACAACATTGATTTCAAATTGAATGTAGCATTGTAAATATGGAGAAAAACTTCAACCGCTGTTCATTACATTAACATAAGCAAAACAAACACTCTTTTTTATTTTATTTTAAAGTCTATTAATGAAAAACGTAGTCCTGGATACACCTCCATGAATGTGTGAAAATATATAGATTTGTACACATCCCTCCGCTGGAGTTCTATCTTCTAGTCCTAGTGACTGGCATTTTATGCCCATGCGCCGATTCTTGCTTGATGGACTTGAGAAGGTTTGCCAACATGGATTGCTTAGCTTTCATCACCAGAAGCAATAGAACCAGATGTAAAGCTGTGTGGGAATCTTTCCAAGATCGTCACAGTTTGTAAATAAGCATTGTCTAAATCCCTGGAGATATGGTAACACTATCCCGCTTGTTGATGCTTGTCGGCTATGTGTGGTGCCTCATGTCTCTGGCTAATGACAGGCTTGGGAAAGACAATAAGCGCTGTTTTACCTTCATATGCAATATCAATTTATTCGATGTTATATGATTGATTAATATTTCTGCATGTATTCCTCTGTACTGCATTATTGTATTATATATAAGCTTAATATTGTCCCATTTTACTTTTTTCTATTATTGCACATTTCAGTTTATTTAAAACAGAAACAGGTTTTACTAAATTAGACCAGTCCTCAGGGGGATGGGAACATGTTCTAGACACAGAGTACTCGTTACCTCAGCTCAAGGTCTGGTTATGTCTCTGTACTACTTCCACTACCATCTTCTCTACCACCTCCATTCCATCACACCACTCCCTCTGACTCTCATCCCATGATATTATGTTTTCATTATCACTTCCAGTCGCGCCTCCTCTCGCACCCTGTCTCCTACCTCCTCCTCTCCACGCGAGGGCCCTGACAATATCCCCTCCTGCTGAATCTGTTCTCCTTGCAATGCTACCATCTACTATATTTCACCCTTAACTTTCAACCCCTTTTTCTATCCTTCCACCTTCTCTGCTATGAGGGCCTCCTCCTTCAACTCCTTAAAGTCCCCCAGTTTCTGTCCCCTCTTTGCCCTTGATCTTACCACCTCCTCTTTCCTCTTCTTAATTCATACAATCTCCTTCTGTGTACCCTAAGTCATTTATCTTTAAACCACCTCTTTTCTTCCCTGGATTGTAATCTTATAAACACCTATTTTACCTGCTTAGCTATCAACACCGCCTCCAACTCCCCACTACTCCCACCTAGCCAACCTCTTATGTCTTCGCAGTTTCGGCCCCTATAGTTCTTTCGATTCTTCTGTGCATGAGCCCCCTGTTTCTGAACCCCACTTACTTCAACAACTCACACTCACTGAATGGACAGGTCAAGTTGTGCACTCTCTTAGACCATCTCCCTGAGTGAGACACTCTCTGAGGCCCCAACCCTACTGTTATCCCACCCCTGGCAGACAAGGAGATGTACACATTCGGACTGTGCCCCCACCCCTGTGAGACAGGAGAAATCTAAACATTGAGTGTGTGAATAACTTTTCATTCAATAGAATATCCATAATAAATTGATCATGTACACCTCTGTTACTCTCTCAAAGGCAGCACACGTGGTACTTCACACTCTGGGTTCATCAACCAAATTGTAGTTCATCATCACCTTGGTCACCACCATAATATAATTTATTCTCCAGAGCCTGAGCTAGAAGAATCAGTGGAAACTACAGTAGCACCACCCCCTCCACTGCCCAGGTTACCTTGTCCACTGGGACAGTGTAGGTCATCCTCTGACTTAACTATGATCTGCTCCTGACTTTAAGGACTGTATCAATGTGTTGCAATCAGTGTTCGTTTGTATCTCGACATAGTCAACTGGGATATTTTGTTCATTCGTTTCAATGAACATTAGTTGTTCTACATGAGCTACACAGAGGCATCTCATGTGGAAAATGACAATGGTTCCAGCAGCACTTGAACACACTCTGATGGTGCACTGGCTGGGGGCAGCTTAGAATGGCAAAGGCTATACAGACAAGTGCTGCTGGCCACAAGAACTGCGTACAGAACCAGTGGGTAAAACCTCCTTGCCAACCTGGCATGTGTCATTTAAATATTCATCCACCATCTGTGGAGCTGTATGCCTACAAATGATACCTGTTGTTCTCCAAGGACCAGACACCTTGACGAATGCAGACCTGGAAGCGATCCCAACAGGGATGTATGTGTGCAGAATCTGGAAGCGATTTTCACAATGGTATATTTGCATGGTTGCACACCCCAGTTGCAATAGAGAGCACGTTACCAGATGAAGGCAGACTTCTTACTGGCTGTTGGGGATGCTCAGTTGTTGGCTGTCCTTTAAGTGCCTGCTTTGAAAGCAAGCTTGCAAATGCCACTCGGGTGAAGTCTTAAACATTCCAGCAATGTCCTCTGTTAGTGTCATCATAATGGCTATAGTCTGGAAAGCAGCCACCTTAAAACAGGGGTAAAACAATGATGCCAAAAGAAACTCAATATTTTCTTTCATGCATTTTATATGTGGGTCATTCTGAAAGATCACACGCAGTTCTCTCACCAGCTGCACAATGTCTGACTCGCCCATGTTATCATTTTCCTTTGGTGTTCCAGACAGGTTCATTTTGAGAAAGTAGATCAATGGAAGTACCTCACTAAGTGACACAGAGCTATGGCTAACACGCTGGGTGACTTTCTCAAAGGTCTGCAACAAGGAGAAACCATCGTGAATGGCCTGCCACTGAGTCAGGGTGAAGAACGACGGATAGATGAACAACTTTGACTGAAGTTATAGTCACTGAAAGCACTGCTTTGCTCACACAGCCAGTCAAGCAAATGCAATCTTGAATACCGGTGAGTTGGAACAGACATTTTTAGCTGGTGGTGTAGGAGTGTGTGCAACACACTCAGGGTCCGATTCTCAAGTTGGTGTTAATTACCGAAAATGTCGTAAAAAAGTGCTAACGACATTTCGGTAATTACGACCTATTCTAAAGGTGGTGCAATCTTCCGAAGTCAGACTGATTGCGCCACTTTCACAATATGGGTGCCGGTTGCTAGGTAGGGCTGAAAACCGACATAGCAACCGGCACTTTCGTTATCTCTCCTTTTGCATGGGTATTCTTGTGGCACTCCTCCAATTTTGGAACTGCCTGAAATTGGCGCCGAAGTACGGTACCAAATCGGTGTCGTACAGGAGGAGTGCCACAAGAAGAACATGCACAGGAGTAATGCCACAAGAAGCACAGAACTGTTTGGGTGTGCAGATGGTGACAGGTGGGTCCTGCACTGCATCTTAGTTTGCAGAAGATTGCATACTGCCATCCATGGTTCTACTATGGATGGCAGTATGCACTCGCCTGCAAACAAAGATAAATAAATGCAGTGCAGGAGCCTCCTGTCACGATCTGCACACCAAAACAGCAAGTGCTTTTTTGTTTTCATCTCGGCAGCATTTTCGTTAAATAACGATTCCCTTGTTATTTAACGAAAATGCTGCCGAGATTCTGCAATCCGCCTATTTCCATTTGAAACAGGCGGATTACAGGGAAAGCACTGTCGTGCTTTGCCAAGACGCCCAGGCCCACATGAGGATAGCAATGGTACCTGAGCGTCAACAAATGGTGCAGTGAGTCGTGCTATTTAGCACCCTCACTGCGCCATGATGAGAATCCGGCCCTCAAAGCATTCCTGGCACTGTATGACCGGCGTAAATTAGAACAGATGTTGTGTGCCACGGCAAGCATATCATGGACAAGGGATCAATCACTGACAAAACCTGTCACCACAAGGTGGAGAACATTTGCAAAGCATGGCACATGCATTGTGTTCCCGAGCCTTAGTTCAGCAATGAGATTGCTGCCAATGTCTGCTGCCACAACGATCAATGCTTGCTGCTGGAGAGTTAGTTACTCTGCCACCACCTGCTCCATTTCATACCAGATCTCTGCTCCTGTGAGGCGCATACCATGAAAATGTTGCACACAAAAAGTGGCTTGTTGGTAGACAGCATTGGCTGCCTCCGGGGACTTCACTTGCCCGCCACTAGAGGAGAAGGAACCCCGATGTGCTTTTACAGCCAGTGGTTTGACCGCCGTCGCTTGTCCATAGTGAAGCGGACATTCCCACCTTCTGACCTGTCCAATGCCTTTCTCATCACAAGAACTACTGCATTATGCAATGCAGGTACAGCTTTGCATAAAGAATATCCAGCAGGGAATTAACCAGTGAGCATTAGCACTTGCAATCAGCTCTCAGAAACCTTTGTTTTCTTGTAAGGCATATATCAGAAGGCCTACTGTCAGCATTATCGGCAACTTAACTTTGAGCAGCTGTACTTGTGGATGATTACAATGATATTTCTGACCTGCTGGGGCTGAGCTGGTGCATGGACATTGCTCACCTTCGGCTACTTTAAGTTTGGATTCTGCCGATGGCACTGGCAGACCCACTACTTTGCTTAAAGACTGACACACCTCAACGTTCTGGGTTCAATGTATGTGAAAGTACCAGAATGCTGCTGGGTCTTCATTGGTTCCCATGGGTATGCTGAGTGGTCGCCCTCTTGTGTAAAATCTCACTTCAGATCAAGGGCTGCTCCTTAAATTGCAAATAGTTCAAAATGTGCCCACAAGACTGGTGTGCGATCCAGGGTGAAGAGTGCACGTCTTGCCAGTCTTGCACTTGCTTCACTGGCTTCCAGTTGAGCACTGCAATAATGTTAAACCTTTGTGCCTCGTACACAAGGCTTATTATTATTTCACTCCTCTGTTTTTTAGTTATAGATTTTGTAAACATTCATCCTCTCGAGTTTTTAGCGCTGCATCTCCAGGACGTCTTGTTGTGCCAGGATTCAGATTGGTAGGGTGGGGGGGTTGTGCTTTCTCAGTTCAGGCTGATAAGCTCTGGAATTCATTACCAATTGGACTCTGCCTTACCGAATCTTCAGGGATGTAGAGATTCATTTAAGACTTTCGTATTCCCTCATTAAGGTCGTCTTGTCCTGGTGGTTTTGGTCAATATGGTTTCTATTTTCATGTTCAGCAACAGGATGCCTTTATAAGGTGATTATTTGTGCTTTTTTAAGTTCTTCTCAACATACCATACCATACCAAACTATACTATAACATACCATACCAAGGGTGGATGGCGAGGGATGACAGAAAGGCAGCAGGCTTGATAAGTTGGGTTGGGCAGGCCGAAGGGACACAGGGATGAAGGGATGGAGTGAGGGACATCAGGGTGTTTGGGCGGTGTCCCCCGGAAAGGAAAAAATGTAGAATGAGCATCAGGAAGGCTGGAGGGCCACAGGAGAGTGGGTATGGCGATGGTGAGAGAGCAGCACAGAGGAGTAGAGGAGTGTCCCTCAAAAGGTAAAGAGTGCCTTTAAATGCAGCCGTAATCTTCTGACGGCAGACCGACAGAAATCTGAACCCCATAAATTGATAATTCCAATTCTTGCATTGAAGTACTTAACATATTGCATACATTATTCGGATTACTGAGTTTGCTCCATCTCTCATTGTGCTGGGGTAATTTTCTATCTTTTTCTTTTCAAAAGCAGTCAAGAAGATTTGCAAAACCACCACACACACACATTATAATGTTTGTGTCGCTAAGAAAAAAAGGCCATGATATTTTACACTCAAGGATTTTAACATTTTTTACAAGGGGGTTTTGTTCGTTTCATTTCCTGCTGCTAAATTCTTAAACTGACAAAATCCTGCTGAACAATTTTGAGAGCTTGGTACAAATTCGAAACCTCTCCTTACCACTCACAATGTTCATCAACGAAGGCACCTCTATTTACCACGTGCAATGTTCCTCAACGAAGGCACCTTTCCTTATCACTCGCAATGTTCCTCAACAAAGGCACCGCTCCTTGCCACTTGCAATGTTCCTCAATGAAGGCACCTCTCCTTACCACTCGCAATGTTCATCAACAAAGGTACCTCTATTTACCACTCGCAATATTCATCAACGAAGCAACCTTTCCTAACCACTCGCAATATTCCTCAGCGAAGGCACCTCGCCTTACCATTCGCAATGTTCCTCAGCGAAGGCACCTCACCTTACCACTCGCAATGTTTCTCAGCGAAGGCACCTCGCCTTACAACTCGCAATGTTCATCAACAAAGCCACCTTTCCATACCATTCGCAATGTTCATCAATGAAGGCATATTTCCTTACCACTCGCAATGTTCATAAATGAAGGCACCATTCCTTACCACCCCCAATGTTCATCAACGAAGGCATCTTTCCTTAACACTTGCAATGTTCATCAATGAAGGCACCTTTCCTAACCACTCGCAATGTTCATCAATGGAGGCACCTTTCCTAACCACTCGCAAAGTTCATCAATGGAAGGCACATTTCCTTACAAATTGAAGAGCCCCAATCTCAATTTCACGTGTTCTTCTATTGAACTCAATCTTAGACTCGTGTAAGCAGTTTTGGTATTGCCCCACTCCGTCCCGAGAAGATATTGACCACCATTAACTTCCTTAGGGCATATTCAAGACTTGCCTTTGAATGGGCAAAATGTTTGTAAAGTTGAAACGTTGACTCAATTCATGTGTGCAATAGCAATGATTTAAGGGGACACAGACACCTGGTGTCCTTTAGGCTCTCTTGCTGAAAGCTACCTCTGCATTTCATGATTTTATTGATGATATCTTTGTGTGCCCTGCTTAAAAGAGGGCACTTTTTGCACGAATCAGCATAAAGTCTATTCGTAATTGTAGTGCAGTTATTTTTTCATTAACAGTGTTCAAGGTTGTCTTCAATCTAACAGAGTACAATTTGTGTAAATATACAATTTGTATTTAAAAAAAATAGAATATATATTTTACGTTATTCAAGAATATATATTCTGGTTGGCGCCATAAATGAATGGTCATTGTTGGGCATCTGCTTTTGTCCGGATAGGAAAATGTAGTGTTTAGAGCTTTTGTCTTGTGCGGCTCATCCTCGGTCATGTCAGATTGTGGTGTGTGATATGTCCAATTCCTAAAGGCAATGAAGAACAAAGAGTATTGTGGCATTTAAAACCATGTTGTCAATTGTTTTATTTTATTAGCACCCCAGAGAGATTCTGAGTGTCAAAAGAAGCACAATTTGGCAAAATGTCTTGATTGCTGCAGAAATCTCCCACAGGTTTAAAGAAAATACATTGCCTTGTCTCCTTCCAGCCTCTCATTATTGGGGGGATTAATCCTGCCCATGAAGTCTACTCTTGCCCCATAGGCAGCCAGCTCTCAGAAACCCGATGCCTCCCTCTGATAAATGTACACATTTAACGAGAGACAAGAAGAGGTTCAATAACCTCTTGGTCAGTTACATGTTAGACAGCATCCTTTGGAAGCCCTGTGATTGCCTTAGAGAGACAGGAGCGGAAGAGCAGCGGGACCTCCCATTCACAAGCCAATCTGGTTGCAGAAACGTTCTGGAGTGAGGGTACCTGGTCTAAGAGGGTAACATTTCAACCATTTGACACCTTTCTGACTGTGGTGGAATAAAGGAATATTGCACTGAAATTCCTGATGATGCATTCTCCAAACCTTAATCCAGAAGGTCTACAGACAACCTGCGGCCAATCAAAGGTGTGCAATTCCAAAAGCCTCCCCCAAGGATGGGCTCAAATCCTGTCATTGCAGCCTGTAAGGAAGAACCTTGGTGGCTCTTGACAAGATGCTGCAGCATTCAGCGACCTGATGTCTCTTCTGTCCATGAATACTGAAAGCCATCAGGTACAGCCAACAGCAATCTCCTAGAACTCATCGTCAGCAGTCAGAGTTCAAGAGCACCGAGGTGCCTGTAGCCCTTTCATCGGCTGTGTTACTGAGTTGTCCTGCAATCACCCAGTTGGCCTTGCCTGCTCTGTTTCAGAGGTTTTGTGTAATGTTGCAAAGCACTTTGATTAAAGCTGTGAAGCCAGATATCCTAAAGCCGTCTTAGCGTCATGCTTTCTCCGAGGGAAATAACTGTTAATCTTCACACAATGTCACTTCTATGCAGGCAGAGGGAGAAGTCTGTTCCCAAGCTGGGAGGGAGCGAGACAGCATCTCACCCCCAGCACAGGATTGCTCCATCACAGTCCCACAGTAGTCTTCTTTTGGGCTCACTGCACAAAAATCCCAAACTGTAGTGGAAAAGGTTGCTTTAATGTGACAGGCCACAGCTTACAAAAAACCCAATAACCTGGCTCCCTGGCCTTACAGATCAGTTAACAATCACCAAAAATTAACGAATTAAGCAATTTACAATTCATCACTTCGCTCCCCTCCCCCTCAATTCCTTTCAACCTTCATTCCTGCTTTCTCCACCCATCTGCTCCCCGTGGCCATGCCCCTCCTTCTTCAATATCTCTTGCCCCTATTTGTAAACCCAAGCTAGTCTCTTCGTGCAACCAGCGCCACCCCCCTCCTTTACCGTGTTGTACCCCGTTTTGCTCCCCCCAACCATCCTCCAAAGAGCCATGTCCCCGGCAACAGAAAAACCCTCCCATAGGTGTTCTTTCAGCTCCCCTCATCCCCCCATTACTCTCTTCTACCTCCAACACTTTTATGATACCCTTCAACCACCAACCTAACATCAATCAAATAGTACTGGCTTCTCATAAGTGACAACTTCATTCCATCCTCCCGAAACAAATCAAAAGCTTCATATTTTATTTCCTGGTGCGCAAGCGTCTGCACCCCACAGGACCTGCAGAATTTCACCATTTCCCTGTTAATCTTTTTCCTCGTCTGTTCCACCGTCCCCTCCTTCACAGCTCTTCTCCATACCCTCCTTGGCATCTACTTGGTCCAAACCAACACAACCCAGGGCCATATCTCCCTCAACTAACTAAGGTCCCTCTTCATCTGTTTTAACAATGCCACACCAGTATCCCTAACCAAATCATTCTCCTCTGCATGTAAAATCAGAGCCGCTGGCACCCCATGAAGCTCTCTCCTACCCGCCAGCATAGGGAACAGTTGGTCCCACCTGAGTCCCCCCACCCCAGACCATCTCAACAAGGCCACATTATAACTGCACCCCCAACTGGGTACCGAAAACTCTTTTTGCCTGCCCATTTTACTATGCAGTGTCCGCATATCCAGATCTGAGGCAACTCACTACTCCTCTGTGCCACATCTGAAAAAGACAAAACAGTGAGCCTCCTCTCTGATAACCCCTCCCCCCACCAGCCCTTCGTTAACTAAGGGCCCCCTTTTCCCAGATCTCTGATCCCTTGTACTTGGCCGATTTCAAGCACGCGAGGCTCTTTACTTTCTCTTCAGACAGACCCAGCCTGCTAGCTTTGGACACCGCCCCATCCTAAAAGAATGAGTTCCCAAAATCTCACCCCGCCAACAGGGCCCTCCTCATCACCCCTAAAACCTGAGATGCTGTCACCCCTGCACTGTTTTCATTCTGGAAACCAAACCCTCTCTTCCTGTACATCTCTTCCGCCACAGCGCTCCCGCCTTCACTGGACACAACTCAATTTCGAAATGCACATTTTTATAACCACGCTGTCTTCTGACAGACTGAAGTCCTTCCACAGCAGACCTCCGTCACCTTTTCCCTTCATAACCAGCTCTGACACTTGAAATGCCCCAGAAAACAAGCACATAAAACACGTCGAGAACATGTCTCTTTCCCATGGTGACCAGCATACACCCTTGATGACCTGGAACAACTTCTTTTACAGGGCCGCTGAAATTGGCCTCCTATTGTTCTTCCCCTTCCCTTTTTCCCTTGCTCTTCTTTCCAACATCCTACTTGCCATTTCCGCCCGCTGTTCTTAAAGTCCCAGAATAATTTCCAATAAAAAGCAATGCCCTCCAGCTTCCCTGTCATCATTAACCTGGACCAACCCTTGCACATACAGCTCAATATAAATGTTATCACATCCCACCTCCTTTTTTCCTCAGCATCCTCCATATCCTTCTAACTGCACGTTCCCCCTTTTAGAAACTCCAACCATGCTCTCCTGTATGCAGCCTGTGTTGCTGGGGCTAGTGAACCGTCTACTAAATGCAGGGCTCTCAATCTTCTAGCTGCCAGAGCTCCTTTGGGATCTGGTGCCCTTCCACCTCTGCCTCCAGTGCCAGTCCACAGAATCTATGCCACTGAAAATGAGATAATGCATCAGCGATGCAGTTATCCTTCCATGGCACGTGTGTTGCTCTAAACAACACATTCCACTGCAGCCACCGCAGCACCAATTCCTTCAGCCTGGCTACTCTCTGGTACCTGGCTAACTGCTTGTTCACAATGTTGACCACCAACTTTGTTGTCCACGTTGAAATTCACTTTGTTATTCTGCAGCTCTCTGCCCCAGAAGTCCAACGCCACTAGCAATGGGAAAAACCCCAAGAAAGCTATGCCCCTCTCTCCTCTCTTCCATTGTGAAGATATGTGGGCATCTGATCTTAATTCCAAGAATAGCAACAAGGAACACCTTTTCACTGCACACGTCAATACTCTTTGTTCTGTTAATGTTTGTTTTCTACCTTTGCACGTACAATTGTTTTGCAGTCAATCGCACACACACGAACATAAAACAAAGGAAGTAATTCCCTTAAGCGAAACCTCTCAGCCTTCAAACCTTCAATGTTTCCAATTCCTGGCCTTTTTGCAAAAACCTAAGGGCAGCAACAAACATGATGTTTAAAAATATAGCTTTTTCCCTATTTACTCCAAAAACATTTGCTCCCAGTAAACTGCATAATTTGGCATGGTGACTCGATGTCACCTGAGCATGGTTCTCCAATTTTGTGCTTTCATGTAATGGGTTAATGCATTGTGGTAGTACACCAGTGGCCTGGAAGGTTATGCAGAGAATTGGAGAGCGCACCTTTCCTTGTTTTTTCATTTTTCGCAGGACCTTGAGGGGTGGAATCCTCGAGACCTGACAAGGTGCGCACCAGGGTTATATATGCCCGGCTTTGGAGTGCCTCACTTGAGGCTACACTCCCCCCCTTTCTCAACTGTGGGATTGGGCGTGAGCGTTTTCTCTGCTGACCAGATGACTTCATCTACCAGTAGCCCTTGCAGCAGATTTTTATCACCTGCACCTGCGGTGAGCTGCAAGTCCACCCAGCCTCCCTGATGACGTGTATTGGCACAGAAACCGGTCGGAGGAGTACACCAGTGGCCTGGAAGGTTATGCAGAGAATTGGAGTGCGCACCTTTCCTTGTTTTTTCATTTTTCGCAGGACCTTGAGAGGTGGAATCCTCAAGACCTGACAAGGTGCGCACCAGGGTTATATATGCCCGGCTTTGGAGTGCCTCACTTGAGGCTACACTCCCCCCCTTTCTCAACTGTGGGATTGGGCGTGAGCGTTTTCTCTGCTGACCAGATGACTTCATCTACCAGTAGCCCTTGCAGCAGATTTTTATCACCTGCACCTGCGGTGATCTGCAAGTCCACCCAGCCTCCCTGATGACGTGTATTGGCACAGAAACCGGTCGGAGGAGTACACCAGTGGCCTGGAAGGTTATGCAGAGAATTGGAGTGCGCACCTTTCCTTGTTTTTTCATATATATATATATATATATATATATATATATATATATATATATATATATATATATATATATATATGTATATATATTTTTTTTTACATACCTCCACCCATCCCAACAGGGCCTTACTAAACTCACTCCTTAGAGGCCCCAACACTGCCCTAAAACCGCAAAGGCAAGAAAGGCACTGGACGAACGTAACGCCGTCAACCGTCGCTTGCTCCCGAACCTTCGCTGCCCCTTATATATCCCCAGGACGGGGGCACGCTATCCACAGGCTAGCTCGCTCGCCTGTGCAGCACCCAAAACCACCCCAGGGGAAACGCTTGCGCATACCCACCAGGGCCCCCGTGTGGTCTGTGAGAAAGGATCGGAGTGATCCATAATGTAGTTGAAGAAGCCAGTGCATTTTCAGTGGACACTGGCCTCCTAGGAAAATGATACGTCTACCAGTCAAATGTATACATTTCGGAGATAAAGTAGGTTAAAATAGTTATCTTTGTTTTTCCTGTACATCTCTTTCTTGAGGTTTTGAAAATGGCAGCCACTATAAAAGAAAGCAGGTACATGTATTAGTCTTATTAGGAACATGGCAGTTTCTAGAAAATATTGCACACAGGGCAAAACACCAAAATACACCCCCTCCATGTTGATCCTCTACTGCTTTCCCGCACTGCAATATCATTAGGCCATTGCTAGTTAAATACCTTTTTATTGATTTGTACTATTAATTGATAAGAATACAATGTATCCAACAATATTTCAAACAGGAATTATTTTTCATTATCCCATGTTCATGTTTATTGCCTAAATGAAGAGCCCTCTCCTACATGTTACTTTGGCAAAAGTGTTTATTACTGCAGCATAATCTATTTTCCCAACAATTCTGCTTTCAAGTAATAGTGTTACAAGAGCCAATAGCTCTCTTGAGTTGGTCAACACACTCAGACGCTATTCAAAATGCTCTGGCAGAACAAATGCGTGTGAACCAAAGGGAACGAGTTAGGAGGTGGCGAAAAGGGAGGCAGTTTCCAGCCATATTAAGTAAGGTTAGGATACAAAGTGTGCCTTGAAGCCTCTTCAAATCGCTATAGAGGAAGACCAGAGAAGTAGGTAGGCTATTAGGCTATGAAGTGAAGCAACCATATTGCCATATTTTCTGCTTACCTGGACAAAACATAACTTTTCTGTTTTCATTTTTTGTGTTCCGATTATTATAAACCTTTTATAACTTACACATCACATTATTATGCATAATATAGAGTTTAAATACAGTACACACATAAAAAAATCCTTTGATATATTACATAGGACCAAAATCATCCTTACATTGTTTTAAATAGAAATGAGCATCTTTAAAACCCGACTTCCATGATTATATGGAGGTAGTTAATAGAGGCAATTATTAAGGCAATTTCATAACCATTCAGGATTCTTACCCAAGAATGGACTCCAGACTAGCTTGATGATGGATAAAGAAACTAAAAAAAGCTATTTTGAATAATGTGCAAAGCAATGCATTCTATAAAGAAATGTTCTGATGTTTCAGTTGATGAGCATTTAATGGGAAAACACCTGCCAAATGGTGTGCTTGCATGAGCATGATAGCTCAGCGGGTTCAGCGCTCGCTGCTGTGATCAGAGCGTGATCTGAATGTCACAGATTCGAATCCCGGCAAGGCCAACTCAGCGTTTCATCCTTTCAAGGTCGATAAATGAGTACCAATTTCGGTTGGGTGATATTGTATGTAAATATGTGCTCTGTAAAGCGCTTTGGATAAAAGTGCTATATAAATAACACATCATTATCATTAATGGGAAAACCTGGTATATGGTGAGAGTATCTGAGCATAGAGGATGGCAATATCTAGAAACTCAATACGTAGTTAGGCATGTGATGGCAATAGCTGCCTAATGGTGCATGTTCCTGCGCATATAATGTTACATTATATGCCCAGTTGCTACCACCTCTTCAATATTCGCAAAGTCTGCTCCTCTCTCACCTTCCATGCGACTAAACCTTTGATCTCCTCCCTTATCTTCTCTTGCCTCTTCTATTGCTCCTCTTTACTCTTTGGACTACCTACTTCTCATTTTGCCCCCCTCATATCGATCTACCACTCAGCCGTCTGTACCCTCTGTCTCCTTACCCCTCATGACTCCATCTCTTCTTCGCTTTCCTTCCTTGGCTGGCTTCCCTTTCACTCCCAACTTAAATTTAAGTTCCTCTGTCTAGTCTTCAAAGCTCTCCATGATCTTGCTTCCCCCTCTCTCCTCTCTTTCTACACTCCTTCCCGCTCCCTTCATTCAGCTGACCACTTCCTTCTCACCGTCCCTCCTTCCCCATGTGCCTCCTCCCATTTCCGCTCCTTTCCGCTCCTAGCCCCCCTGCACTGGAACTCCTTACCTCTCTCAATCCGCTCTATACCTACCATTTCCTCCTTTTGCACTTCCCTGAAATCTCTCCTTCTCCATTCCTCACCATGAAACCTTCCCCACCTCTCATTCTCTCTCCTTCCCTCGAATCTACCCTATGACCCTCTCTCTACCCTCCCCCTTCCCCATCCCCTTCCTCATTTTCACCCTTATACCCCTTCTGTTTCCCTCCTCCTTCCCTTCCTCACCCCTTCCCTCTTCCCTCACAGATTAATTGCTCTACTTACTGTTTTATTGGTTTGATTCATGATTGTAAATTGCTTCTACTGTTATAATGTTCTATGTATTCTGTTGATATAAGGTAAAGCGCTTTGGATTAAAGTGCTATATAAACACAATAAATACAAATAAAAAATACATTCTGGAAATAGCTACACGCCAGATGGATAGCCTATGTACAGCATGTTTGTTTTTGGAATGGGAGAACACAGTGCATCAGGTTTTGAAACCCTGGTTGTGCCGACTAAGCCCTTAATTCTTCTGAGGGCGATGGATCAAGTACCATCAGTGAGTATTAATAACGCGTCTTAATAGAGATCTCCGGTCCATCTACATGAAGCTCTATAAGAATCACAAAATTATAGTTATATCATGCAAGTACAATGCCAACATATTTCAATTCTGTTCGTTAATGTTGTCTGATGGCAAAAGCTGGCAATTTGTGTGAGTACCTGGCAACAGTACTGTATGATGGCAATACCCGCAGTAGGTTGTATGTTAGCATATCCTGGCAAAACCTATCACATAAACGTAACTCGGACATGCGTTTGTAACACTAGGTACATTGTGAAGATATGTGGGCATCTGATCTCAAGAACAGGAATAGCAACAAGGAAAACCTTTTCACTGCACACGTCAAAACTGTTATTTTTATTAATGTATTTTTTCTACCTTTGCACGTACAATGGTTTTGCAGTCAATAGCACAAACACAACATAAAACAAAGGATGTAATGCCCTTAAGCACAAACCCCTCAGCTTTCAAACCTTCAATATTTCCACCTCCTGGCCTTTTTGCAAAAACTTAAAGGGCAGCAACAAACGTGATGTGTAAAACTAGCTTTTTCCCTATTTACTCAATAAACATTTGCCTCCCATCAAACTGAATAGTTTGGCATGGTGACTCCATGTCACATGAGCATGTGTTCTCCAGTTCTGAGCTTTCATGTAATGGGCCAATGCATTCTGGTAGTTGTAGTCTTTTTTTTGTTTCAACTGGATTAACACCAGAAAACAATGATTCTCAAATTAAACCTCTGTTGTTTTTAGATTACATGCAGCCACACATTTGTTTACCCAAAACCATCCCACAAACAAAATGAGCCTAGTCACCTGCTGTAAATCCAGAAATGAACGCCAATTCCCAATTCCTCACCTCTTCTTAGTACACCTTCCTTTGGCCATTTACTTTGGTTCTCCACTCCTGCCCAACAACTGCCTACACATGCAGGCAGTCTCTGCCATTATTATTAAGCCAGAAAGAAGCCCCTTCAGTCCACCATAAAGTCTGAACCCTCTATTCTGGACATTCCCTCCATTTCTATACAGAAATGATCACACTGTCCAAGGTTGTGGGGTCTTTTAGGGATGTTTAGTTGAACAACGAGATGCTAATTTGGAAGATGGGCGCCTTCTTTAAAAAAGTCTGGGCAGGCAGTGCAGGCTTTTGTCCCTTGTCTCTCTCTGCATAGTGCTACTCCCTGCTAATTGTGTGAAAATGCAGCCTCTGCTGAGCCACTTGCCCCAACTGTGCCCTGGCCCGTCTCCCAGTTGGCTTATTCCTAGCAATGGGCTTCATTAAGACACATCTATAATACAAAATGTTTAATCTAATGTTATGCATATCCAAGCATTCAAAATGTCTAGCTATCATTTACTCAAGAGCTGACAACGTACATAGTGAGGTCAGCAACCAGCCGCTCTCCAAATGTTTTGGAATATAGCTCCCAGGATCCCTCACAATTGACTATGCTGGCTAAGGCTGATGGTACTTGTAGTCAAAAGCATCTAGACAGCCAACCACTCACTGAAGCAAATGATATAGGTAGAATACAAGCAGCGTATACTTCAACAACAGTTTCACTGCATAAAGTTGACCAATTAACAGCCATCACACTGAGGCCCCCTCTTATATATGCCTATCACCTATTTATTTACATTTGTGAGTGGAGGAAAAACATAATAAAAATGGTTAAGGTTACTACGTATAAACAAATGGTCTAGTTACACTTTACTTTAACCTTGTTTTGGAGTGTTGGTAGTAACCTCAACAATGGCATTCCCAACCTTGGGAGACCTAACTTTTTTATAGATGGAAACCTTAACTCTTTTATACAAAGGTTTTTTCACCACTGAGTTCCCCTATTTCATTTGTTTGTGTTTGGCTGCCTATTCTTTTATATGTGCGTGTGTGTGTATGTATGCGTTGATCATTGCGTGTGTGTTTGCCAACTGTCATAATTAGTCTTTTTAGTGTATGTCTGTGTGTTTAATTACAGTGCTGCTCACTGTTGTGTGTTACTTTTTCTCCCCCTGTGACTTCCTTGTTGTGACACCCCCCCACCCCACTGAGCATCCTGAGTTGTATGCCACAGGGCTGTGCATCTCTCTCGCTTCCCTCAGGCCTGTCTCCTCCCTCCTACAACCCTCGCACCCTCTCTGGTGCTCGCTGTCTCTCCAATCTTCTCTAACTGCTACTCTATCACCTATCCTATCCCTCTCACTAAGTCTGGAAGGAAGACGTTCAAGAGGGACATCCTGGTCGCCAACCCAGGCCTACCTATCACTGATATCTTCATCAGGGCTTTCTCCAGACAGACTCTCACCGACATCCTCTTTGTCGTTCCATCTCCAGACCTATGGACCCTTCATATGGTCTCGGCTCTCTCTCCTATCTCTTCCACTCCCATTAACGGTGACACTCGATGGGAGGCCCTTTTGGCTTCCTTCCACTCCTCCAAGGCCATCATTAATATCTATCGGAATGGCACCATCTTGGTCCAGGGCCCTCAGCCCAAACTCCTCCTGTTTTATAGGCATCTCCCGCATCTTATCAACTCCCTTCCCTTTCCTCCCACTTCTACTAGCACCTCTTCAGAAGGAAGTGGAGGACTTTGGGTGCATCCTAGGAACTATTGGCCAGCCGCCTGCTCCAAAGGCAATACAGACTCTCTGTCCTGTCCAAGAAGAGAGCACACATTCTAGCCCTTGTCTATGCAGCCTCTAACAACATGGCCAAACTCTTTAAAATATGTAAGGAACTGGCCAATCTTATTGCAGTCACTAACTCTCCTGTTCCATCTCAGGCCCTCCGTGCGACTCTGGCCTCTCACTTCTCCACAAAAACTCAGGACATCCTGTCCTCTAGCTCCTTATCCTCTCTTGGCCATCTCTCCTTCTCCTCCACCTTTCTCCTCTTTCTCTCTGACAACACCTGACAAGGTTTCTAGACAAATCCGATCTATGAAACAGTCGTCCAAACAGGTTCTCCCCTGCTCATCCAGAACCATGAAGGACCATATTGACACCCTCGCTCCAGTCTTGGCTGATTTCTGTAATCATTCTTTCACCATTAGAAATGTCCTCTCTCTCCTTAAGCCCTCCCTTGTCCACCCTCTCCTCAAGAAGCCGTCTGCTGATGCTACCTGCTCGGCAAGCTATCGCCCAATATTTATCATCCCTTTCCTGGGAAAGCTCTTGGAAAAGCTGACCATCTCCCTGCTTAATCTCCACATTGAATCTGTTGGTTGTCTCCATGACCATCAATTCTGGCTTCAGAGCTGCTAGAAGCACGGAAACTGCTCTACTGAACACCTGTGAAGATCTGCTTTCTAACCTTGATTCCAGCATTCCTTCTGTCCTCATCCTCCTTGATCTTTCCTCTGCTTTCAACATGGTCAACCATGCCATCCTGATCAATCGACTCTGTGAGTATCTGGGCATCATGGATCAGGCACTGGGGTGGTTGACCTCCTTCCGCTTGGACCGCCACTCCCAGGTCAAGCTTGGTCCTTTTCTCTCTGCCACCTCTCGTTCTACCTTTGGCGTTCTACAGGGCTCTATCCTCTCACCCTGGTTTTTCAAACTGTACTTGGACCCTTTGGCCCACCTGATCTCTTCCTTCTCCTCTCCTCTAACCTTCAGTGTTATGCGGATGACACTCAGCTTTCCTTCAGACTCCCTTCATCCTCCTCTCCTCTCTCGCTCATTCTTGACTGTCTATCTGTGAATCAGGATTGGTTCTCCTCCAACGATCTCTGCCTTAATGCCAGTAAGACAGATCCTTCTCATTGGGACCCCTGCTCCCCCTTTCCCTATCTCACTCTGTCCACCATCCATGGGCCCTCTTCCTTCGCCTTCCTGTGAAGCAAAAAGCCTTGGTGTCATCTTCGACTCCACTCTCTCATTTTCTCTTCACATCTCAGACGTCGTCAAGAAGTCCCACTACCAGCTGCACCTCCTCAAAGAGACTCTTCCCTTTCTCACTTTCCCCCAGAAGCTCACTGTATCCAGAGGTCTGGTTCTCTCTAGGCTAAACTACTGCAACAACCTCTTTCTCAATCTACCGTCCTCTACTTTCCGCCCTCTGCAACTAACCAAGAACAAGACTGTGAGACTTATCCATGGCCTCAAGCCCAGGGACCGTATCTCTCCAGCCCTGTAAACTCTCCACTGGCTCCCAGTGGCTGCAATGATCAAGTTCAAGACCCTTTGCATTGTCCAGAAGGCTTTATTTGGCCATGGGCCCACACTACACCCAATGCTCTCTTCCAAAATACCTTCCTTCTCAAGCCCTTCGCTTAGCTACCTCCAACCATCTAAGGGTCAGACGCTTCTCCGGGCAGAGAGTGGGGGTTCGATCTCTCTCTTCTGAAGGTTCATCCTTCTGGAATGGCCTCCCTGCCCCTCTCAATCTCGAGCCAGACCACCTGAAGTTCTGTACTGCCTCTGGGCCTACCACACACTTAGGGGCAGTAACTGTAACCCTACATTTCCCCTAGCACTTCTCGTTCTCACACTTGCACGATCTGAATGACACAAGGCCTAGTAAGATTGTTTGTCTTGTCCTCCCTCTGTCTTCCCTCCCTTGCCTGGTTGCGCCTAGCAACACTTGTGTACAGGCACGTTATAAATGACTTATCATATCATATCAGTTATTTTCTGTGTGTACTGTATGTGCTAGTGTTCCTTCCGAACATATTGCATGTGAGGGATCGAACATTCCGAGCATATTGCATATGCGCCTTTTACATTGCTCTTTTGTGTGGACAATCTGAGCATATTGTGTGTGCTAGCTTGCAGTCGTCACATATTGCATGTGCTGATTGGGTCTACTCATATTCCGGGCATAATGTGCATGTGTGTATTACTTGTTGTCTTTCCATTTGCATGTACCAAGCTTGTACTGTACAGTTATATTGCAAATCTTTGGTATGTACTTATTGTGGTTAGGCATTACTATCTATAAATATAGAACACTTACGTAGGTTTCTGTACTCAGCGGATGTAATTTATCAGTGTTAGGTTTTCCTCTGATGTCCAAATGGCAAAGTGCACCTTTGTGTGCCCTTCCAATTCAACAACAGCTATCATTTTAACAAACAGAATCAGCATTCTTTCCACCACCACTTCTTTTCACACAGGGCACAGCAGTTCCAGTGTCAATGAACAGTTAATTAGCAGCTCAACGTTTCAGTCTCTAAAGAGCGAAATGCTGTAGAACGAATGCCTCCTCACGACCTAAAACTGAAAGTAGGTGCTTTAATTATGCTACTATGGAATCTTATGCAATCATGGGGACTCTGCAATGGAACAAGGTTGACAATTACTCATCTACAAGGACACATTTTAGAGGCCTGTGTGACGATGGAACTTAGATCATGTTACCACACATAACTTTCATTCCATCTGATAGAAATATGCCTTTCAAATTCAAAAGATGACAGTTACTTTTCATTGACCATTAATAAGTCACAGGGACCTTCATCCTCTTCCTGGAAGTGATTGGTCGTAATTCCAATATTTAAGAAGGGGGACAGAAGTGACCCTACGAACTAGCGACCAATATTGACCTTTAAGGTATGGCAGAACGGCATATGCTACACCAGGAATGGGTAGTTTCAAGTATTGCATTTATGCACATATCAGGCTCTATTGTGTTCTAAGATTATTGAATGTTTGCATTGTGATTACTCACATTCCGAGTATTGTGTATCCATGTGCCTGCGCTTCTCACTTATATTCTGTGCATATTGTATGTCTGTAGTATTCTCACTTAATCCCTAGTGGATTTAATTTGAGGGATTTGTGTGTGTGCGTGTGTGTGGGTTGTGTGTGGGTGTATGCAGCGTGTGTGGGGATTACAGTTATTGTGATGTAGGGTGTGTTAGGGTGTGTATGGATTTGTATGGATAGTCATTAAAAGCATATTATCTGTGCGGAATGTGGCTACTTGTTTTCCGAGTGTATTGTATGTGCATACATCAATTCTGAGCATAGATAGTGTTGTTATTGTAGGTTTCACTTCACATGCATTGTTAAAACACATACACTTTCGTACTCCAGACCTGCTGCACGTCCAAATTATAAATACATGTTTTCATTATTAAAGTGTAAATGGGCCTCATTACAACCCCAGCGGTAGCTGTGCCGGTAAAAATGGCAGGCTGCCGCCGGAGTTGTGGTTTTTTCCGGCACCTGGTTTAGGGAATCACCGGGGCATTACAGCTCCGGCAGTCCGTGAAGCCAGGCACCGGGAATGTAGCTCCCCATTCCCATTTGAGTCCCGGAGGACTCAATGGGAATGGAAAACACGGTAGCACCGGCACCATTCAGATTGGTGCCGGTGCTACCATCAAAGTCTGCGAGCAGATGCCTTTCCGCCCACCACGACTGACCTGGCGGGCGCGAGGGCACCCAGCCCGCAAACTTGTACTCTGGCCGTCCAGTAACAACTGTGTCGGTACGCCTACCTGCACCGTTGTTAACTGACCGACCGGGTTGTAATGAGGCCCATTATCTCTGGTTTGGCATGCTAGATTTTCAAATGTGTTGTGTCGTGCACCAGTTCCAGGTAAGGGTTAGGTATTTTCTAACAATCTCCAAAAGTGACGCAGGCAGTTACACAATATGTGTCCCATCGCCTTTTATTTTTGGTCTATGGAAACCTCAAGGGAAGAAAATACATCATTTTCCACTTTCTTTTTTTATTCACATGAAAATGCCCTTGTTAGGTCACCGAATTTGACCTGTGTGTTTGAATATAGCCAAACAGATTTGACCGAATTGGGTGAACTTTCATTGCCAAGCTCAATAGTTACAGTGGAAAAGGTTCTCTTTTAAAAAGATCACTTTCAGTCACCAAAAGCAAAACCTGATATAACATATAACCATAGGCAAACAATACACTGGGACCAGTTGCTGTAGTTAGTCCAAATTGTAGCGCGTGGACAGAACCCGATTACAGTTGTAACTAAGGATTCAATTGTCAATCTGTAGGATAGTAAAAAGTCTAATATTTAATTCTAAGAAAATGTAATCATCATTAAAAAATATCAAATAAGAACCACTTTAGAAAGTGTAGGTCGCACTGAATAAAAAATACCTTACACTAAATTGGTGACAAGAGACACTTCACTTGACAAAGAACATTCAGTCAAAACATACATCATACTCAAAATTAATCGAAAGAGCATGAAACACATAACATTACAATTACAAAACATAGGTAGTATAAAACATTCTCATAAAATATATGAGGAAGAATGAAGAGCACTATCAATGAAACTCACAAGTGACCCAACATGTTTCTTTTCCTGGTGAACATCATTGTGTATTATTGGTGGGAAATTCTTCAGGGATTTGGTTCTAAGTAGTTTGGTTCTAAGCAACTTGTTTAGTGGTTGCTCATGAGCTACTGGTTAATTATTACTAGTAGAGATAAATGGAAAAAACGTACTAATCGTTCACATCGTCTCTTCACCAATTTACCAATGGTAACTCTTAACACTGCTAGTGGGAGCATAGGGGTGTCAATCCGCCAAACCAGCTTCTCCCTACAGGGGTGTAAAGAGAAGGACGAGTAGTTAATGGCACTGAGTCCACAAGTGATCAGATTAAGCAGCAGAGCATTGACCTTCTTTCAAAGCCCCCGGAGCAAGAACTCAAGTGCTATGTCAACTTACATAGAAAATAAATCCTCTTTATGGGGAAGGGCAATAAGTCTGGGCGTCAAACGTTGTGCAGAGGGGTATGTCTGTCCTCGCTCCAGTCCCAAGTATGGACCTGGGTCCAGTGGGAAATCTATGGAACAACAGGAATTCCATTCAGCTTTTAGAGGTAGTCAAAAAAGTCTTCATCAATTTATGATTCACTGCTGATAACTAGAGCTCTAAATTTTAAAAGTAGTTATCCTGCTCTCTATCAAGGCATTGTCTAATTACTGCGATCATCTAAAGAGAAAATGGTTAAAGGACTATGTACTCACTATAGATGTGTAGCGTTGGACGTGATCTCGATACGTCTTTTAGATCCAACTGATGATTCGGTACTGGCAGTAGACAAGCAAATACTAGTCATCACGAGAAGTGTTAATATGTAAGTGGTTTCATAGTCACCTGCACTCTGTGATAAGTACAGGGAAAAGCCGGAGTAAGCCTGCATATCGTCCGAAATGATGAACATCATTTATGCAGTTTTAAACATTATTGATAAGTACGTGCTCCTACAATAGGGCAATCCGCTGGTGCGGAATACTTGTTAGGTCTGCATGAAGCCGTGTACGATCGATGTTTGCTTAGGAGTGTTCTCAAAGTCACGTCCTATTTATCAGCTGATCTAGTGGGTGCTATTAACTAGTGTAACGCTAAGTCATGTGAACTCGTACTCGGGTGTGATATCGGGTGGCCATCTTGCACTGGGAAAGAGAACCATGTCATACATATCTGTCTCGTAGTATGTATAAAAAGAGGACTGATTGCTAATTATATACATATTGGGGAAAATCCAATTATTAGCCTTGTTTTTAATCAGGGTTCTTTGCTACCAATTGCAAATCTAGATTGGATAGATGGGCTGAGTGGATGCTGTTATACATATGTTAAGCAGGCAAGTGTTTTGCGAACCACCATAACTGCTAAGAGGGCTGCATTGCCCTATGAAAATTAGATGGAAAAAGAGAGTCATAGAAGGTCAACACAGCTCCTCAACTAATAAGGTGCCAAGTAATCATCTCATTTAGCCCCAGCACATAACTGTTAGTCAGGAAGATCATTCATATTTCCTCTCTTGTTAATCTTTGTCCAGTGATATATTTCCACTCTGGTGGAGTTTAATTAGTATTGACCACCTTTTTTCATTGCATGAATGTCCTGCCACCAAGAAATGGGCAACCATCGAGCTGTTAGTACTTTGTTTCTTATGCAACCTTTGTGCTGGCCAATGCAAACTTTCACTGGTCTCTCTGTTTTTCCAATATACATTTTATCACATGGACACCAAATCGTATAGATTACCCATGGGGTATTGCAGTTGGTAAATTGTTTTTGTTGCCATGGTTTATTTAACCCTATGTCTAGGGCTGTTGTTCTCCTAGTCAAGCTTCAGCATCTTCAATTCCCACATGCACTATTGCCTGTATGTTTATTTAGACCCCATGTCTCAGTTAAGGTGGTCTGTTTAGTCGTTGGTTCATACACATCATTTTACGTGACCATTTCTTTCAGGTTTCTGCTCCTTTGAATGTGCATCTTGGGGGTGCAATTGGATTGGTTCCCTTTGACAACAAATGCCAGTTCTTACTCACTATTCGTTTGATTTGATTGGACATTACATTGAATGTACTTACAAAAACAATGCGGTCACCACTGTATTCCAACAGACCATCCCTGTTATTATGGGATGCTCTTTTGAAGGCCTTTTTAACCATTTTTCACAGATAAGCTCTTTTTTGCAAATTGGTAGTTAATAACTTATCTTCTTTAATAAACTCCTGTGTGTTGGTACTATTGCGTTTGAGCCTCAAGAATTGACCGACTGGAAGGTTGGAAGGTTATCTAGGACATGTCTTGGATGAAAACTCTTGTAAATTAACAGGGAGTTTTTGACTGTAGTTTTATGAAATGGTATGACCTTTAAGGCCCCTTCGATATTGCCAGTATAGATGTGATGGCCAGAAAGTTAAGCTGGGCATTGCTACTGATCATTGTAAATTGTAAGTATGGGTTTTGTGTGTTCAACCATTCAAAGAAATTTTATATACTTATGTCATCACCATGCCAGATCAAGAAGACATCATCGATGTATCTTTTCCACTCAATGATGTGGGTACGGTAGGGGTTTGTGTCATTAAAAATATTGTTATTTTCTAATAATTCAACATAGAGATTGGCCAAAGTGGGCGCGACAGCCGACCCCGTGGCCGTGCCATGTATTTGTTTATAAAATCTATTATTGAATTGAAAGTAGTTCTCTGTCAGAGCCATCTCGGTGCACAGAGGATGAACGAGTTGGGAGTGGTACCATCTTGTTTTTTGGAAAATAAGAGTTCTTCTATCATGCCAAGTGTAGCCTCTGTTGGAATTTTGGTGTATAAGGATACGATGTCTAAGGTCAGCAAAATGTCGGTCTGACTGTTGAATAAATGACCCTCAAACAGATTGATGATACTGGTAGTGTCTTGTACATACTAAGGCATCTCTCTGACATAGCCTTTCAGAAAAGAATCTGCAAACGTGGCTAATGATTCCAGTAATTAACCTGTACCTGACATCCACCACTTCAGTAAAATAAATTATAGTTGCAAACACAATTGCAAACATAATTACAAATAACCAACTATCTATCTGAAATTGGTATCTTCTGCTCACCTATCTCAAATATATGAGCAACTAAACAAAGAAGGGGAGGACATATGAGATAAAATAACAGAGAAGACACCACTGCGTTAATATTTATCATAGAGCAAGTATTGAGAATATTGCATGCTCCTATTATTAATAGTAGCATTATGGGGAAGCAAATGGGGTAATCCCAAGCATTAATCCTCTGTTCAGCATCTGGGGATCAGCCCACATGCGGTTAGAATACTGAGAGGCTGCATCGACATCCAACACAATGATGCCTTGCCTCCAGTAAACCATGATGCCACTGTTTTGCTGATCAGGAGCTAGAGCCTTGAACGCTTGGGCCTTCCACCACCTGTCCTCTCTCACTACTAGGGCATCCCCTGTGGGGAGACCTAACATCTTTAACTCCCTTGGCCGGAGAATTGCACGTTCCTGAAATATGCATCTATCATATTGTGGGTTCAGTAGCTACAACTCCTGTCTTCCCTTTCCCTGTGCATGCACTATTAAGCTATTGAAGCACCCCCACCGGGGCTTATATCATGGCCATTCTTCAATGCTGGGTCAATCCTTAGTGGGCCTGTTGGGGTAATTACTCAATACCACCATTTGCCTTACCTCAACAAGCGATTTTTTTCTTTCACTATTGCCCACAGGTTAATATAGCTAAGCTACCATCTTTGATGTTGTACTGAAACAAATGAAGGGAACAGCAGAACATAATTTATAAATAGTGTGGATATGCGGACACCAATGATAAAGCTAGATATTTCTGCCTTCTGGAACAGTGCAAAAAAGCAATTTTCACAAAACAGAAACAACTGCGGACTGATACAGTCGATCAGGTCTGACACTCATTTATGACCTTATTTTAGCTGATGGCTTCACAGTCTAGAGCTTTGGGGTGTGCTCATGCTCATCCACTCTTTGATGAGCTTATGGAAACCTTAATTCTTATTATTGGATAAAATCAACAACATCTAAAGCAACATTGACATAGCTGCTAAAAGCCGAGATGTGTCGCCTATTTTGCCAAACTGACCAATAATGATAGCGGGGAAAGAAGGTGTAATCCTAAACCTGTTTGTTCCTCAGACAGGGCCGAGGTGATCAAAATTGATGAAAGGCCCTAAATCCACCCCTCAGTGAATCAAATTCCAGATTAGTTGCTGTGTAAGTATCCTGCCCTCTTTCCTGATGGGATGCATTCATTGATCATTCTTTTTGCACCCTGAAACACTTGTGTATGAGCGCAATATAAATAAAATATCATATCAAAATATCATAACTCTAGCTTCATAAGAGCATTTGTTCCTGAGGATCTTGAGATTGACACCCGTCTTCCTCCTTTCAAGAAGCCTCAATAGATCATGACATTCTGGCAGATTTAAGGCCGATTACCAATTTGCCTTTGCTGTCAAAATTGACATTGCATTAAAAATGCCCTATTTGGCAGTTAGGATGATGTTTTGGGGGCGTTTGATGATTGGAATCAGCCATCCTGGTGATATTAGACCTGTCTGTTATGTTTGGTACTGTGGACCACTGTCTTCTCCTTCCGATGCTTCGTTTGGTGGTTTACCTCAACCCAGAGGAAACTCTAAAGTGGTTTACTTATTTTTTGCCTTGGCGGAACACAGTCGGACAATTATTGGACCCCTCTGTCTCCTCTAATATTTAACCTTTACCCGGTACTCTTGGTGAACCTGTTTAAGGAGTTTCCACTTGCTACTAGATCATTTGCAGATGTTAGGCATGTTTATGACACAGCTACAGGGTGAACGTTTGACTCTGTTCTTGGTCATCCAAGATTGGATGGATCTGCTCTTTGCTTGGTTTAATAGCTCAAAAACAGAGATCATCACTGTGGGTGCTAAGAAGCAGTAGAGCCCCTGTGAGTTGCACACCCCTCCCTTAGTAGGGGTTGAGCCACCCCTGAACTCTAAAGTGAAATGTTGGGAATTTATTTTCATAGAACACATGACCATTAATTAGTAGTATTAAACCTGAGGGTCGCTATGATCTCTCACCATTTACCATTCTGGCTAGGTCTGATGGGTGTTGCAGTCATCTGCAGATCCAAAGGTTGCAGATTCCTGCATTAAAGCCACGGGTCATCTCTGTGACCCTTGCCATCTCTTTGGTAGGTTGCTGCTTGCCTAACTAAAAATGTTGAGGAAGATTACTCCCCTCTGTGACCTCAGGTATAGATTGTTGATTGTTGGACAAGCCATTAACTCCAGTGTGGACTATGCCAATGCACGCTACACCGTCCTTCCACTGGGGTTATTGACTAAACTTCAGAGACTCCAGAACGATGATAGTGGCTTGGTCTGTGGCTTAGCTAAACAAGCCAATACATCTAATTCCAAGCAATTGCTGATGATTACAGTGTCAGGATTCGAATGAAACTGACTTGCCATGCCTACTAAAGTAGCCCAACTCCTGAATATCTTGAAACTTGCTCAGTTATGTTTGTAACAGCAGTGTGTGAGGCCTTCAAATCTGATTCTGGTCCCTTCCTCCATTCAGGTTATAGACTACCATGAGTGCATTCTGGGTTATGGCTCAAGCATCTGAGGTTTGGAACAGCTTGTGGGTAAATCTGCGTAAAGCCCTGTCTCTGATGTCCTAATTCTGTTCGCTCGTTTTCTTTTAGTTAAATGACCAGTGCCCAGAAGCCCCTAGTTGTAGTTGCGACAAACACATGTAATTAATCAAGCAGCACATCTAATGCTTATTTATTCGTTTTAAGAGTTTCTCCCATAGTTCCATAGAGATATCAAGGGACAGCTAATGTCGGCCTCGTTTAAAACTGCCACGGCTGTGGCAGTGGAATGAAAACATTTGACCTCATGCCTCTACAATCTTTCCCTGATCAGGTAAAAATCAAAACAACGTAAACATTGCCAGCACCCTACACTTATACACGAACTTTAAAGGATGCGCGGGCACCTGGTAAACAGCCCCTGTTGGAGCTATTTCTGTATATGCCAGATTAAAGATTTACTTGGATTTCACAGCCCATTGATGTCTATGGCATGTAAATCAAGATAATCCCCTGGGTAAACTATTTACTCTGAAGGGCCGGGCGGCCTTGTTCATGAGTTCATCTGCGGACACAAGTGCCGGCTTGTTGGTCTGTGTTTATGTGCGCCACGGAATGTAGGCTACTTACAGTGCAGTGACAATGGTGTTTTTTTTAAAAAAGAAATGGGTCATTGTGGTTAAATCTTATTTGATGGTGGAATGAGGATGTGGCACAAACATACTGTGGGAAACAATTGTTTGCCTATGCTTGCTAAGAGAGACTTGCCGAGGAAGTGGATGGCAATGCCATAAATCAAATGCTATAAGGAGGTCAGGGCGTCCTCTCACACAGACCGGCCACGAGCCTCTTTATCAAAGAGACCAGGTAGCTTTTATTTACATATGGGCAGTTCAGCAGGGCTCCAGTTACTCTTGTGGTGTGTGCAACAGAGACTACCCACCTCCCATCCTCACTCACTTCATCGCAGGCCCCCAACTGACGCTCATAACGCTCATGCTCTCACAGCCTAGCACGTTCTCTTTAGCTGTCTGTCAGTCATTCTCATGCCTCAGCACTCCACTAGCACACGTGGCGGGCCAAAAGGACGAGATGACATTTACCAAGTCACAGTCAGCATCTCCCTAGCTTACAGCCAAGCACACAACCATAAAAACCCTTACATTCCAAAGGTCACAAGACCCCTGCCCTCCAACATGCAGCAGCAAGGTTGCACTGACTGCACCCACACAGGTGCACAAAGGGACACCGATCACCACACGCTGGAACTGTCACAGCAGGTACTCCCCCAGTATTACCGGCATGGAAGAATAGGCAATCGTCCTTGAAGTGTAGAGCCCAGGCATGCCAACCTAGGTTACACTACGCCCAAACAACATTACTATCCTCCGAGTAGTGTCGCACCTTTACCTCCAGTGCCACGCAAAGCATGTTTCATGTACAGCCTTCCACTATCATACAACAGAACACCAACTGATGAAACCACCCCTGCCAAAGAGTGATGCTGCACAACAAGGACATGCACAACTATTCAACAACTAACAATGCCAAGTGAACTGTTTCACGCACAATACCTCACACTGTCACACATACAGACCACACATACAATACACATGCATACCACACTCAGGCCGCACACACATGCACACTTGTAAGTTCCTGAGTCACTAAGACAGTTAATGCACCATGAGATGCAGCCAATTGTGTTGCCCAACATTTCCTGTGTCACCACATGTAGCCACTTGTGTCACCGGCCACTTGCAGTGCCGCAATACACAGCCATTTTTGTCACTGCCAGACCCTTACAGTGCCACAAGGCACACTCATTTGAGTTCCTTGACCCACTCGCACAACCATTCCTGCATCACTAGTCTCACCTATTTGACTCCCTCGACCCTCTTGCGCCTACAGGCACACCCAGTTGTGTCTCCAGACAAGTCCATTGCATTAGGCTCACCCATCAGTGTCTCACCGACACTTACCGCACTAGTGGACACACCCCTTTTTTACTGACCATGCACGCGCTCACACACACATGAACACACACCACATGGAGAGGACTACCTGCAACCTTAGCCTTGGTGTTCATTGATATCATTGTCCTTCATACTAGCCTGGCACATGTTGTACTGCTATATGCAATGTGTACTCTTGCTTGATTACAGCATTGCCCGCTCCAATAGTGTCCGAAACCTTCTTGAAAATACTGCCTATTACGTTAGCCATACTGATAGTAACGTTAGCCATGGAACTTGTATTGCCATAAATCATGAGTTTTTGATACATATATAACTACTGTTGTACATGCCACACTGCTAGATGCAACTTTTGGCTCTGCTTCGATTACCTGTGCATTGCTTCTTGGTATAATTATTACCACGTGTGTATTCTTGCCTGATTACAGCCTTGCCTGCTCCCAGAGTGTCCTAAACCTACCTGACCCTGACAATACTGCCTATTACGTTACCCATGCTGATAGTAATGTTAGCCATTGAACTTGTATTGCCATGAGTCATGAGTCCTTGATCCATTTATAGCTACTGCATCGTTACCAGCCTGTCACCTTTTAACACCTGCCCTCACTAGTTACTGACAGAGCAATTATACTCCTGAACTGGACGAGCGACAGTACACTACTAAACTTAAAAATATACGTAGTACCAAGACAGTTGCAGAAGGGAACTGGAAAAAAAAAACAATGGTACTGAACAAAGAGAAGTTCACCACCGGTTCTAATGACTATAACGTTGCCATCCACCAAACCAAAGGTGCCACGTATAATGAACGAATTACGAATGCAAACTCGGACACCACAGAATTGTTTGCTATTCTTGGAGAATTAGAATCTCCTGTGCCACCGTAAGAATCTTGCACCAAAGATTCAACCTGTTGCGCAAATATCCAAAAAGCCTTGCTGGCCAAAATGGCACTGCTTCAAATGAAAATTTGATGTAAAAAAGCAGAGTCTGCCAATTGACACCCAACGTTTTGAGTCAACGGAGTCCCCCACGAATCTGCTCACTCCATTTGAGTTTGCCGCGTCTCTGTATTAGAAGTATAAAAAATAGTCTCAAGCCTTAAACCATCTAAATGTCAAGGCAACATCTGCCGTACAGACAACGCGATCGTCTGAGGGAGAGAAGTAGCAGTCCCGTTCTCCTCGCAATACACGGGGAGTTCCTTTAACGGCGTCTGAAACAGATGTCATCATTTCTGCATCACGCCGATCGTTCACTAACTAACTCTTCGCCGACGGCAGCGTATCCACTGCTCACGGAAGGCAAGTTCTTGACACATTCCGTTGTTACAGAAATGCAGGAGGGATTTTAAGACCTCAAAATAACCTTTTTGAAGAATATCAAACTTCAGCTACACTATAAGAGATATACCAGTCAACATTCGAAACCCACTGTGAAGACCTTGTGGTCTGGGTCAAAAACACCTCTCTATCGTGTCCTGATGAAAGCCGTATTTGGTCCTATACTTGCCGAATGGACAACAGTCATCTATAAATGCTAAAAAAAACGTTCTTGTTTTTTGTGCTTATAAGGCTGGAAACAGAGCCATCCTGTCGACACTTTATATAGATGGGCTTATGCCCACATACTGTACCAACTGGGGACTTTGGCAATAGCTTCACTATGAAAATATTCATGTTGATAAAGTCACCTATAGAATTACTAACACCACCTTGATAAAACAATAGTGTTTTTGATATAGGATCAGGATGAAGCAAGTTGACTCACATAATCATCTCTACATGAATATTTCATGCTGTTTAACAGGATTGTGATTGATCTCCATTGTTCTGTGTGTTCTTTTAATAATTGGACCCACTGGGCTCAATATTTTATGATGATTAATAAAATTTAATATATTTGTGGTAAAATACTAGCCTATGTGTTATATCTTGTGATATTTGCTTCAACACAAGATTGTTTCCAAGATGTGCCAAATCCTTGTCTAGACCTTGAGTCTAAGTGTGTGACACCAATAGGTAGCTTGTTTTTTGGGAAACTGTTTTTCTCAACATCTGCCGAGCTACAGTCATTAAAGATGTGGTGGAGGAGCTCGCTCCGTTCATCACTTCCTTAATAAATGCATCTTTTTTTTTTAAATCGTATTTTATTAATTTTTGCGTTATAACATTACATTGCAAGTTCAGCCACAAGTCAACATAGAATCAATTATAACATGTCCCCCCCTGTCCCTTCCCCCACCCACCCCCAGTTCGAGATTTCGTGTAAAGTTCACATGGCGAGTTCTTGGAGAGCGTAGCAGTGTTTAAACAGAGTGTCAAACATTGGGTAGCTCTCAATTAGTCTGGTGGGAAGCGGCTTTCCCCATCTAGGGGGGGTGGAGCCCCTGTTGTGAACCCGTCCCGCTAGGCAGGGCAGTCATATTTCCTCAATGTTTGATTTTGACTCATCTAGCAGGTGCGTGAGAAACTCCATGTCATAGATGGCCCGTACTTTAGTAACCCATACCTTTTCTCCCGGCATGTTGGGATTTTTCCATTTCTGTGCAAGACAACATCTAGCTGCTATCAGCATAACCTGTAACATGTGGCTCTGGGTTCCCTCCTGCCCATCCCTCGTGCCAATTCCAAAGAGGAGGAGCCAGGGACAAGGGGGCCTTTCAACTCCGACCACCCCTTTGATCCAGGACAGCACCTCGCCCCAGTATGTCTGGACCACCGGGCATCTCCACCACCATTGGATATAGTCCCCTCTTTCTGCCCTACATTTCCAGCAATGTGGATCGTATCCCGGCCTCATTCTGCGGGGGGTAGTGCCATCTATGTAGTACCTTAAGGGCATGGTACCGGAATTGCAGTGAGGCCGTGGAGCGTTTGGCCCGTCTGCACATTTCAAACCACCTTTCATCACTGATCTCCTCCCCTAGGTCCCTCCCCCATTGTGTGCGTGCCGGTGGCGGGTCCCTTGGAACGGAGAGCAAGAAGAGTTTGTAGAGGCGGGATATCACCCCCTTAGTGCCCCGGGTGGAAATGAGGAGTTTCTCAAACTCAGTTAGGTCTCTTCTGAGGGTGTCCCCCCATGATGCTTCAGTAAGGACCCCCTTGAGCTGTAGGTATCGGAATGGGGAGAGGGTGCCTATTCCCAGGGTTCCTCTAAATCCTGCAAGGGTAGGAATGAGCTCCCCGCCCAAAGGTGGCCAGTCCTGACTAGACCGGCTTCAAACCATGTCTGAAACGCGGCTGGCTCTGCTATCTTCTCTAAAAAGGGGGGGGCAGATACAGCTCAGTGGGGAGGGCCAGGTTGTGAGCCAGCGGTAGTAGCCTCCCTCCCTCCAGAGGGACCACAGCACTTTCAAGACTGGGCGCTTCAGGACCGTTCTTGGGATGTTCTTTCTGGGAACCCAGAGCCATTCCTCTACTGTGACAGGTGCGAGAGCTTGTTGTCCATGGCTACCCATTGTTTTTCTGTGCCAGGAGTGAAGTGGTCGATCAGTACCCTTAGCTGGGATGACCTGTGGTATGTCTCGAGGTCTGGGTAGCCCACCCCACCATCGTCTTTCGGCCTGGTTAGCACATCATAGGAAATCCTGTGTTTTTTACCGGACCAGAGAAAGTTCAGGAGGACTCTTTTCGTTTCTGTGAAGAATGTTTTGGGGACCTGGATGGGAAGCATTTGGAAGAGGAATAGAAACTTAGGAAGAATCACCTAAGGTTGCGCCATCCAGGAGAGACCCGATCCTGCCCATCTCTCTATGTTCTTTCTAATTTCAGACCAGAGCGGGGGGAAGTTACCCGGGAATAGGGCATCAGGGTCTCGTGTCACCTGAACCCCTAGATATCGGAACCCATCCTCCTGTAATCTGAAGGGGAGCTCTCTCACATAATTTGCCTCTGGGTGTGCCAGGTCTCCCCCCAAGAATGCTACCAACTTCCCGAGGTTGACCTTGTACCCCGAAAGCTCCCCATAACGCGTCAAGCCCTGGAGGATCCTGGGAACCGTCTGAGACGGCCGTGTAATGTAAAGTAGTGCATCATCCGCGAACAGGCAGATCTTGCAATGCATTTCTCCTATTTGTACCCCTCTGATAGCCTCGTCGTTGCGGACAGAAATTGCCCATGGTTCCATCACCAGTGTGTATATTAGTGGGGGCAGTGGGCATCCCTGACGTGTGCCCCGCTCCAGGGGCAATGTCCGTGATTCCATCCCATTTGCAACGATCCTAGCCGATGGAGAGGAGTATAGCGCCAACATCCAACCGATCCACCTCGGCCCCATCCCCAGAGCTGAGAAAACCTCCCCATGAAGGCCCAACTGACCCTGTCAAAGGACTTCTCTGCGTTGAGGGCCAATAAGAGCGCACCCTCTTCCCGGACCACCCTGGAGCTGAGCACGTGGAGGGTCTTCCGCATATTATCAGAGCCCTGTCTTTTTAGATTGAAACCTGCCTGGTCAGCATGTATAAGGTGGGGAAGGCAGCCCTCCAGTCTGGATGCGAGGATTCTGGCAAAGATTTTGGCGTCCAAGTTCAGAAGTGAGATAGGTCTATACGACCCGCATTCTGCCTGATCCTTGCCGGTCTTGGGTATAACGGTGATTAGGGCCTGTAAGAACGTCGGTGGGATTGAGTCCCGATTTCTAATTTGGTTGAACAATTTGGCCAGCGGCTTCACCAAGATGGATTGATGGATTGGGTTTGTTTGTAGAAGTCCGCCGTGTAACCATCTCCCCCCGGGGCCTTCCCAGCCTTTAACCTCTTGATGGCGCCCTCCACTTCCTCCTCGGATATTTTCCCCTCCAAGACCTCCTGCTCTGAGTCACTCAGCCGGGGCAGGGGATGTTCTGCCAGGTAGGACCGAATATCGTCCAATGACTCGCACTCTTGTCTGGAGTAGAGTTCGCTATAAAAGTTGGCGAAGCCCTCTGCTATTTCCTCCCGGCTCCTATGAACCCTACCATCTTTGTCCCTGAGGTGGCCCACCTCCCTATCCACCCTGCATCCTCGAGCCCTTTGCGCCAGGAGGGTCCCCACCTTGTCCCCCCGTTCGTAGTACTTCTGTTTGGTGTATCTGACTTTCTTGATGACTTCCCCTATGAGGACTGTGTGTAGTTCCTGTCTTTTACCCTGCAACTCCACTAGGAGAGCCTCGCGGTCCTCTCCGGGAACTCCCAGCCTAAGTCGCAGGGCGGCCAGCTCTGTGCGGAGCTTATTTTCGATTAAGCCCCATTCACGCTTACGTCTTGAGACTTCAGCTATCAAGAGGCCCCTGAAGGTGGCCTTCAAAGCCTCCCAGACCACAGACATGTCGGTTTCCCCATTATCATTGGTCTCGAAGTAGGCTATCATTTCTTTCTGCAGGGATACCCGAAATCGCCATCGTGATGACCTCGGGGAGATGGGCAGTGACCAGTCGGCTTGGTTGATTGGCCTCCCCGCTCCCTTCCTTGGAAATTAGCAGGAGGTCAATTCTTGTGTAGGTACAGTGTGGGGGCGAAAAAAAGTTATATCCACCCTGGGACGGATATGTTCTACGCCATATGTCAACCCAATAGTGTTCCTGGAGAAGGGACTGCAGAGCTAGATTGTCCTTGGAGATTCCCTTAGGCGTTACTCCCTTTGCCGACCACCAGTCCAGGCGGGGGTCCATTATGAGGTTGAAGTCCCCTCCAAGTATCATGGCCCCCTCAGCCCATTCATCCATCACCCTAAAAATTTGAGTAAGGAATCGCACCTGGCCCGAGTTGGGTGCAGATAGGGTGGCCAAGGTGATGCGTTCCCCATCGCAGGTACCCTTCACACCCAGGAACCGACCACCAAAACCCCTTTTGGTTTTTACATCTGTAAGGCGGAGCGCCTTGCCCAAGAGGATACCTACCCCCTCCTTCTTCGTACTTCTGTGAGAGGTCCAGTAATTACTACCGATTTCCTTCCCCCTTATCATAGACTCCTTCCCCTGTTTGTTTCCTGTAGGAATAGGACCATTATTTGTTGTTTGCGAAACATGTTACTCGTGAGAGATCTCTTATTCTGGGAGTTGAGGCCCTTAACATTCAGCGTGCTTATCTTCCCCTCAATCATTGTCTTTTTTTCATCTTGCGCTCTTGAAACCCCCTTGTGCATTTCTTGTGTAGAACCCATTCTGAAACAAAATACCGTGGCTCGAACTGGCTTACTCCTTTCCCCTCAACCCGATCTGAAACTCTGTCCCCCCCCCCTCTCTCCCCTTTACCCATTTTGTGAGGTGTTCATCACCGTCGCCCCGAGTGGGGTTTAGAATGAGCAACGAACCTCCAGGGTTGCTACCCTGGCCCCGGGAAAAAACTTTAGTGTGGAACATTTCTTTGCGCCCTATGCTAGGGAGTGTCAGCCCCTCTTCTGACTGGAACGGGGCCCGGCGAGGACCCTCCCCCCCCACAACCCCCAAACTGGCCATGGTGTGTGGTCCACTGCGCCTGCCCCATGTCAAGTGCCCCACGGCATGGGTCCACAGGCCTTCACCCCACTTCGAATGTTAATCACCAAGTAACGCTCAACTCGACACTTAAAACAGCCTTGTGCCAGGCAACATTGTAACTTTAAACTTAAGTCATTTAAACAGTGACTCGAAGGCCGCGGAACACCCCTCCCCTCCGGGGTAACAAACGCGTTCCCCTGGTCGTTAGGTTCACTTAAAGGCCATGAGCTAAACCTCGGCCTGGTGGTTAGACCCTTGGCGTTGCTCATGTGTTCATGTGGGGTCCCCACGGTCCGTTGGGGGGTGTCTGGTTTTCTGGAATTTTTGGGACTCCTTGACTTTAAGCTTCCCTTGCGTGGGGTCCGGGCCCCGAGGGGCACGATCGCGGTCCCTGTCGCCTCCGCTCTGTTCTCTCGATGTTCCCATGAGGTCTCCTATCAGGTTGTCCGTGGCTCTTTGAATGTCCTCCTCCGTGACCAGCTGGTGTCTCTGCCCCTGCCATTCGAAAGCCAGGTAAAATGGATGCCCCCAGCGGTATCGGACCCCTTTCTCATGTAGCCATCTGGTGATGGATCCGCATTTCTTCCTCATCTGGAGCGTGAGGGCGGAGAGGTCCTGATAGATTGTCACCCTGGAGTTCCCATACTGAATGTCCTTCAGATTCCTTGCCCTCTCCAGTAGCCTGGCTTTATCTTTGTAGTAGTGGAATCTTGCCAGCACCGAGCGCGGGCCCCTTCCACCCCCGCCTGCCCGGTGGACCCTGCCGAGCAGGACCGTCTCTCCGGAGTCGGATCCCAGGACAATCCTGATAATGTCCTGGACCTTGCTCTCCAAGCCTGTTTGGGTCTCCCCCTCAGTCTCCATAAGGCCGAAAATCCTTAGGTTAGGTTATTTCTCCTTTCGCGGTTTTCCATATCATGGACCTTTCAAGGAGGTCCGTTGACGCTTGATTGTTCTCCACCCATTCCATCCGGTCTTCTAATGTGGAGACCTTGGCTGTGAGATCGGCCAGTTTGGCACCCATATCTGTCCTCATGCCTCTGACCTCCTTGAGGATCATCTGGATATTGCTCTGGATTGTATTCATGTCTGGGGCCGATGCAGAGGCGGGCCCGGCCTCCATTTCCGAATGTCCTGGGGTGAACTGGTATCTCACCAGCGTCTCTTTCCAACTCATGGGACTACAATTGTTCTGGGTTACTGTAGCTTCGTGGGGCGACCTCCGACGCCCACCTCAGGTCCTGAGTCGTTTGTGCCAATATGTGAGGCAAATCTGTGGGGTTCCCCCCCGATACTGGAAGCGCGCGTTGGTCCCTGGGCTCTGTTTTGTGAATTATCACACTGGTCTCATCAAGGCGCCCCCCCACAATGCGCTGGTCTCGGGTCGGTGGAGTTCTAGTATCCACCTTGGTACCACTCTCAGGGGGGTTGGTAGTTCATAGCTGGTGCCCAAAAGTTCAGATATTGGGGGTACCCCTCCATGGGTGGGCTCAGTTCATGTTACCGCTCTCTTACCCCTTAACGTGTTGAGGCGGGTAGTGCTCCTGTGGGGCCTCCTGCGTTGCCCCCCAAGCCAGTTGCCAGATGCAATGGGGTACCCAAGAGTACACGTGTTCAGGCGGGGGCCCCCGGGTCAGCAGTGCTCTGTGTGTTCACCTGATGTGCTCCGCAAGGGTGGTCCAGCAGGGGTGCTGTGGCGAGGCTCCCTGTTACAGGGGGCCGATGCGGTCCTGTAGCGTGGTGGAGGTGATTTTCGGTTGCCCTGCACCTGGGGCGGGATCCCGCGCCGTAGCCCAGTTCCAATGGCTCACCGTGGGGAGCAGTGAAGGGCCCAGGCACGCTCCCGAATCGGACTGGGCTCACAGGAAGGATAGCACGGGGGGCCTCATTACGGACCCCTGACCTCCACAGCTATTCCTCCAAGGCTTCTGGTGCGGGCCCACAGTGCCCGAGTGTCGCCGCGGAAGTGCACTGTGTAGGAAGGGGACCCGGGCGCGCTCCCGCGTCAGCCCGGGTCTGCGTATGCTTTGTTGGCGAGGATGGGGGGGCAGGAGTGATGTCGCCTCCTATGCCTCCCTGATGCTGATCCAAAGGAGCTCGGCAGGCCGCGCCGAGATCACCCCCCACCGCCTCCCCCGTTGCAGGGACGGATTTCCGATTTACTTTAATTGACTCCAGAGGTGGGGGGAAGATCACCGGCGCAGGACCTCTGCATTCTGGCAGGTCGCATCACATGTCGGGGGGCCTCGCTCAGGGTGAGCGGGTGCTGAGCGGATGGGGCGCCCGGCTCCTCTGTCCCCAGCATAGGTGGCTGCGCCGCGGTCTGCTGCCCGCGTTTTCTCTGGTGGCGTTTGGGGGGAGGGGAGGGGCCAAGGCACAAGGACCGCTGGCATGGGAACGGGGGCACTTCCGGGGTCCGTTCAAGCCTCCTCAGGCTCCCCGCCGGGTCCTCTTCATGAATTTCGCTGTCTGGTGGGGGCTACACTTAGTTGGGGCGCATTTCTTCGCTGGTTTCCCGGGGCAGTGTGGGGAGGGTGAAGTTTAGGCAGCCATCTTGCCCGCGACCCCTGGTGGCCTCAATAAATGCATCTTTTGAAACGAGTACTGCCTGACCAACCTTTAAGATTCTTGGGTCCTCCCACTACCAAAAAAAACACGCTAAACCCTAACACCCCTAATAATTATCGGCCCATAACAACTGAACCATTGTTGCTCAAAATTGGACAGTGCGGCCTACCTGAACATTCAAAACTATTTAGAATCTAATAACCTCCTGGGCTTCACCAGTCAGGCTTCAGACCAGGTCACGGCACAGAATCAGCTCTTATAGACCTAAAAATACAAATGGATGAGCTTCTGTATGAGCTCCTTCTCCTATTATACTTATTTATGGCCTTTGATCTGATCAACCACAAAGTCCTCTGCAAACACCTGACATCGGCGGCACACTTCTCCACGAAAGCCTCATCATGGATACAGTCCTTCCTCTCCAACAGATCAATGAGGGTATTTGCTCCCACAGCATCTGCCGACCTTGCCCCAGTCTCTTGCAGAGTACCACAGGGTTCTTGTGTGTTCCCCCACATTGTACAATATTTTTATGAACCCACTCCTTCACCACCTGGACAATTTGGATTTCCCCTACACTAACTATGCAGCAGACACCCAGATCATCATTCCTGTCTCTGGTCATTGCATCGAATGCCATTGCATCTAATGCCATTCAATCTAAATTTTTCCATCTAAAAAATGTCCATCTAATGCATATTTTTGCGGGGTAAGGAGTTCATTTTTGTTCCAGCGCATTTTAAAGGGTAAAAAACAGGGGTTTGCCCCTCCCCCCCAAAAAAGAAAAAATGCATTAGATGGAAATTATTTAGATGAAAAAATGTCGATGGAATGGCATTAGACCATAAACCCCTCATTCCCATCACAAACTCTTACGACATTGACTCTAAACTACTCAATGAAGTATACCAAACCATACAGGCTTGGATGGCCATCCACGGCCTTTGTCTGAAAGACGATAAAACGGAGATACTCCTTATCGGATCTCAAAGTCGACTAAACAAATTAAACAACCAATTCAAATCCTTTAATATATATAACAGCACTATAAACGTTTCAAAAGAAGTCAAAACGTTAGGCATCTACCTTGACACGGCCCTGTCGCTAACTAAACAAGTAAATGTGACGGCCTCTGCGGCGGCCTATACAGCCAAACGTATCACTGTCTATAGACCCTTCCTCTCATCTGACAGTTGCATCACCCTGTAGCAGGCGAACACAGAGCAATACAGATCCCACATGGCAGGTCAACATGCAAGTAACTGCATGAGTGTTTGCAGACACTATCAGTGCGAGACACAAATTACATCGAGTGCCCACAAGGTGGAGCATACAGGGACCGCGCATTGATGGCCCAACCTCCCTGAGCTAACTGGCCCATATTAAACCCGGCTGGGAGAAAACAATATACTGGTGAAAAGGGACAGAACTGCAAGATTTAACAACACCCTAACTAAGAAGGATAGTACCGTATGAAGATACTAGATTTTGCGTAAACACGCCTTGGTGGCTTTCCGGGAAACACACTTGGCTTACAGAAACTTGGCACCCTGTAAAGGGAAAGACAACATCCAATTCACACCAGCTTTAATTTTCTTTGTATAAAGAACTGTTTGTTGTTTGTAATATACATGTCCTGATGAGGTGCACCAGACGGAAATTGTATAGGCCGATCTGGTTGCCCGAAACTTGAGTCGACATCACCATAGAGCCCACTCCTCCCAGAGGTGGCTCTAACTTGGGTTTACACACGGTAATTGATATGTGTTCAAGAGTAACCACCTTGGAACATTTACCCTGTTTTTGTTTCTTAAAATATTGTTAACTAGGCACTTTGAGCAAATAAGGCACAATACCCAAATAGATGGGTTGTTCTGATTGACAGAACATAATCATCAAGATTGTGATTTTTGCACAAGTACGAGTGGTGTTCCGTATGAAAGGGGATGAAAGAGTATGTGAGTAATGATATGTGAGATGTGAGCTTTCTGTTGGTGTGATAATATGTGTCTTTGGATTGTTGGTTTTTATAGATGTGATATTAATGTATTTAATATGTTTCTTTGCAAATGTCTTCCATGATTATATTGTGATCAAATGAATAAAATAAATGAATTCTGACACATACTGCTTCTTGTTTAGAATATATACCCTTTAAATACGGTTGTTCTCTGGAAGGGTTTATGTGGCGTTTTTATACATGAATTGCTCGAATTAACAATTGGAGGATATGCACTTATCTACGGATAACTGCAGTTTTGTATAGTTGCATTAGCTTGGCCAGAGCTCTCATACTATCTAGACTTGACTATTGTAATGCTCTGTATGTTGGTACGAACAGCCGTGACCTGAAAAAATGACAAAGTACTACAAAATAATGCCCTAAGAGCGGATCTTAATATCCCCAGAGCCAATCACATTACTTCTGCAAGACAAAAGGTACACTGGCTCCCAGTGCAACACAGAATCGCATTCAAAACGTTATCACTAACACACAAGTGCCTCTCTAACACAGCCCCAAAATATTTAGCAAACAAATTCTCAAAAAAACAAACAGACCTACTAGATCCACACAGATAAATCTACTAACTATACCTAGATTTAAACTACAACAAGCAGGAGGTAATAGCCTCCCGGTACTTGCTGCTAAACTTTGGAACTCCATGCCCCCAGCCTTAAGAGCTGAACCGTCCTTTTGGACCTTCCGAAAAAAGTTTAAAACGTGGCTCTTTGCACAGGAGCAGTAATGTACTGTCTACCATTGCGTAAAAAGTATACTTGTACTATTTTAAATGTATATTTTGCCATGTGTGTTTCTGCACCACTTATGTATGAAACCTAATGTACCAAAACTATAACCTTAAAGAATGCGCCCAGATACCTGTGGGTTAGGTGCGCTCTACAAATGAAAAATAAAATAAAATAAATAAATGGACATTCACTCCTATCCGTGCAACATATATGTGCTATCTGCTGGATAGGTACTACTTTACTATAACATTTCCAACCAATGATTTTTAAGCACAGGTACAAATTAAACTGGTAGAATAACATCAATATAACTTTATATTACTAACACAAGGCTTAATGCTAAAACTAAAAAATATCCTGATCTCACACCTACACCCCAGGGTGAACTAAATAAATACCATAAGAAGCCCCTAACTTAAGGGCAATTCCTATGTGGCCACAACATTCAATTTGTACCAGACGTTCCCACCGAACGACGGCCTCAAAACTATAGCTAGCACAGGCAAGACATGTATCTGCTACTCCATCCCCTCTGTACTCTAGACTGCAAGCTGCCCTCACCCCCCTGGGTTGCTTCTAACTTCTACATGGGGCATCACAAATACTTGGGACACACAGCCCTGCATGCCTAACCTTCTCCTGAAAGAGAGCCACTACCAGCATTGGCAGAGAGACCGCGCTGGTGTATAGCTCTGCACCGTTCCGCCAGTTCCACGACACAGTACCTCAACTTAGTGGATGCATCAGCCAACACTTTCAAAGTCATTTGTTGGCGTCCATCCGCAGAACCCTGTTAATGGTTGGTGTAACTTGGTACCATTGCAGCGGGATTACCCACTGGAAGAACTTGCTGGGGAACGGGAGATCGGGGTAGGCACCTTTTGTTTCCCTCAACACAAGAGAGCAGTTAAGAGTTTTGTGCATATTTGCATCCGGCAGGACAGACTGAGTTCCTGCATAAGAGACGTTCTGACACATCATCACTTTTTTTAAACTGTTTTGGAGAGCCCCCAGCCGCTCGCTCACCGCCGATTCACTGCCGGGTGCCCCCACTCTTATTCTGCGCACATGCAGTAGCAAAATCTGTGGTCCCGCACCATGTGGGCTCACTGCTTTTTGGGGCGGCTTCCAGTGGGCTGATCTACCATTGGCCTATCTCCACCGCCCCACTAAGATGTCGTCCCTTGTGTGCCCTACAGTAGTTCCCCTGTTGACTCTCCCTGAACTCTGCTGCACGCAGCTGAGATGGTGTTGTACCAGCCTAACATCATTCGTGCCTTTCTATTGGGCTGAGTTGCTCTTGTTTGTTTCTGCTGGGTACATTTCTTGCCTTCTAGCCTTTGAGCTCTGCCGTCCTCACTACACTCATGGAGGCCCCTCAAGTTGACTGCTTCCTTCTCATTAGTGCTGTCTTGAGCTCCCCTGAGGATAGGTGACACTGTAGGGGTCGGTGGCTGGTGCATCTTAGCTGCTCGGTAAGCACAAAAGTGATGGGTGGAAGGTTTTGAATGAATCTGGCATTGCTCTGGACAACCTTCCACACCACCGTTGTTTAGCCCGTCTGCGCCATTGCAAAAGGGGTCCAGCCATATGCAAATCAGTCAGGTACTGCCACCAATGGTAGCAGCCCAGCCCGAACTGCTAGGCTAGGTCCCCTCTGCACGGAACTACAAGCAACCCCAGACATGTTTCGGCCTGGTTGGGCCTCCTCAGTGAGGTGCAGGTTGGTTCCCTATGGCGCAGGGAGCAAAGGCCCCACGTCTGGGCATACCCTCTATCACATAGTGAGACAAACATTAAGCACAAAAGTGATGGGTGGAAGGTTTTGAATGAATCTGAACTACTGGTATTGCTCTGGGCAACCTTCCACACCACCGTTTTTAGCCTGTTTGCGCCATTGCAAAAGGGGTCCAGCCATATGCAAATCAGTCAGGTACTGCCACCAATGGTAGCAGCCCAGGCCGAACCGCTAGGCCAGGTCCCCTCTGCACGGAAACACAAGCAACCCCAGGCATGTTTCGGCCTTGTTGGGCCTCCTCAGTGAGGTGCAGCTTGGTTCCCTATGGCGCAGGGAGCAAGGGACCCACGTCTGGGCATACCCTCTCTCACATAGTGAGACAAACAGTAAGCACAAAAGTGATGGGTGGAAGGTTTTGAATGAATCTGAACCACTGGCATTGCTCTGGGCAACCTTCCTCACCACTGTTTTTTAGCCCGTCTGCGCCATTGCAAAAGGGGTCCAGCCATATGCAAATCAGTCAGGTACTGCCACCAATGGTAGCAGCCCAGCCCGAACTGCTAGGCCAGGTCCCCTCTGCACGGAAACACAAGCAACCCCAGACATGTTTTGGCCTTGTTGGACCTCCTCAGTGAGGTGCAGCATGGTTCCCTATGGTGCAGGGAGCAAGGGACCCACGTCTGGGCATACCCTCTCTCACATAGTGAGACAAACAGTAAGCACAAAAGTGATGGGTGGAAGGTTTTGAATAAATCTGAACCACTGGCATTGCTCTGGGCAACCTTCCACACCACCGTTTTTTAGCCCGTCTGCGCCATTGCAAAAGGGGTCCAGCCAAATGCAAATCAGTCAGGTACTGCCACCAATGGTAGCAGCCCAGCCCGAACTGCTAGGCCAGGTCCCCTCTGCACGGAAGCACAAGCAACCCCAGACATGGGGCTCTCCTACCACAGCACTCTTTACTAGTTTTTGAGGTTTCATTGTTTCTTCTATTTGCAGCCACTGTCATAACGAGGTAAGGATATCCCCACACACAGACCAGCCATGAGCAGGGGCACCATGTGGGGTTTGCCAATGGTCGCAGCTGCGGCCCCTAAGGTTTCCATTGCTACCCCTCAAAAAAATGTAAGCCCCTGGGCTGTAACCAGTGCCATGTGGCTTTTTGTTTCTGGAGTGGATGCTTTCTTGTTCAGTGAAGGTGAGAGGCCCCCAAGGCCTGCTGATAAATCGCCCAACAGAGTCAATAAAGGTATATCCCAGGAGGGAATAAGACCAAGACCAAGTGAGAGTACGATTAAAGGCTGTTTATCTAAGTTAGGGCAAACAGACTCTACTCTGCTCATGCCGAGAGCGCTCTGCAGAAAACATGTTACAACTCATTTTTATACACATATTAGGTCATCAGCAAGGGGAAGGCCTAAGGGGTGCATGGTAGATTGGGATTGGTCACTAAGAGGAGGCACCTATGGGTGCTATATGGCTGGTGATGGCTGATTGGTCAGCAGGCACGTGACGAGATGATGTGGTACATGCGGTCAAACGTTCAGCTGGGCTCATCAGTCTGACATCCGACCGATCGACACATTGATATTCTATCTCAGTAACACTTTTGCCCTTGTGGCCACAAATTCTCATCCATTCATACGTTTGACTGGTTCATCTGGCGGCAAGGCCAACTGTTTGCACGTGTAAAAACAAAACATGCTTATTCATTACTGAACATTAATTATACGTTTCTATCAAGGATATCACTCTCTTGTTCAAACATATTTGGATATTGAGTTGGGGGTGAGGGTTGTAGGGTCAATGTACGGTTGGGGGTATTCCTTCAATATTGACAAGGGGAAGGTTGGGGTATATGGTTGCTGTGACTGGATTACAAAAAATACATTTCATCTTAGACATGCACTTCCTTAGAGGGGCTTAGGTGACTAGGTGTCAAAGCAGCAAAACGCTTTATGAGGCCAGGGCGATCAGAGATAGGCTTAGGCCCCCCTTTCAGGGCTTTTTGGTCTCACACCACGTAATGACTGGAGGCCTTTATATTTACACATAACGGGTTACCGCCTCATATATATTTGGCTGGTTCATTATTTGAGTGAAATGCACTTATGACATCTTCTAACTCCATACAATTTGGGCAATATCGCAACACTATAACAGGGGATGGTAAGAGAGAAATTGCTGACAAATAACCACACAACAAGGGCAGTCGAGTGCGACTAGGGTTCATTTGAGGTTTTCTAACGGTGTGCATACAATCACATTTTACATTATCAACAGTGAGGTAGCATTGTGTGAGCTTGCACAGATCTGAGGTTCGTTACTCGTTATGAGGTTACAATTAGTCGTATACATATTTCATCATTATAGGTCAACATATATTTTACCTTCAATATAACAGGCTAGCATAGGAACTTTCAGTGGCACACGTATATGTATTTACATTGTTTACTCATTGAATTTGTAAACTGTCAGCAGGTTCATATGCACTCCACATACGATAAGAAGGCATCCTTTCGCTCATGTAGGTCAGAAGAGAAAATACGTTCACTGATTTAAGGGTCGCTTTTTGTTGTTGACTTTGCTCTGGGGTACACACTGATTAGGTTTTTATAGCCAGGGTCTGTGGGGTGCAGGGCAGGTTTACAGAGACAGATAGCCCTGGCTCTTGCCTTCTCCCCCTGGGCTGCATCTGAATCTGGAGGGAGTTGGACGGCAAGTGATACAGTGTGGATTTTGTTGCATTCCTGCTGCCAGCCTTCTCATGGGAACCAGGCAGTTATGTGGACGGCAGAGAGGAGGTGGTGGGGGGAGAGCCGCGCTGGCTGTGTGCTTGACAGAGATGGCTGCAGACTGGGGTGAAATCTGAATGGTCTTTTGCTATTTGCAAATGATGTCTATACGTTACAAAATGGAGTCCTGATCTCGCGGTACAAGGGTATTCACGGGAATATGACAGCACCCATGGATGTATTTGTACGAAAGGGGTGATGGTTCCCGGAGGATTTCCCACATGAGTGCCCCAGGGCTGGGGCCCTGGACCTTAAGCAGCCATGACTGGGCCCACTCGGGAAGCATGGGAGTAAGGGGTGGGGGTCTTATGTGTCTGGAGTGGAAGCTTTCTTCAGACCCCTTAAAAAAACAGAGGGTACCAAAAGTGTAACACTTTAACAGTGACTCTAAATAAGAAAGGCTAGGAATAACAAATAATTTGTCTTTCTGGAATTCTATACAATAATTGCAAGACTCATTAAAGGTTTATTTCAGGCACACTTCAGGGGATGAGTCACTGATTTGGTCTGTTCTTAAACACCTCAACTCAGCCTTTTATCCTTCTGAGGTCGATAAATCAGTACCAACACAGGTTGGATGATATTGTATTTATATTTGCTCTATATAAAGCACTTATGTGCAAGTGCTATATAATAACACAACATTATCATTTGGCCTTGGACGTCTGCTTGCATTCACAGTAATTTGGTAATATGGGCTTATACACACTGATATTAACGATACATATGGTGATCTATTCTTGTATGAAATGTACATCACATTATAGTGATATCGTAACCATATTATTTGTAGTGTATTTAGGAACAATGCTGTGATGCCACTTCCTGTTTGGTCGAGGGGTGAAAGTTTGTGTTCCATCGCTTCCTGTGATGTCACTTTGGGGTGGGGGTCACATGACTTCACTTCCTTTGATGTCATCAGAGGTCAAGAGTCATGTGATGTCACTTCCACTACCCCAGGCATTTTGGTGAAATGACATCCCTGGTCATGAGCTTTTTTACAGAAAAGCCAGGTACCTTTCTTTTGCATATTTACAGTTCATCAGCGTTCCAGTTAGTCTTTATTTCATTTATGTATTAATGTATTAACAGGAGGAACAATGCTCTTTTGATCACAAAAGAACATACAATAGATGAGAAATCAGATTTGACGGGAAGCAGTGAGCTTAATGGGGTAAGTATGAGGGACATTCTGACCAGGTCGTGGGGTGCAGTAAATGGAACAGTCACTGGAGACAATACATACGTGGACATACATAGTTTAAGGACAACCAACATTGGACATTTTTAAGTGCAGGTAGGCGGTACGGCCAGCTGTGCTTGGGATATAGCCATGATGGGTGAAGTGCTAGAATGGAGGCAGAGTAAGTGTGACACAGAGGCAGATTAGAGGCGAGGGAAAAATGCTAGCGAGCAGGCAGATGAGAGGTACGTTAAGGGGGTAACTCAGAGGCGAAGAGGTAGTCTTTTAGTTTGTACATAAGAGGCAATCCATCGGCCATCCTCATCCACTCCAGCTCACGCACCCAATGACACATTCAGAACACTCACGTACTCAACACTCTGCAATGCAAGATTCTCCTGAGCTGTCAGACATTCTTATGCATGGTATGGTATGGTACTGTTTATTTGTAAAGCGCCTATATGCAAAGCAAGTGTTTCAAAGCGCTCAAGGAGGGAGGGAACAAGGGGAATAAAACAACAGTCATTCGGAGCCCTTGAATTTCTGAACAATCCAAGTCTGCACGGGCAGAGTGGGTGCATGGAACAAGTGAATATAATAAAAATAATGGTGTAGATAACAGCAAATAGGTCTGACAACGATTCTACAGTTTTTCCAAGTGCATTGAGGCGCCACCATGCAAGGAGGGTGACAAGGGAAAAACAGATAGACGATCTTCAAGGCATGGTGCATTCAGATCATGCAATTGTGCATCAACATTCCAATAGCACACATGGATGGCCAGCAGGAGAAAAAGATATTTACCAAGTCAAAACATCATGCCATTTTCAATGTATAGATATCACTGCAAAATATCACAATCTACTTTGATATGTTAGAATTTTGGAGCAAAGGTTGTCATTGTAAGTTTGGTGGTATACCGGTAATACATCTGCAGAGATACCAGCAAACTTTATTACTGTTACCGCCATTTGGTCCTGCGGTATTACCGCTGGATTACAAGTGATGGTAGGCGGTGCTAGTCCCCATTAATTGGAGTCCATAGGACCCTATCGTAGATTTTGGTGGTATTACTGCCCCGGTAATACCGCAGAATTGGCTGATTCTTGGCGGTAAGGTGGCAGAATTTACTCCAGCTTCTTGGAAGTTTTCACCCACCTTACCCCCTAACTCATATTTGGCCGGTGCGGTAATGCATCAGTAATGGTTTTACTGCTGCTTTTTTTCTGCACTAGCCAACTTATAATGAGGCCCAAAGTCTGTTAACATGTTATGATGCACAAACATTTTGACCCTACCGGTCTGTTTTCTAGTGAATATTGCCTCCTGATGGCCCCCCCCCACCCCACAGTACCTGCCATTCCTTTGAATTGATCAATGAAACCCTTGCAAAGATTCCGATGGCATTCCACACACAAGAGACGAGTTACTAACGATGCTGAATTGCATTTGCCCTGGTCAGTCCAGGTGGATAGCTCATGAGTTAAGCACTTGCTACAGACATTGTGAAAGCCTGCACTTTACAAGTTCAAATCTAGTTGCTCCTCCCTTCGTCTTACTGAGTGCCATTAAATTGGTCTATCACAGTGCTTAGATGCCGATGCAATTCGGCATGAAGCACTATATAAGAGCACACCATATTATTGCAAGAGGCATGTCTAGGTGACTTAGGCAACCAAAGGGGTTTGAGGCCACTCAGCAACTGAACTTGCCATTAAAGTATTTATCATTGTTTAGTAATATTGGCTGACACACAATGCACCCTTTGACACAGTTCGAGACCATTGAATTCTGTGAGCAGCCTCCAACACATTCATTTCTAATTCCCCAGCGCCAAAGGCCCTCACGACAATCAAACTGTGCTTTTCCACTCTCGCCATGGTGTTGCGCTACATGGCACTGATGTGTTGGTATCTCACAGTTTTGTTAGCATATTGGTTTCCGCTACCCCAATAGCTGGAGGTAGGTCAAAGTGCTGAAGTTTGAACCACCTATATGATCAACCTAAACACTGCTTTATTAAAATATGTGCTGCTGTTTGTAAAGAAAATAAAGGGCGCCCAACGTTTATTATCAGCTGCATTTTTACATTTCTTTCCTGTGATTTATTTAAGGCTATTTGTCCACAATGCATTTGGCAGAGAAATAAAAGCTCAGACTGGCCAATGCACTGATGGATTGGTATTGCCAGATTGGGTTATTGTGACGAATCAACTTCCGGGGCACCATTGATCCAGGGATGAATATCAATTTCTAATCCATAAATGGGCCCCACACCTCTAGTACACCAGAAGGCATCCGAGCAGATTGAAACACAAGTAAATTATGAAACTCCTTATCAAATTTTGGTAACGGGGACGGAACTGCAGGCTTATCTCTGCAAGGTCGTGGATCGTTGGTTAGTTGCAACACAGCGAAAATACAATTATTACCCAATGATAAAAGGGACTGTCCAGTCAAGGTGGTATAAAAATATCTACTTTATTATTATTACAACAGACAGTTCTAGCCCACTACAAAATACAACCCACACTTTAAAGGAACACAGAGGACGGACAGTTTCACGAAGGAAAGGATGCACTCTGGATACTGACAGGAGGGTAGTAGGTAAAGCAATCAGTCTTAACTGTTCAAGGTTATTTGGTTTCAGCACCAAGGGAGCAAGGGGCCATAAATGTCACTAGGTGCCTTTGGGGAAGGACAAGGGGGACAAAACCACAATGTACCTGTTGCTTCAGATGTTCTTGATGCTCAACAGCATCAAGTTGGTTCCAGGATGCCTTGCAGCTTCTGCAACAGAGTTCAAGACAAAAGACAGCTGCGGGTATCAGACGGCAGGCAGCTTGGCAGGCAAGGCTGGATGGACGGCTGCAGGCTGACCTACACAGTGGCTCTGGGTCAGGAATCGTTATCTCTGTGCTGGTTGGCAGATCTGGAACACTGGTTGAGGAGTCTCGGACGGCTTTAGTGACTGCAGCGTGACAAGAGTCAGTGGAGCAGCCGGTCACGGTTCGAGGGCTCAACTGCCCCGAACATTTCCTTAAAAGATGGACACTGGTTGATGCTTGTTGTGGCACTCCTCATAGCTTCTTCGCAGGCTTGTGTTGTCCTTTAAGGTGGATGGCTCAAGGCTGAGGAGAGTGTTTGCAGGCAATTGCCTTGTCCTTTGTTCAGAGACTCTCTGGCACTTCCCAACTAGGAAGCTTGCTGGCAGAGCCTGGCAGGGCATGCTGTGTGCTGGCTTACCGGTTCTGGGGCAGCTGGATGTGTCCTCTGAATCCAGTATCTCCGTCTGTTTGCTGGGAGATGTTTAGTAGAGGGATCTTCTTGCTTCCTTCTTGGAAATCATGGCCTTACTTCACTGGTGTAGCTGTAAGGCAGACTGTACCTTCAGCCAGGGTCCAAATGAGTCCTTCTTCTTACTCCTTTCAAAGTCGTTGGATGAACTGCTAATTGAGGGGCTTAGCCCTGTTTTAAAGCCAAAGGAGCCCCAGTGATTGGTGCAGGCTAAGCCTACCTTAAGGAACAAATCTAGGGTCCCCACCAACAATCTTCTGTTATGCATGAGGTCAGGACCAAAGTGCTTTGCAACAGGAAAGGTAAGAGGTGACAAATATGTACTTCTAAGTCCCACCCATCTTCCTGTCTGTTGTCGATCAAAGTGCCTCTCTGGCTAACTGAGCCCTCTATGGCTCTTGATCAAAGTGCAGGTCTTCCTTGAGGTTTGTGGTGAGAACAGACTTCTGTCTCCCTCAAATCACATACTTTGTCACTCTGAAAGTGAGTTTGTCTACTGAGAACTGTTATCCCAGACATGACATTCACTGCACTTCATACAGAGGGGTGGGAGCTAGCTTCAAGGTGACACATTGCATATCAAAGAGATTTTAGTTTTCCTGCCCATTGTTAAGTTCTGTGGCCAGGCCTATTCACAGGCCTGCTTTAATTAACTCTCATCAGTATGCACCACCACCACACAGAGCTTAGACAATAGAACAGGGTGGATCCATGGAGCCTTTGATATCTAATTAGGCTGGCCATGGGAGAAGGAAGGTTGCCCTTCTCCTCTGGATGTTTTCGTGCACCCCTCGCTGTCAGCTGTCAAATAAATGTGACAGGAGGACTGCGCCTTTAGGCTGTGTCCCCCAGAGTACACTAGACTAAGTGTTTGTTGCGCAGCGAGCATTAGGAAATTGTGCGGATTAGCCCCACACATTTTCAGAGGTTGATCCCCCATCATTCCATTTCCTAAAAAATCATGAAAAAAGCCCAGGTGTGTGCACATTCCCCGTGTGGATGGTCGAGTCCCTCACAGCTATTGTATTTCCTTTGGTGTAAACTTGGAAATAAGGCTCTTACTTCTCACGTGTGCCCCTCTGTATGTGTGTTTTGTTTTTCATTGGAATTCATATAGAATCTTCGATAAATCACTGCACACATTTTACAGTAATGGTACAAAATAGGTAATGACGGGGAAACAAATGAACAAACCAGGAGTATTAGGAAAGGGAAGAAAGCAGACAAGCTTGTAAGAGAGAGCGAAAGATATGAAGGGATAGAAAACAGTGAATGTCAGGGGGGAGGGAGTTCCAAAGTGTAGGGACAGAAGGGAAAATTCCCACGGTTACGTTAGTGCATGTCACAAGGGTAATGAAGAATGGTGGGGCTTTGGCTATGCAATGTTTTACTTGACCCATGGCTGGGGCAGATGTGGAACACTCGAGCATCTGCAAAATTGCAGATTGACCACTCCTGATATTTAGTGATATGAAGTAAACTGTTTTGATTTCCCATGGGTCTCATCCCAGCACTATTGCTTACAGACAGATTAAGAGCGAACAGACACATATATGTACTGCTTATTTTATGTTTATTTACTTATATTGACTCAACATTTGGTGTTAGACCAGTAAAGTGCATCAATTAATATATGTGTACACATTAATCCGAGTCTTGTTTTGTGGCATTTCAAGGTTCGATCCATGTGTGTTTTCTTGAAGTGGGTGAGTCAGAGGATAGGGATGCTGGTGCAGGTGAGGGGGTGAGCAATGGAAGCTTGGCATGCCCTTGTTGCCTCTTCAAGAATTCCTTCATTTTATTTGTGTAGTGTTCGATGAGACTGGATATAACCTCCTATGGCTCTTGAGTGGGCAAAGGACAGATCTGTGAGGCAAAGATTAAGAGGCAGGAATGCAGTTCTGCTTGACCGTTTGACATTCACATAGTTAACTGGCCAAATGTTTAAGTAGAGGCCTGAACCTGGACTATATCCTCCGGACCTGCTTGCAGCCCAGAGCAAATGTTAGTCATGCCATGGGGTACCTGTGCTCTTCTTCCTTGGAACCATGGTTGAGGTGAGTGATCTATGCTATCATGTGGAAGACCTGGTACAGAGAATTGCCAGGGGGTATCATGTTACTGGGGTGCCCATGTTCTGTATACAGAGCAGTGGTCTTCTGTGGGTAGCTGTCATGGGTTATATTATACGTGGGAGTGGAGTGAGAGGGTGTTCAGCAGTCAGGTCAGGTGGTTAGGGTGTTGAGGGAAGGAGGGGCACTTGGATGGTGGTTACATATGTAGAAGTGAAGGCAGGCCAAGGAGTGCTGGCAGTGATATTTGAGGAGGACGGCATGGGTAGATGTAATGGGGATTTCCATCAATGATATATTGTGACACACATGTAGCCCACAGCCAGTGTCCATTGTGTTCTCTCTTCTGCTTTACCTCTGCATCTAGCTCCCTATGCTGTTTTTGTATAATGTGTTAACTTGTACTCATTGTTGCTTAGGAGGCGGTACTTCTGGATGCAAAATCCTCTTTATCCAAGAGTGTGAGTAGTGGGGGCAGCACTGAAGTTTCCTTTGCAGGAATCTAAAATGTATTGTCCTTTTAATGTCTCTCACATTCAGCTACTGCAATCCCCTCGCTTTCTCCACCTCATCTTCATCACCGAGATGGTAGGGAGATGGTTCTCAGTGATGTTCCTTTTCCCACTTGATGGTGTTGATTTATGGAGCAATGCCGCCTCCGCCTGAACCTCTATCACAGAGATCGTAAGAAAGTTATTCGGACGCATGCTCCTTCTCCCACCCAATGCTATAGTCCAGTGGTAATGCCTCATCTAAGACACAACCTCTCAAGAAAGAGACAGCTGAGGTTTGAGCCCTAAATAGAAAAACACACACTCACAATGGAAATGTCATGGATGCTCACAAATCGGAAAAACCTAACACAAAGTACTTTACCTCATATCAAACTCTTCCAAAGTTAATAGAACATGAATGGCACCCATGCAAATGTGGAGAACACAAGAAACAGTACTGTACCCCCACATTAAACTCTTCAATAGCCAATGGTAAATGTAGTAGTTTACAAAAGAGGAAGAGACAGGAATGAGAAACTCCCCACAGCACAGTAACTTAGTCCAGGCGATGAAGAGGTCTTCCAAGGTCTTTTCCTTTTCATGGAAGGCAACTTGTGTCCCAAAATTAGTCTATCATTGAACTCAAACTGCGTGGCATGGTCTGTGTATTGTAGATCTTGTTGGTCTGCGTGCACGGGTGGTGCCTTTAACAGATCGTGTCTTGGAAAGTACTGTGTTCAGACTTGAACTGGCAGTAGTCCTCCCTTCGGTTTAGGCACTACAAGGACCATCTTCATGACACCAGAAGTTCCATAATGTAAATTCCATACTTTTATCTTGTTTGGGGTGCTGTGTTACGGTTTATTACACGGCACACACCAGCCAGGGAGCTCCTTCCCTACAGTGAATGTGGCGCACAATAAAAAAGCTTTTTATTTTTAGTATACTACAGATTCTTTTTGAGTAGGTTTCCAATCTGTCTTGCATTCAACCTCCACAAACACCTCTGTATCATAATGGACTAGGAACCAGGCCGGTGTGTATCAATAAGATATTTATTAATTTATTATTTAATGAAAAAGGAAAATCAACCAATTACACAGCCACCAATGTTGTGGCAACACAAAATGCAATAATCTCTACAAACCTGTTACACTCACCTGGGTTCCACAGGGGCCCCGAGCGAAGCTGGACTGCAACGGTCTCCACCAATGCGACTCGTAGTGTAGTGATGAGTGATTGCGCTTGCCCACTTAGTTTCGTCTGTCCGGCACGTAGGAGGATTTTCCTAGAGTGGTAAAAATGGCAAGTTAGCTGACCGCTAGAAGGAGGTTTTGACTTCTGCTTCCGTAACCACCTTGTGTTCCCCCTTATATGTATCACTTTATTGTTAAGAAGGATGGGCTCTCCATCCTGCGTCGGAATGCAGGGGTGCGCTGAACTTGGAGATCCAGTTAACGTTGCTGATCCCGTAATCTTATGGCAGAGTTCCGGACAACAATGACTCAAAGGTAAGTCTTATGCTAATCCAAGGTAGCATGCAATGCTTTAGAGTTCAAGTTGTCTTATTGTTCACTCTTGTGCCTTTTCTTTATGTTTCTTCCTCTTGTAGAATTGCCCAAGACAGGTGTCTCTTCTTCGAAAGAAACGAGGTAGCGCCAAGGTAAGATTCGGTATGTGCAATAAGCAAACAGTCTTAGTATGCGGTGTTGTTCATTAATGTGATTAATCAATTGTCCTCTCTTTATTCTGCAGATGCAGCATTCCCTTGGAGCGAAGGACGTATGATGGAAACTCGCCAGACCTCGAGTGAGTATTACCTCAGTAAGTATCTGGTGATGCGAGGTCTAAATGTCTTTTAGCGAGGCGCAGCTCACCTGTTAACTTTTCTTATCTTTTGCAGATGCGGATGTTTCCGGACGGCGATCTCGTCAGAGTGCCTCGCTGGGTCGCATGGAAGAATGGAGCATCAGTGAGAATCCCGCGGTGCTGATGCTGGCTGTACAGCGCGGTAACTGGTATTCCTTTTCTTGCAGGTGCGGTGACTCCCGGACGCTTGCGATGACAAAAGGCTCCTGTTCTAATCTGCTTTCCTTTTCCCCTTTGCAGGTTCGGATCGCGAAGAACAAGACGTGGGTGGCTGAGGACTGGATACTGGAGCTGCAGGCACGGTGAGCGTTACGCTGCAGGAGTGCAGAATAATGCAAAGCGTGTTCTGTTCTCCGGGCGTGGTTTAAATAGCCACTCAGAAGTAGTCCCCAGGTGAAGTAGTCCCAGTACCACACCCAAAGAAATAGTCCCTTGAATAAAGTAATCCCTTCAAAAAGGCCTCAAGGTGGCCTGTACATGTTTTCTCCACAAGATGACCTGGTTTGCCTGAATGAGGCAATATGAGCCTGGTGCCAACGGCGCCAGGACTGAGTCCAAGAAGCCCTTAAACAATCCCTTGGGGCCTTACAGGTCCCCATGGGTGCTAATACTCTGGGCAGACTGGTCTGGTCCTGATGTCTGGGGGCAGGCATCGTGACAAAACCAACCAGGTTAAGATATACTATTACAGTTAATTTCGTTTTTAATGGCAGAATAGAAAAAGGACAATTTGCCACGATGATAGCACGACGGTTAAGCACTACCCCGTGCAACACTCACCCCTAAACATCAATTTGGACTTGGTTCCTTTGAATGGAAAGCAGTGGCAAGGAGTAGGAATATGGAGGGAAAATTGGTTTGGGATGAAGCCCACCACCACAAAATGGGGAGCTAGCAAAGAAAGGAAAAACCCGTTTTTGGAGCAAAATGGAAGAAAGTTTTTTTAAATTATTTCTCACAGCTGCTAGGGGACAGAATAGAAGAAAATGCATTCTGCTTACACTTAAGAGATAGGCAAAGTTTTTGGAGAATACTAATCAGCACACCAGGGAAATAGGAATGAAGTAGAAAAATCAGTTTTTGGGAGAAAGCAAAGGGAAAATACAGTGACAAATGAGAATTTGTTTACACTGAGGCTTACAATGATAGGTAGGCTCTGGGAAAGAGGTAACTTAAAATAGCAAAATCTGTTTTCAGTTACAATGACAGAGGCACATAAGAGGTAGATTTCTTGGCAAAGTGATTGCTCACACTAATGAAACCAGTTGGGGTTTAAAATGACAGATGCAAAAAGGAATTCATTTGGTAACACACAATACACTGACAAATTCGGTTTTCAGCTCACAAGGGGATTCATTCTTTTGGCTCAACACTTTAATGACTATAACAATTACAAAAACACAGACAAAGATGTTTGGTTTCGAATTTCAACAATCCCGATCCGTGAAATTCAATAAGGGAAATAATTGATTTACTTACAAAAATACTAAGGATTTACACAGAAAATTATTATTTTTTTTAAATGGGGATATGCTAACATACACAGGCAAACAGAGATTCTTCTATGGGGAGATGAATAAACTACACAGGCAATTGGGGTTTTCAATGGGGAAATATTGGATGCACTGCTACAAAAATGAAGGGCTTATGCAATTTAGGGCTTGGGTTATTGCTACTTACATAGCAAGCCTTTGTTTAAGATTCAGGAAAGCCAGCTGGATCTCAGGACACTCTGGAAAGAAAAGGGCAGGGGGTCTGGTCACTCCACTCTCAAAGATGGTAAGTTTCAGCAGCCTTCTCTCCATCCTCCTTATTCTGTCTTTCCCGGTTGTTTTTTCTCTCTGTCCAAGTACAGTCCCCGTTATATAGCAGAAATGACATCACTAATTTTTCAATTTCCGGGAAGTACCCTGTAATTATTCCTGCCACTAGGATTGGACAGTTACCATCCCTCTCTCCGCCCCCAGTCAGGATTGGTTCAGGGGAGGAGAGCACCATCTGTCTTTTTCCATTTGTCATCATCCTTTGATCTCCTTACAAAATTTTGGCAAATACTAGTTATGTATCATAACTTCATAATTGTACTAACCACTGCCATATAAAACACATATTCTGTTTGAGCAGATCTTTTGGAATTAGATAAGCCGACCGCCAAATCCGTACGATGTAGCATGGACATGTGTCACATTTTTGTCATTTTCATAAAATGTACAACAGTTATGAATATGTAAGTTATCAAGCATGTTCCTAATTTCATTTTCACCTTTTCATCAACTCTCATAATTGTCACATGTTGTGATCAGCCAGAAACCCAGTATAACTGGCCATTACAGTTCCCTGAGTCCCAAGTAGATGCATTGTATACCCCCAAAACCACCTGGAAATTACATGAAAAATGGCATAAAAATGAAATCAATCCTCAGTCTGATTGCTGCACAAAATGCCTAAAATGAAAATATTCTTTTAAATGAATTGGGAGTGTCTCCTATTCAACAAATGGCAGGCCGCTTTATCACCCACAGCCATCTGTCTCCCTGGGCTCAGCCTGTGACAGAGATTTTTTATGAGTTCCTTTGAAATTAGTGTGGGCTCTTTGAAGTGAGTGCAACATGGATTCATACCTTTTAGTCATGCTTCAGCCCAGGATGGCTTTCTTTGAAATCCCTGCTTTCCTGCCACCCATTCTGCAGAATAGGGAATTTTGACGCCTCCAGCTGCATCACATTTTATTGTGGTGTTGTTAGCTGGGAGGTGCAACATCCAGCTGGAGTGGGGCTTTCCATTGTGAGGTTTCTGCACCCAGCCAGAACAGGTTTTGCCTGATGGAAATGTATCTTCACATGTTACCGGAGTTTTTTGGATGAAACATAATATACATTTGCTTTGGTCACCCCACACATCATGTTTTGCTTCCCCGACATTAATCTGTGAGCAGTGATATATATTTCCATTGTGGCTTTTTAAAGCAGTTTTTATTTTAAACACATGTGCAGGCAGTTTTTGCTTTTAATGTTTAAAAATCCTGTTTTCCATGTGACAGGATTCTTTGATTCCTCCTTCTTGGGCAAATCAACTGCTGCCTATCCATTGATAATGATAGGTTGGCCCCTTTCCACATGGCTGTCAAACTTTACATGAAACAAAAGAAAAAGACAGGGCGTTTTTGGTTTCAGTTTAAATGCCTGCTATTTATTGGAAAGGGACTTCTGTTTGGGGCCTTAAAATGCACCCCACAGCTGCTATGCTATGGGAGGGTTTCAATGTGTGGAAATGTTTTCACACTCTGCATGATAGGAATGGCTTTCTACTTGGGATGCAAGTCGGCCAAATAACTTTTGATTTCCTGAATACTGTGAAGGAGGAGGGGTGGGTAGTTTAAGTTGAGGAGTGATTTTACTAATACTGCTTTGGACACCCATACAGTGACAACTGTAGGAGTGTGGAGAGTTTCATTGATCATGCATCCTCCCAATGGAGACATTCCTTTACAGGACCCACTAAAATGATGTGACCTATTTGCTTTCGACTTTACTTCTTTAATTGATAGGTTATGCTCCTCCGTCTCTTCTTCCTCCATTTCTCCATTGCCTTGTTATCATTCACTTTCCCTTAACTGCTTTACCACTTTCTCTTAGGCATCTCTTAGCATTTTGTCCAGTTAGCTGAACCACCCACTGCCTTGTGGTCCACCCACTGACTTCTGCGCTCACTCTCATGTCTTCAGTGTATGCCCATTTCCTTTAACTGGCTTATTTTGTAACTCTTCACTTTCCCACTGCCCTTTTCGTCTTCCTTTTAAGCATGCTACTACTCTGCCAATTCACAAAAAATCTTCCTTTGATTATTTTCTTATGTGAACTGCCATCTTATTTTTCGTCTTCCTTTTCTTTCAAAACAACTCAAACATGATGGGCAATCTGCTCTCCCTGTTTTCTCCTCTAGCTGTCTAGCTGTTTGTGGATCCCCTGCTGCCAAATTGTTTAATCAGCCTCCTCGTTGCCCCTTTTATAGCTCCTGCTCCCTTGTATCTATGTGTCCCTTACAATGTACTTCTCCCTCTGCCTTTCAAAGTACTCTGTTGCTTCCCAAAGCTAGGTCCACGCTCAATCAATACCCTAATAATAAATACAAAATAATAACTATCTGTCTATCTTAATCTACTAAAATGGCTCTTCTATATATCAACGTTTCACTTCCACTTGAATCTAAACAATCTTGTCTCTTTATTTTGTTGGACCTTTCTGTACACTTTTATACAGTGGGTTGCTCTGTGCTTTTCATTCTTCCCGTTTTATTTCTATCCCTACACTTTCTTGCTTTTCTTTCTTCCTTCCGTAATTTATTCATTTATTACATTTATATAGCGCACCTAACCCTGAGGCATCTGGGCGCTTATGCTTAGCATTACGGTTACATTGCATACTTAGTTACATTAGATTTACATTGGCAGTGGATGTACAGGAGATACTTGCATGGTTTGCGACAGTCTGAATGCGCATGACTTACACAAAGATTATGCACATATGCTTAGGGAGGATAGGTTCAGTTCTCAATGTCTTGGTTGAAGAGCCACGTTTCGAGTTTCTTCCGGAAGGACCATAGTCAAGGGTCCGTCCTTCGCTCCAGGGGCATAGAGTTCCCCTAATTAGCTGTAATGACATAGAAACTGGAGCCTCCTGCTTTTTGCCATTTGAATCTTTGGGTAGTCAGCTGGCCTATGCACGCAGAGCGGGTAGCTCGGGTGGATTGTGCTCTAGGAAATTGATAAGACAGGTAGAGCGGGGCAGTGTTGGACAGACATTTGTGTGTAAGTGACAGTGCAGTTTTTTACTGGTAGCCAGTGAATGTTTCGTCTGGTTGAAGAGATGTGATCTGTTTTGGGGATATTGAGTGCTGTTCTAATTGCATTATTCTGAACCGTCTGGAGTTTCTTGATATTTTTAGCAGTGAATCCTTCAAAAATGGCATTACAGTAATCGTTCCAGGACAGGATAAGTGCTCTGGCCAGAGTAATGCAGTTGTGCGTGGTTAAAAAAGGTCTGCAAGCAGTGATGAGTTTAGCAGTATAAGCTGAGACTTATGTGATGGCATTAACTTGTCTGGCTAGAGAGAGTGCCGAGTCCAGATACCACAATACTATTGCCGTCGATGTCGAAGCATTTGTATGATGGTGAGAGGTTCTTGAGCCTTGAGGGGCTACCCACAGTGAGAATCTCTGTTGTATCGTCATTAAGACAGAGTTCATGTTGTGCCATCCATGCTTCGATGGTGAGGTAGATGGCATTCAGGGATTCAGGGATTGGTTGCCAGTGATTGACAGTAGTATTTGGGTATCATCCGCATAGTTTTTATACGTGACTCCCAAATTGTCAAGGCGGTCAGAGAGCGGTTTTGTGAATGCATTGTACAAAGTCGGGGAGAAACAGGAGCCTTGTGGAACTCTGCATGTGACAGGGGTAGGAGGTGCTGCAGCGGATGGGGAGAAGACTCTCATGGAGTAGGTGGATAGGAATGATTCAATCCATTTTATAGCATTATTAGAGAAGTGACCTGCCTGGGCTAAGTGTTGGCACAATATATTGTTATTCACTAGGTCAAATGCTGCCGAGAGATCCAGGAGGAGGAGGATGGCTAGGTCACCCCTGTCTCTGATTTGTTCCATTTGGATTTTGAGATCCGGCAGGGTCGTTTCTGTACCTTGTCTTGGGTGGAAGCCTGATTGGCGGAGGCCAAGAATGTTATGCGTTTCGAGGTATTTTTGAATCTGTACATAGGCTACTCTGTCTATTATTTTCAGTAGAAAAGGAACTGTTGTAATAGGCGGTTTGTTGGTTGGCACATTGGGGACTAGGTTAGGTTTCTTAAGCAGAGGGAGTATCCAAGCTTCCTTCAGGTTTTCAGGGACTTTGTTAGTGGCAAAGGAGTTATTGATCAGGGTAATGATGAATGGGGCATATGAATCTGCACATTCTTTGATCAGTGTGGCCGGTCAGATGTCGCCTTGGCATCTTGAGGGTTTTAGGCTCTTTAAAGTTTTGATAGTTTAGGCTATTTTGATAGGTGTAAATTCAAACCTAAGGTGAGATATAGGTTGGTTAGGGTCCCCGGCTGTGGGCTATGCAGTTGTGGCCAGCTTCAGCTTTTTGTGTCAATTTTGTGTTGGAGGGATGAGATTTTGTCCATGAGAGCCTTTTAAATACTTTCGCACCATGCTTGGTTTTTGGTGCAGTGGTCTGGGAAGGTGATTCTAGTTGCCGTAGGATGGAGAAGAGCTCTCTTGTGCCAGAGTTAGCATTCTCAATTCTAGTATTACATGCGTTACTTTTGGCTTGGATGGTGGCTTTTTTTGAATTCCATAGCTAAGGTAATGAAGTATTGTTTGCTGACGAGAGTAGGAGTTCTTTTCCAATTACTTTCGGCATTTCTTTTTTTGCTATGCAAATCTTTGGGTCCAGTAGAAAACCAAGAGTTGCTGTGGGCTATGGGTTTAGCTTTGCGGGTTCCCAAAGGTGCCACTTCATTGATAGCCGCCTCCATGGTCTGCTTATACAGAGGTACCAAGGATTTTGGATTTGCAAGGTGATCCGAGTGTGAGATAAGAGGTGAGAGCAAAGGAAGCATGTTGTCAGGAGTAATGTTGCGCTGGTTGTGAGCGGGTGTCGCTGGAGCACAGATAATGGGTGTGCTAGACTGTTTGGGTATACCGATGGAGAAGAGTATGAAATTGTGGTCTGACCAAGGGTCATTATTGGAGACCTTAGTGATGCAATTGTACTGAGCAAGCCAGTCTAAGGTACGGCCTTTGGCATGAGTTGGGCCTGAGGTACGTATGGTGAAGCCTTGTGCTTCAATAGAGTTGGCTAATGCAGTGGCTTGGATGTCGGTACTATCATTTAGTCCTAGGTTGAAGTCTCCTAGCGTGAGACTTTTGAATGTAGGCGTAGTGTCTGTTGCCAGAAGTGAGGCTATGTCTTCCTCAAAGGAGGATGTAGGTCCTGGTGGTCTATAGATGAGGTATAGGGCGAGAGATGCTGTGGCAGATAGGGTTATTTTGGCAGATAGCAATTCTCCTGCCGGGAAAGCAATGTTGGTTGTGTCTCTTATATTGAGGTTTGTTTTAGTGATGAAGGCGACTCTGCCTCCTTTGGAAGTTGTTCTTTTTTTCTGATGATGGAATATCCATCAGGTAAGGCAATCGAATGGGCCAGCTGCCGAGTGCAACCAGGTTTCAGTGATGGCTATAAGGTCTAAGTCATTGGTGGTAATGAGGTCTGATATGTCCAAGGCATGTGCTGTGGAGGATCTGGCGTTGATGAGGGTGCCCTTGATATGGAAAGGGGGGTCTCTTTCTTTATTACTGCTGGTAGGTGTGGACGCTTTGTTCCATTTTTGTATAAGAGGTTTTCTCAGGGCGACTGCAGGATTGTTTTCTGCGGTCTGGTTTAATTTAGTGTTTGCACATGGGACAGTAGGGTTGGTCTTGGTTTCTTTGAGGCAGAGAAAGCTAAAGGTGGGGCTGGGTCCTCTAGTCTGCCATGGGTTGCTGTAGGAGCGTAGGGCTTTTGTCCTATTGCTGAGTCTTTCATTTCTCCGCCAAGTAGTTTGTGTAGTTGTTGTAGTTATGTTGGGGTGCTGTGCGTGATGGCAGTGGTGGGGTTGTTCCCAGCTACGTACTGCGAGACTAGCTGTCTGATCTGGACCGGTACTCTTAAATTCAAGGCTGGGCCGTGTGGGCCATGTGGTCCGTGGTGGGTGGGCAGTGGTAGTGTATGAGGTGCACTGTGAGGCTGACAAGGCTAGGATCTTTGGTATGTCGCCAATTTAAATTGAGGCGGTTTTGCTCCTCTCATGATAATCCCATGTCCGAAATGACTCGCGGAATTTGAAATGCATCCAAGATAGACCAAGAAAGATCTGAGAGGAGCGAAACTGCCTCAATTTAAATTGGCGACATATTGGAAAACCCTTAACAAAAAAGGCTTTGAAAACCAAATATTGGGGAAAAAAAGGGATTGATTGAGAATCAGGATCAAGGGTACACAAATTAAAATTGGAGATATATTCCAAAAAACTTTACCAAAAAGGATAAAGGCATTGAAAACGAAGTTTGGACAAAAGAAGGGATTGATAGTATAAATAAGGACAGACAAGAGACAATTTCCTTTTTCCCTCTTGAAGAACCATCTGACAAGATGGGGAAACACGTGTAGAGGGATCAACCTAATCAAGGATTTAAATCAAGGATTGATAACAAATATTGAAAGAGGGATTAAACCAATCAAAGAATGTTAATAGACATTGACAAAAATTGTTTTTTTGACCTTTGCATGGATTAACAGATGGTATTATTTTTGTAATTGAATACAGAGGGTTGTGAAAAAACACAAAAACTCTTGTTCTTTTTGAGCGCACACCAAAGAGTACTTGTATATTTTTTTCTTCTAGATATCGGAATGGGTATGCCATATCCCATAAGGTGGCTAGTGGTCAGGAGTTGTCCTCTTACTGTGGCGGTGCGGTGATGATGGGGTGGCAGTCCGTGATTAAGGGCTTTGCGCAGTACATCACACTAGACTTATGTGTTGTTGTTGCATAAATGACCGGGTCAGGATTCAGTGTACATAGGTGAATGCTGAGGCAGGGTAGGCGGGTATGTGTGTAGAGTGAGCCTGCGGTACGGGTTTGGACCGGCTGACGTGTCGTAGCATCCCAGGCACTCCCCAGTGCTCAGACAGGCTCAGACAGGAGCCTTGGTGTGCAGGCCTTGGGTGGGAGGGACGGCTGATGCCTACCGGCGTCCCTGATTGGTAGAAGTAAGGTTGAGCAACCAATTAGACAAAAGAGTTGGTGGTTGCCAACGATTGAATATAGGCGGTGGGCATCTTTGCATATTTTCGGACTCCGGTGCAGAAAAGGATTCAGGCACACCACGATTCATGGAACACACATGGTGGTATGGCGGGCTCTTATGCCATAGAGCACGTCAAAAGCACACGATTGCCAACAATGCAGGACTGTGCAGGGTAATGGCCAAATGGCTTACCTTAGGGACAGCAGGTATGCACACTGCTCCTGTAGTGCGCAACGGCGACTAGGGGCTCCTGTTCCTGGGTCTCGAGAACTGAATGCAGATGTAATAATTGTACTTTCTGTGTCTTGGCTTAGTGACTGTTCTTGTATTCTCCTTGCATTTTGGGTTCCCTCAAAGCTCTGTTCTTGGACATTTTCTCTCTATACAATCCCCCACTCTTCAATTATAATATCGTTTAGCTTACACTGTCATTTTTATATGCTGTTAACTCAAATCTGTATCTCTCTCCCTTTCTACGGTGTTTAGCTTCACAGCTCTACCTCTGACTGTCTGTCTGCTCTGCGGTCTTGGATGCTTGCTCACTCTCTCCACCTCAACTAATCGAAGCCTGGAAATATTTTCTTCCCTGCACCATCTCCTGTTGGCAATTTCCATCCCACTTTGATTGCCTTTTTTCTGATTCTCTTTCCCTCTCATCTTCTACTCGTAGTCCTGGCATTATGTTCGATCTCTCACTTTTTCTTCTCACATTTCATCTTTTCACTCATCTATACCCTCTTCAACTTTACCCCATCCACACAATTGGTCTTTTCTTACCTTCTCTGTCACTAGGACCCTTGTTCACAGCTTGATATTTTGACAACTCAATTAGTGTTTCTTGTTTCTAATGCCTATCTATAATTCTGCTTTCTGTCTCCGATTCCTGCTTTCTTCTTTGTTCCCCTTCCTCTTAAACTTCTCTTGCTTGACATTATTTCTCTGCCCATCTTCAGTTTTACTACCCTTTTATTGTCTTCAAATGTGCTCCTGTTGTAGCTCCCTCTTATTGCTTTCTGTTCTTCCCTGTTCCCCACTTGGTCCCCATCTCTCTTCATACTAGTCTTGCCTTTCCCTCTTTGTGCCCAGTCCTGTCTACGTTCATTCGCAATCCTTTCTCCCAAACTTTGGAATTCTTTTTCCAATTCTCTTTGCTTGGACTTCGTCTTGCATCTTTTTGATCTTCTCTTAAAACTCACCTTCTTACTACCACCAATAATTATAATTATTTATTATGAGTGTAGAGGCAGAGCTTCGCAACAGCCAAAGAAAAGAGCAAATGAAAGGAGAGTAGTGGTGATGCAGTGCTTTGTCTTGAGAAAGAATTATTTCTGTCATTTTTTAAGTCTAGTTAATTGGTATCGGGCAACAAAGATCATTGTGCGTTGTTCGTTCCATAGCTGCGAGGTATCTTACCTAGGAGACAAATCTTGTGCTGTTTTTAAGAGAATTTGAGATGCGACGGTTGTTGGGTATTTTATTGCTCATTTATTAATTTGTTTATTTATTTATTTGTTTATTAAGCACCAAAAGCCTGCAGCCATCACGATGGCTATGACTATGGTCGGTAGCCACATCATAGATTTGCCCTATTCTTCATGAGTTCGAGAATTCACAGAACATAAAACGTAAATGATGTGAATTGCACACCTCTGTTTTCATAATGTATCACGATACACATGTTGGGCTCTACTCTTTCTTGCCTTCTTTCAGGTTTCCTAACCTCCTACTTATTATTCATATTGCTGTGTAGTCTGTTATCCTACCTATGTCTCACCATAGATTTACTTTGCACGTATTTGTGTACTTATTGATTTAGATTCAGTAGAACATGTCACTTTTCTTGGACTAATGTATTTTGGATGGATTTCTGGTTTTCACATTGTACTATGGCTGCTTGCACGAGAAAATCTACAGGTGGGGTCTGAGTTTTGGGTGCAGAGCTTAGTCTGAAGGATTTCTGCTCCTTTTGTCACTGGTATTTGCGAGGTGTTTATGATACAATGTACGGCTGCACGCAACATACACTGCCTACATTGAGCTTGCTGGTAAGTGAGTACTGGTATTATGGAGCTGTTTGCTGTCTACAGTTTAGTAGATGTATTGTGCCCCATGTGCACATAGTATTCGCAGACTACGTTGCTAGTGTTGGGATGGTATTCACATGATTTACATGGTCTGTTCAATTTAACACACCCTTCATTGAATAAAGATACGCGTTACAACAAGTATATTGTTTTGTTGGATCTGGGTATATGCATTACGTTGCGTGCACAATCCCTTTGCGTCCTTCACGTAATTTTTCTAGGAGTACGCCCATCACATGGCGTTTGCATGCATATATCTTTAGATGGGAATCCATATGGCAACATTCGCCATGCCTTCTCGTTTGAGATTTTCCTCGTTGTAGAGGTATGGGTAACTTTCAGCAGACTCAGCGCCTAGACACCTGATCTCGGATTATCTACTTACATGTTGAAAGGGGAGAGCTACACAAAAGGCATCTGATCAGTTACCAATAGCTGCTCAGAGCCCCGACGAGAGTAATGATGAACAGAGCGGCTCACCGCGGTACTACGTGACCGCCTGCTGGAACGGTGCGTGAAGGACCAGTGACCTTGTTGAGCAATGCTACATGAGACAGCGCGGGTGAGGGAGGGTATACGGAAAAGACTGCCTCCGATCTACATAAACTGCCTGATAGACATGCTGGGCTGCATGTGCTGCGCCCCGACCCCTGGAAGCCCCTCAAACTGGGCTGGACAGTATAACCAGTGGAGTAACATTGCTGAAAATGTTGGGGGGGACATGACATCTGAAGAAAAGGTGTCCCAGTCAAATGAATGGGGACAAAATGGTGTGCCATGAAAGTTGGGGGGACAAACACCCCTGCCCCCCCCCTAAAATTACGCCCATGAGTATAACCACTTTTGTGGCCTGGAAAACAACAACTTGAGTGGCAAGTGCTGCACAGATGGTCACAGTGAGCCGCATTTGGGCGAGGAGGACTACGTCAGGCCCTCAGCTAAATAGGTGATATTAACTTAAACAGCAGCCCCAAACAGGTTTCTACCTACATTCTAACGCTTTTTGAAGCACCCCTTATGTTATGATATGATATGATGAACAGTGGATCCGGTGCTCCCTGCTAGGGCCAACATGGTTGTAGGCAGAGATTGCTGATGCTGTGGAGACCTACACCTTCAGCCTGCCTGGTTGATACCCTGCATGAGCAATAACCACATGGGCTGACCCCTGGAGCAGACACATTGGAGACGGCTCTGGTGGGCTATGTCCTGACAGTCGTCAGATTCTGAGGCTGAGACTACAAAGGCAGGCGCCAACCGTACCTCCGTGTCAGCATGTGCACGCCTGTCTGCGAGACGCAAGGAGTATATGGATGTTCCAGAATAACTTCAGACCATCCTGGCAGGGATGAAGACTATCGGACAGTGCGCTCAAAAGACACATGGCACGGTACAAGAGGTGATGACAGAACTTAAATACACTAGCGACCGCCTTGACCTTCATGCCGAACAGACAGCATATAACGAGAGGTGCATAAGTGCGCTTGAGGACATCCATGAATTGACCTCCACCGAAGTGGATGCATTGATTACAGCTGTCCAACGTCTTGGCGCAGAGTGAAAGACCAAGAAAACAGGTCGCGCCGGAATAACTTATGGTTGGTTGGCGTTCCTGAAAATCTGGAAGGTATGGACATCAAAAGCTTTTTATATGGCTTCGTCAGTGACCAGTTAAAGTTAGCTGACCCTCACACCTTCACCCTGGAATGTGCCCATCGTGCTCCTATCCCTAAGCCAGAAGCCAAGGAAAGACCCTGGGTCATCACATTTTGCCTGCTTAACATCAAACACAAAGTGGCATATCGAGCTATAGGCACCATACAGTTATAGTCTGATTAGAGCAGGAGGTATTTGCCATAATTTTCCCCACGTGCTTTCACCTATCTGCATTTTCTTGGCTGTTTTGGTTGAGTGTTTTCTGGTGTGGTTCTATTTGTATATAGGTCTTTGATGAGGTTTTTAGAGTGCACCTATTACCACAATATTCAAGTGGAGCAGGATAGCTTTGGAATTGTTTTAGTTACTTATTTTTCCTTGTTCATATAGCTTTAGCGACACTTTCTTTTTAACTGTGTTATTTACACTTTTCCCATTGAGCAATTGGTGTTCACGCCTGGTGAGCTGTGGGGCTATACTTTAGCTTTATGGGTTTACTCTACTTACTGGGTATCTCAATGGAGACAGGATTCAATGAGGACATAGCTAACCTATTGAGCGAGTTCAGTGGTCTTAACCGCTCTACCCTATTTCTGGAAGACCTGAACCGATGGAGGGGTAACTCTGCTGATAAGGAGGCCCTCAAATTGTAGAGGTCCCTTAGTAATCTTAATTATGCCGTCCACAACAATGAACCCACTTTGGATAAAAATAACATTCTTGACTGGGTGGTGTCCCATAACCTGAGGACGACCATTGATAACACCCGGCCCTGTGCCTGGTCTGACCATTATCATATAGGCATCCACATCTCGTGCATGTACCACTACCCTAGACCTTTAGCAATAACCAAAAAGTGCTAAGTAGGAATTATAATGCAATCCTACCCGCAGATGTTCTATCTAGCATACAGAGCCTCATGGCCCAGACAACGGATACAGTTTCATGTCACTCTCTGGTGTACGTTTTCTCATTCTTCCAGTTATTAGTGGATAGAGTAGCCCCTATTCGGTCCAAACAGGTCAGGGCAAACTCCGGCCATCAAACAAGGTTTACACCACCACTAAAAATCCTCAGTAAAGAAAAAAAGGAATCTGGAGGACATTTGGTTAAAATGCACCACAGTGGAAAATAAAAACAAACAGAAGGCAGTATATCAATCCTATAAATTAACCATTCTAAATGCCAAGAAAGACTTTTATAATGATCAAATCAATTGCACACAACTCTATGGGGAAACGTTTTGAGATTCTTAGATCTCTTGAGAAGCCCAAGGCTTTGGCTGTCACCGTCCTGCCTTCGGCAACAGATTGCGTGGAAGTACAGAATGCTTTCGAGGCTGATATCCTCAAAACCAGGGAAAAAATGTAGATTGCACTCAACTCGACACGTCCTCAAGATCTCTGAGTAATCACTTTCAGTTACCTGAATTCTTACAAATTTGTCTTTACTCTAATCACAGCCTCGGATATGAGAACTATTCTCAGCTCCATGCGACCAACCTCATGCACTGAAAATATTCTCCCTCCTAGGATTATACTGGAACATCAAGAGCTGTTCACCCCATTTTTACTTGTATGGTAAATGCCTCTTTTACAGATAACCATATCCCTGAAGCTAGTTGTGATGGTCACTCCTTTGCTAAGGAAAACCAGATTAGATCCCAAAGATCTAAGTAATCTTAGACCGATCACTAACAGTCATTTCTTATTGAAACTCCTGGATAAATGTGCAACCACGCAACTCAAATGCTTTGTGGAGGATAAGAGAACATATTACATAAACAACTATCAGGTTTTAGGCAATCGAACAGCATGGAGACAGCACTCATCGACCTCCACACCCACATGCTGAAGATAATGGACGATGGGAAAGCCGGTGAGCTGGTGTTGATTGACCTGTCGGCGGCGTTCGATTTACTCGATCACAACCAGCTACTGCAATCTCTTGAACATGCAGGTAATTGCTCGAAGATGGCGATTGATTGAATTCACTCATTCTTCCCAAATCGCTTGTCCAAAATCCATTGGGGCAAAGCTTTCTCACCACTTGCCCCTATCAATTCTGCAGTACCACAGTGCCACAGGGGGCCAGTCTGTCACCCGTGCTCTTCAATTTGTATCTTCGTGCTCTCAGTTAGAAGACACCGGCGTAGTATTTACCAATTATGCCAATGATACTCAGCTGGTCCTAGAGCTCAGCAGTAACTTCACTAAGGATTCCAACAATATCTCGAGCGTCTATGATCCCATCGAGGCATGGATGAACATGAATTGGATGTGCCTAAACAGCAGCAAAACTGAACTACTCATCTTCGGTTTATGGCAAGCTTGCGTCAAGCTGAGTGCGGAGTTCACAGCCTTTAAAATCAAGCGCAGTACAATCCTTGTGCTCGGCAAGGTAAAAAGTCTGGCCATAATTTTGGAAACATCACTGAACGCAGAATCACATGTTAATCAGATTAGCAAGAACTGCCAGTACCATCTACGCCTTCTTAGACACATTAGACCCCTGGTCCAGTGGCGGCTGCTATCATAGGGCGGCCGGGCGCTGCCCCCCCACAAAGAGCAGAAGCAGCAGTAAAGAGATTCAGAACCAGAAGAATCTAGTTTGAAATGCTAATTGCAGCAGCATTTCCTTTGCCAACAGTTTGGGGGCGCTGTGGCAACAATACAGTCAGTGTATAAGAACTCAGCCGGGCCTGGCTTTCACTGCGGGGCGCGTCCCATTTCACGCTTTTTTCTTCAATAGTAGAGTGCGTGGAGCTTTCATCTCCACGCACTCTACGTAAGCCCCTTTAATTAGTAGGCTGGCGGGGCGCTTGAGAGGTGGCCCCGCCAGTAAAATCATGTGCGCAAACAGCGCACTGATTGAAATTCCCTTGAGTCCCTCCTGCATGGATACAGTAATGTCATTGGCTGTTTGCCAGCCAATGACAACCCTTGCATTGGCTGGCAAACAGCCAATGACATTACTGTATCTATGCAGGTCACCGGTGCAGGGTGTGTGCGTGCACCTTCACACGTCTCTCACCCTGATTCTTTCTTCGACGACCCGAGCTGAGCTGCTGCCCTGCCCTTTCCAGACCACGGCCTGGTCCACGAGCTTGCCAGCGGTGAGTACCTTGATGAAGATGAAAGTGTTTTATTTTTGTGTTTGTACTATGTAGTGTTTGGGCCCGGGGACTACACCACGGCCCCAGTCAGCACACGTCAGTGCTGCTGACTGCCGTGTAGGCAACTTGGAGCCTTGTGTTTGTCTGACTCCCCAGGCCCGCTACCTGAAACAAGGCGGGGGCCGCCTGGGGCCTTTCTTTACCCACGGTCCGTGGCCCAAGGACCGTGGGCCACGGACTGTAATAAAGCAAGGCCCAGGCAGGCGTGCTGCTGCTGCAGTGTGTTACCTTGAGAGAAGCAGGATTTCGCAAAAAATGCTGAAAATATAAAACGGCACATTTTGGAGATTCTCCAAAATGTGCCGTTTTATATTTGTGGCATTTTTCGCAAAATCCTGCTTCTCTCGGGCGATCAATTTTAATGCGTCATTACAACTTCCGAACAGTCCAAAGACTGTCAGAGACTTGACCCAGGTCTTGAAACAGAAACATTGCCTCTGTCCGGTGTCCGCGTTAATTCGATCTTGGATGGATTTCACTGCCTGAATGGATTCGCCAATAGCCCCCAGAAAAGGCAAATCCCCTGTATCTAGCAGTTCATTTGTTTGTGTGTTCCTGACGTAGACTGCAATGGGAAGGCCTTTTAATCTTGTCTGTCTAAAAGGGGCACAAGAACCTATTATGCAAACAATATAGTTGTAAAATGAAAAACACATTAAGAGAGTGTATTTCAAAAGAATTGTGCACTGTGCTGCTCCCTGGATTCTGCTCACTGCGTTCCCTTGCAACACTCACAGCAGACATTAAACCCATTCAAAAACGTGAACTTAGACACGTTCTAGTCTCAAGTAGTAGGCCTCGCGCCCCTTAAAGTGGTGCTTCTTGAGCAGTACCGTCTGCCAGTGAGACGCCACTGCTTTATCAGCACAGATAAAAATGTGCATGATGCCTTGCAAGAACTGTGCAGTCGTCGTATTCATCAGAGAATGTGGTGCATTTAAAAGCTTCTTTCAGGCGGTATTTAAGTGCGAGGTAATTAATCAATTTACGCGTGACGTTTGTTAAGTTACTAATATGTGGCAGTATTGGTTCAGCGCATTCAGGAAATGCAATGCGTTTAAAGGCGAATGTCAAACCGCATCCTGCTTGCAGGAGGATACGGTCTACCGCATATCCTGTTGCGTGCGTCATGTAACTTATATTTAGGTTAACTTTTTTTGTTTTAAAAAAGAGCCGAACTTGGAGGCTCGACCCTGTGTAGCAATTGATTGTATTAACTGAATTTGTGCCAATTTTTTTTTTTATACCATCGTTTTGTAAATACACCAACTAGCACTTGGCAACCTGGCATGTGATGCAGTGGCAGATGAGGTGAATGCCCGTGCCGCCACACCCTGGGGCAGGCATGCTGTGCCATGGATAGTTAGGGTAGGGCTAGCCTTTCACTGCTGGGAGCGGTCCTCTGTGTATATGCCCTGTTGCTGCCAACCGTTTCTCCCGGATTGACATACCAGGCCTGATGTGCCAATGCGATGACCTCACCGCCTGTGCTGCTGCACTGTCGCTCACCCTCGGCAGGTCTTCCTCATCTGGCTCTTCTTCCTTGGTTTTGTCTTAATTCTTTGTACAGTATTTCTCTCTATTTGGCCCACTTGTTGTGGGCCCCATGGAAGGCTCTTCCTCTGGGCATTCATTCCTGCACCAAACAGCAGCAGTCCAAGGAGCCTGGTATGCCTGTTTCTTTGCAGATTGTTTTTCCCTAGTGACTGCCTTATTGAAGTTTCTCTGAAAGTCATTCGAGTGATTGATCTTATGGTTTGCACTGTTCTCGTTTTTATCTATGAGTTTCTACCGCTTTCAGTCCTGTGCAGCACTTTGGGTAACGGCACTATATGAATGCCATATAAATTAAACATAATTTCATAGCCTTATTCTCTTGCCATGCACAAGTCTTGACTCGCCCAATAACCAGAGACCTGTATGTACCCCAATGGACGCTAAATTGCCAACCAATACTAACATGATTTTTTAGTTTCTCCAAAGGAAGGAAATCAAACACGCCATGCCTTTAGGCACGTTCTTGCAAACATTCCTAAGAGTTGCTTGCTTCTTAGCATAACAAAATCCTAAAATGGACGCAGTGATGTCATTCACTGTGTTTATCTGGGAGCCATCTCTAAGGGCAATTATTTCAGGGTTCCTTTCACGTGCAGGTGCATTCTTGCACGTCTGCGGGGGTAACCATGTAATGTTCAGGTGACCTTCTAATTCAAGAAGCACTTTTGTTCTCTTTCTACTTGCGGGAATAAATAAAATAGAGTATGTAATATTTGTATTTTTTTGTATTTATCAAGCAACCAGGATGCCATCTTCAACAGAAATAATTTGCATAGATAGTAACAGGTGATGGCAAAGGCAGTCGTCCCTCGGTGAGACTGCCTTGATAGCATGTGATGGTTGTTGGTTGTGAGTAAACCAGGTGATGATGGCGCAGATTAAAAGGCACCTACCGTATAAGCTGCAGTTATGACCAGAGTGTGCACATTATAAGATTGCATATCCGCTTGTTCCATGAATTATTTAGCACAAGGAAATCTCAGCATTATTTTCGCACAATACATTTGGCCTTTCATTTGTATTCCTATTGTAAATCTACAATTCGTAGAGGTGACTGCACAGGAGCAACCAGTGGGTTCTTTGCTTCTGAAAGCACGACGAAGAAACCCTAGTGTGCACTTGACCAAACAAAGAACACTCGATTCCAAAAGTGATGCACAGGTTTATGGGGGATACTGCACTCCATCGCCCTTTACTTGAAATTGCACCAGAATCTTCTTTGTGTGTGGGTCGCAATGCAATAGTGACACTACTAGACTGCAGAGTAGGGTTTCAACCGTCGCAAATGTGATACGTTATTATATTCTAATCCGGTTTTAAAACTGCAAACATCCTTGCTATGTAAACTTTTTGTGGTGTAGCTAAACATATTATGCTAGCATTGTACAATGCATTTGCTTTCCAAGTCGCATAGCCCCCATTTTAGTAAGAGGATGAACGCATGTGAATGCCAGTATCAGCATGACAAACATATGTTTCCATCATTACTGACTAGGAATTTCTTTATGCATACACCATAGTACCAGCTATTCTCAATACAAGCTGCTGTAAAATACACCATCACACTTGCACACGTAAGAATAGTGTACCGCCATTAATATGTAAAACCGAATGCTTTTTTCATATTTCGGTGGATTTTTTGGACTGTAAATTGCACATATTGTAGGCCATTTTTGCAAAAATTTCGAGGGGGCACCCTCTTTGGGTGGGTGGGCTTCCGTGCTGCGCGCACTCGCTACTAAATTCGCCCTGGGAAATTTACGCCCCACCAGCTTTCAAACTCACCAGCCGCCACTGCCCTGGTCACTGAGAAGAATTGTGTCACCATTGCCTGAGCTACTATACTCTGGAGGCTGGACTCTGGTAATGTGCTTCTGATAGGAGTTAACACCACTTGCCTAACAAAATGTCAGACAATTCAGAACAACGCTGTGTGCATTATCAAAAATATACCAAGAGGTGAGCATCTTTCGGCCGGAAGAAGAGATCTTCACTGGCTTGCCTTGAAAGATATTGCTTTAAAAGCCGCCACACTAGTACATCGCTGCCTTTTTGGAGTTGCTCCTCTCTATCTAAAGTCACTGGTATACCCATATGCCCCCAGTAGGCCCTTGCATTCAGGAAACCAGGGTCAGATTAATTGCGTAACCTACAAACGGACCAATGGCTTGAGAAGGTCTTTTACCGCTATAGCCGCTAACCTCTGGACCACTCTTCTGACTGCTTTGAGACTTGAAAGAAACAACTTAATTTTTCCCCTTATCTTCGAAGAGTTTCCTATTCAAGTGAGCATTTGTGAGAGTCTTGTTCTCACTTTTTCTTCCATGTGTATCCCGTTTGTGTCCTTTTTCTTAATGTTGGTGCCCTGATACCTGCAGGGTGTGGTGGCCTTCAAATCTAATCTGCAAATAAAAAACTCTGCCCATCACCATGCCATTATTCACCTTGCCAGACCTTTCGTTTATGACCTCAACACATCTGAGCCTCCAAACTATACTGAACCTTTCCTGTCTGCAATATGCGTCCAAAGAACTCTTGCCTGCACCCTCAGCCACCTAAGAACCTTGGTAAGATTACTATTCCGTTACCCCAACCACTTGTAGATTGCGTTATAACATCTTTCGTGTTCACAAACCAGAGGGAAACATAACGTACCAGCCTGACTCAAAACTGAAATCGACTATCATCTTATGTGTAAATGACTGCCATTATATCCCACCTGCATCGCTGAACTGTCCACTCTGATTCGTGCCATTCTCTATGCCAAGCATTATTATCACGCACGATTGCATGCTCTGCTATGTTACCTGTCATGCATATTAGTCTGCGCTTCTTAAGCATGACAATTCATAAGTAGTGTACTCCAAAAGTAGTGAAAGTACCTTGTCCAAAGACTTACTCACGACCTACTGTGTGGCACGGCGCTTTAAGACTTCACTCCTTTCGCCTGTTAAGATTCTCGCCCTTTACCCAACGTATAGTATATGTTACCAAATCAATGTGTGAATGTGTGAATGTATTGTGCCTGCTCTGGCCTATATTCTGTGCCAATTACACCTGACTATGCATACTAATTACTAAATTGCTAATCCTGTATTTACCTGTGTATATCCTATGTTTGCCACACCAATGTACCTTATATTTCCATAACTTGCCTACTGCCTGTACAATCAACTGACTTCGTTCACCTCTATGCAACAAAGTGATTGTGTCTGACAAACCCACCATCCAGCACAGCGAATCCCTCCATCCACCCATACATAGAGAACATTGTGCCATATGAATTCTGTCGTACCTTTTAATGGTCCACACGAGCCATTTTAGTTAGTCAACTCTGCCATTTGCTCAGCATCCTGAGTACTCACTCTAGGGAGGCAATTATACCAAAACGTCTTAGCCAGATTGCCACCAAGGCTCCCACCAACATTATATATGCCACCGGCCAACCATGTAGCACAGTGCTTTGGGCCCTGCCTATCATAAGTTTACAAACTGTAGCAGCAGGCCCAACAGATATGGACTTGCATTACCTAGCTATGTCTAATAACAACTACCCATGCGTGCAAAGAACTGGTGCTCGATAACATACTAGTGCATTAAACCCTGACTTCCTGTCTCCAATCCCCCAACAACTGCACAGTAACCTTACCAAAACTGCCATACCTAGTACTGCAACAGCTAGAAACAAATGTCTTTGACAGCCAAACACAAAGCAAGAAATGATAAACGCCCTACTAATCGGATGAACACCATGATGGGGATCACTAAGAAAAACAACGCCACTGGCAACCACTCTAAGCCTAACCCCAAAGCATATCAGGACAATCCCCTTGGCTGCCTGACATACGTGAATATCCCTAATCTTAAAGCTGCACTAGTTAATGCAAGATCACTAGTAGCACATGCTTCTGAAATTGCTGATCAGATCAGGCCCAACTATCTCACTTGCCGTCCCAGATAATTACATTATTCTAAGAGCTGACAGAACTGAAGCCAGAGGCGGAGGTATTGCCATTATTGCTAAAGCCAACTTAGCCATGATAATAGTTCCTTCTCCTGATATCAAATCCTGCAAACTCCTCTCCTTTAAACTATCTACCTCTAAGACTAGGACTCTAACCATCCACCTAGTTTACAGACCTCCTGGACCAATAAGATCTTTCTAAGAGGACATCTCCACTATTCTATCAGAGAATACCAAAGTCTCGTCCCAAATACTCCTACTTGGGGATTCCAATCTAGGATTCAATGATCCCAATGACTCACATGCCTTATCTGTCGCAAACATACTCAATGAGCTTGGCTTCACCCAAAGAGTGACACAGGCTACCCATGACAAAGGTAGAATCCTCGATTGGGTAGCAGACCTTAACTGTTCTGCATCTATCACATCTATTACGCCACAAACCTGGACAGATCACTTCTTTCTGACCTTCTCCCTGCCAGCCAATTCTACTACCTCCAAAGCAAACATAATAGCGTTCTACCTTCCAACTCACAATAAAAAAAATATCACAGTAGGCAAGATTTTACCACATATTATCCCCGCCCTCAATGCACTGCCAGAATCCTCCGACCCAGACACCCTTTTAAATGTCTACAAAACCTTTATGACCAAAGCACTGGATACAGTAGCACTACTCAAACTGCGTAAAAGTAAACCTAGAACGCACCTGAACTCTTGGTTCAAGCCGCATCTAAAATCCTTGAGAACTGAAAAAAGGAAGTTAGAAGCCACCTGGAGACTCTTACCTACAGTAGAAAACAAAACAAATTTGGTTGACTGTATTGCACTCTATAAAAAAGAAATAATACTAACCATACAGGAAACCTACAATAACAGGATTCACAAGGCCAGTTCCTGTTCAAAGGAACTCTTTATGATCTTAAGAGAATTAGAAACTCCTATACCGCAGATGGACGACTGCATACAAGACAAATTATGGTGCAAAATCACCCTCTCACAGAAAAAGATCGCAGATTAAAAAAGGCTCTTTACCTACCACAGACAGCAATGCAGCCCCAACGGATCCAGCCACTAAACCTTCCCAAAGCTTCAGCTTCTCAAAAGTCTCTATCCTTGAGGTTGAAAAAACCATTATCTCCCTTAAACCATCAAGGTGCCAGGGAGATGGCTGCCCAGTCCAACTAATTAAGGGTGCCGCCAGGGACCTAGCCCCTTTCATATCCAAACTCATCAATGCTTCATTCATTAACTTAACTGCTCTGACATGTCCATTCGGCAGCTCAGGTATCGTCCCCTAAGTCACCATTCCTCCTCCCATACATACATTTCAGAGACACTCGCAGGTGTTGGTCAGAATCAGATGACTGCTATTTCACAGCCTATATCCCCTATGATTCTACCCACAATGCAGAGCAGTATTTAGTTTTTCACAGACGTGGGTAGGTAAGGGTCAAAGAGAAAACACATAATCAATGGAAATACAGCCTGTTACAGCTCCTGTACTACGATAGAGGAGAGTGTGAACTATAAAGCAGGGTCACAACTTGCATTGCACATTGAGGGTTTCAAGTAAGAAGATCTGGGTTGAGACAAGACAATCACGGACCTCTCATTCTGTTAGGCAGGATACTTTCCCTCCTATTACTCCAGAGAGATACCCTACGTCAGACCAGTTTCATACAACACAATACATTGATACAGTTACCTATGTTCACCAATCCACGATTTTCCGATTGGCTTTTGATTCTGCTCTTTCTGCCTTCCCCGGGTCTCTAGGCACCCCGGCCAGCTCTCCCCTCTGACAAAAACATCCTTTCTGGGCCCAAGGGGCTCACCGGGAAGTGCACCCAGCAGGCCCAGGCCTGGCTGCAGACAAGTGGAAATCTGACGTCTAAGACACCAGATTGCAGTGGAACAAATGACCACTCGTAATTCCAATGGATTGATGAACACTTTTTTAGTAAAGCAGTAGCAGACATACAACAAACAGCAACACGAGACTTCGGTGCAAGTGAACTACCCTCCCTCCTGTGACCCGGACTCTTATACCCAGTTGGATATATCAGTTTTAACTTCATGGGGGTGGTCCCAACCTGGCAAGGTCACACCTTGCAAAATGTTTCCTTCGCCTACTTGCTGGGTGGGCTGGAGCCCAACCCTACCATTGCCTTTCCACCAGCTGCAACGACGGAGATGACCATGCTACAGCTGGGACGCCGCCGATAAGCAGAGCCCACTTCCATGAAGCTGCCCTGCTGATGTCCCCTACATACTTCTATCAGTGAGGCCATCCATGCCTTTACTCACTTTGTACGGGTGCTGAATCTGTACATCTTGCTTCCCGTTCGCCATTAACAGCGTGGAAGGCACGCCAACATTCTAAAATGGCAGCCGTATGTTTTTATTTACTTGTTGCCTAGCAACTAGCATGCCGCCCATTGGCGTACACAGTCTACAACTGTGCTCCAACCCCTACGGATAGCGTAAGCCGGCACGCCCGGCCGAACGCTGCTACACTCTGCCCATCACCACGCCATTATTCACCTTGCCGGACCTTTAGTCTACGACCTCACCACATCTGAGCCTCCAAACTATACTGAACCTTTCCTGTCTGCAATACGCGTCCAAAGAACTCTTGCCTGTACCCTCAGCCACCTAAGGACCTTGGTAAGATTACTATTCCGTTACCACAACCACTTGTAGATTGCGTTATAACATCTTTAGTGTTCACAAACCAGAGGGAAACATAACGTACCAGACTGCCTCAAAACTGAAATCGACTATCATCATATGGGTAAATGACTGTCATTATATCCCACCTGCATCGCTGAACTGTCCATTCTGATTCGTGCCATGCTTTATGCCAAGCATTATTATCACGCACGATCGCATGCTCTGCTATGTTGCCTGTCATGCATATTAGTCTGCGCTTCTTAAGCATGACAATTCATAAGTAGTGTACTCCAAAAGTAGTGAAAGTACCTTGTCCAAAGACTTACTCACGACCTACTGTGTGGCACGGCGCTTTAAGACTTCACACCTTTCGCCTGTTAAGATTCACGCCCTTTACACAAGGTATAGTATATGTTAGCAAATCAATGTGTGAATGTATTGTGCCTGCTCTGGCCTATATTCTGTGCCAATTACACCTGACTACGCATACTAATTACTACATTGCTAATCCTGTATTTACCTGTGTGTATCCTATGTTTGCCACGCCAATGTACCTTATATTTCCTTAACTTGCCTACTACCTGTACAATCAACTGACACCTCTATGGAACAAAGTGATTGTGTCTGACAAACCCACCATCCAGCACAGGGAATCCCTCCATCCACCCATACATAGAGAGCATTGTGCCATATGAATTCTGTCGTACCTACTCACTCCAGGGAGGCAATTATACCAAAACGTCTTAGCCAGATTGCCACCAAGGCTTCCCACCGACATTATGTAAGCCACCGGCCAACTACTTGGCACAGTGCTTTGAGCCCTGACTATCATAAGTTTACAAACCGTAGCAGAAGGCCCAACAGATATGGACTCGTATTACCTAGCTATGTCTAATAACAACTACCTATGCGTGCAAAGAACTGGTGCTCTATAACATACTAGTGCCTTAAACCCTGGCTTCCTGTCTCCAATCCCCCAACAACTGCACAGTAACCTTACCAAAACTTCCATACCTCGTACCGCAACAGCTAGAAACAAATGTCTCAGAGCTAGGTTATCCAGACTGCATGAACCTTTGGCCACTAAAATAACCAACGAAAATGGATATAATACAATGAATACCTTCAACAATGACCCTAACCACAGATTGAATAACCTCAATATAATGACCAACTTGACAGCCAAACACAAAGCAAGAAATGATAAACTCCCTACTAATCTGATGAACACCACGATGGGGATCACTAAGAAAAACAACGCCATTGCCAACCACTTTAAGCCTAACCCCAAAGCATATCAGGACAATCCCCTTGGCTGCATGACATGCGTGAATATCCCTAATCTTAAAGCTGCACTAGTTAATGCAAGATCACTAGTAGCACATGCTTCTGAAATTGCTGATCAGATCAGGCCCAACTATCTCACTTGCCGTCCCAGATAATTACATTATTCTAACAGCTGACAGAACTGAAGCCAGAGGCGGAGGTATTGCCATTATTGCTAAAGCCAACTTAGCCATGAGAATAGTTCCTTCTCCTGATATCAAATCCTGCAAACTCCTCTCCTTTAAACTACCTACCTCTAAGACTAGGACTCTAACCATCAACCTAATTTACAGACCTCCTGGACCAATAAGATTTTTCAAAGAGGACATCTCCACTATTCTATCAGGGAATACCAAAGTCTCGTCCCAAATACTCCTACTTGGGGATTCCAGTCTAGAATTCAAATATACCAACGACTCACATGCCTTATCTGTCGCAAACATACTCAATGAGCTTGGCTTCACCCAAAGAGTGACACAGGCTACCCATGACAAAGGTAGAATCCTCGATTGGGTAGCAGACCTTAACTGGTCTGCATCTATCACATCTATTACGCCACAAACCTGGACAGATCGCTTTTTTCTGACCTTCTCACTGCCAGCCAATTCTCCTACCTCCAAAGCAAACATAACAGCGTTCTACCTTCCAACCCACAATAAAAAAAATATCACAGTAGACAAGATTTTACCACATATTATCCCCGTCCTCAATGCACTGCCAGATTCCTCCGAACCAGACACCTTTGTAAATGTCTACAATACCTTTATGACCAAAGCACTGGATACAGTAGCACTACTCAAACTGCGTAAAAGTAAACCTAGAACGCACCTGAACTCTTGGTTCAAGCCGCATCTAAAATCCTTGAGAACTGAAAAAAGGAAGTTAGAAGCCACCTGGAGACTCTTACCTACAGTAGAAAACAAAACAAACTTGGTTGACTGTATTGCACTCTATAAAAAAGAAATAATACTAACCAAACAGGAAACCTACAATAGTGGGATTCACAAGGCCAGTTCCAGTTCAAAGGAACTCTTTACGATCTTAAGAGAATTAGAAACTCCTATACCGCAGATGGACGACTGCATACAAGACAAATTATGGTGCAAGATCACCCTCTCACAGAAAAAGATCGCAGATTAAAAAAGGCTCTTTACCTACCACACACAGCAATGCAGCCCCAACGGATCCAGCCACTAAACCTTCCCAAAGCTTCAGCTTCTCAAAAGTCTCTATCCTTGAGGTTGAAAAAACCATTATCTCCCTTAAACCATCAAGGTGCCAGGGAGATGGCTGCCCAGTCCAACTAATTAAGGATGCCGCCATGGACCTAGCCCCTTTCATATCCAAACTCATCAATGCTTCGTTCTCATCAGGGACTGTCCCTAGTAACTTAAAAGAATCATGGGTACTCCCCCATTCTACTAAAAAAACAATCCTTGTATCCCACCATCCCTACCAACTACAGGCCAATTACCCCTGTACCATTTCTCCTCAAGATACTTGACAAAGTGGCCTACATCCAGATTCAGGAGTACCTGGAAACTAACCAACTACTAGGCATCCGCCAATGAGGTTTCAGGCCAAACATGGTACTGAAACGGCTCCATTAGATTTAAACACCTAAATTGACACCCTTAAGGACACTGGGAAAACAGCCCTTCTACTTCTCCTTGATCTCTCAGCCGCTTTCGATTTGTTTGACCACAGAGTATTGTGTCAACACCTTGCCACTGCTGCCTACTTTTCACAGGATGCAATCATGTGGATCAAATCATTCCTGAACAACAGGACCATGAGAGTCTTATCTATGAGAGTCTTCCGCTGATGCCACTGACCCCATTCCAATTACCTTTGGTGCGCCACAAGGCTCATGTGTCTCGCCGACAATGTACACTATTTTCACAAAGCCATTGTTTGACAAGTTGAACTATCTGGGTGTCACCTACACAAACTATGCAGATGACACCCACATCCTCATTCCTCTTACAGGCGACTACAGTAAGGAGATGGCTTTAGTGAACAAAATGTATCTAATCATTCAGGCATGGATGGCTGCCCACGGCCTATGCCTGAATGATGATAAACAGAACTCCTAATACTTGGCTCGGCAGCCAACCTGAGGAAACTTAACCCAAATTACTCCTCGTTCAATATTGACGGAAACACTATCAAAGTGGTAAATGAGGTCAAAACATTAGGCTTTTACCTCGACTCAACTTACACACTAAATCCTTTACAGCATATACTTGCAAGCTGGTCAGAGTTTCTAAACCCTTTCTATCTAATGAAAGTTGCTTGATCTTGGCAAGAGCCCTTATTTTTTCCAAGCTGGACTACAGCAACACACTTTACTTAGGAGCAAATAAGGGCATTGTCAAGAAAGTCCAGATTCTACAAAATAATGAGCTCAGATCAGCTTGCGGTATCCCTCAGAGAGAGCACATTTCAAACTTTAGGAGACAAAATAAATGGCTCTCTACTAATGATAAAATCACCCTCAAAACACTCTCCCTTACCTACAAATGCCTGAATGGTGCTGCCCCACGATACCTTTCAGAAGAAATTGTCAAGAAATCCTCTACTCCGACTAGAACAACCAACTCCTCCCGTTTGGTTGTGCCGAGATTCAAACTAAAAAAGGTGGGGTTTCCCGGCCACGGCGGCACAACTCTGGAATGACCTCCCTCCGTCATTGAGAGAGGATCAACCTTTCTTGCATTTCAGGCGCAACATCATAAACTGGCTTGTTTCTAAAGACACTTGACTTATCCACAACTGGTCACTTACACCAATCTCCATGAGGTTGATACCTCACCAATGTAGCTTATGACTTTATCTTGCACTTACATCACTCTCCTATCTGTTTCCTTACTTTCATACAACCTACTGTAATGTATTCCTCTTTGTAACACCTTTTGTACATACCGTGCTTCCGCTTCTTACATACAACCCACTGTAATGTAAATCCTCTTTGTAACATTTTTTGTACATACTTGTGTCTATCTTGCATTGATCTAACTGTGTAACTTGCTACATCAACTGTAATCATGTAACTTAAGCCTAATTTATACTTGTTTTCATGTTCTTTGGCGCCCAGATACCTCCGGGTTTGGCGCGCATTACAAATCAATAAACAAACAAACAAACATTATTGCTGACAAAGAATAAACCCTCATTATACGTCCTTTGATGCCAGCTGCACTCTTGCATGCTCGTTAGTGTTCTAATGAAGACAGCGTAGCGTGATGCATTTCTTCAAGGAGAATATATTCCCTAAAGCTTTGCACTGCTCTGAGGCAGGAGAGATTCCTTGGAATATGAAGACTTCCGTCAGCTAAAGCCGTCATTCAGCAGGACACCGAGAGCAGAAAACACTCATAGCCAAAAGGGATATACGTCAGAAGTGTGATCGGTGAAGGTGAGCATTCTTTTGGGTCAATTTTGCCCCACTCCACTTTCTGCAGAGGAAATACGTGCGCTATGTATTCAAGTGAGAGTCTTTCGTTTATACCTCCAAAACAGCACGGTTAGCCAAGACCCCTCAGCTAAAGGGGTTCTGCAGAGCAAAGCTGATCAGGCATCCTACATGTTTCTTGATGGCTGGACTCTGAGGAGTTGAATTTTGGAGGAGTAAGGGGACAACTTCAGGACACAAGTGAGTGACTGCTGGGAATGTGAGAAGAAATTTGCAGCCTGAGTTGGTGCAGATAGACAGCATATATAATACTGTTGTTTTCCCAAGATTCAATTCATGTTTACATTTAATCGCAATCAAAACAAATCTCCAAATAATATCTGCATAAACACATCAACGGTCAGCTGAATGTAAAACATAACACCTGACCACTGTTACCAAATGTCAGATATTAAGTTTCAATCCATGTTCTCTTAGCAGTCCAACTCACCCACACCATTAAATGTACGCTCAGTTCTTTAAAATGGATGGTTTATGGGTTAAATGTTCATTGTCCATTAAGAGTGTAAGAACTGGAGCCCAAACCTTTTAATGTGGGAGGTAACCATTTAGCAACGCTAACATTTACTGTGTAACTATCAGGTTCCAAATCTTGATCCAGCATTGCGCCATCACTGGGCCTGTCGATAATTAAAAGAATTGTGCTATGTTCAGCCGGGCTGCTATTAAGAGTTGGGTAATGAGCCCCGCCGACGAGCCTCGTACTTGGTAGACTCCTTCCATATCGAATTCCCCAATATAATCGTCCATAATATAATTTCCTTCCAGTGTAATTGGGAAATATGGCAAGCCCAACACAGGTGCCCAGTTGTCCCCTTCCCTCCACATCCCTCCAACAATAATGTTGTGGGGCATACATACCGGATGCACACTCACAAGCACATGCGTTTGCTCATGAACAAACACATACACACTCTCTGTCTCTCTCTTTCTGCGCGTACATAAATGCACATGTAAAGAAAAAAAAGAAACGTTTCCACGCCGCGACAGCCACCACCGAGATCCTTTCTGGCGAGGAAAGAAAATAGAGTAAACAGCCCTTGTAGGGACGCGGGAGGGGTCCTTTACTCTAAAAAGACAAATAAAACATTGAACTCGGCGCAAGCGGAGAGCCAGTGACATCGGTTTTCACCCATTTCCAAAGAGGGTTGTAAAGCATTCCACTCTGCGCCATGATCACGGCTGCTGCCAGGGCCTAAAGGCGCCACTCCCCTGAAAGACAAGAAAGCGCCAAACATCACTACCAACCCCAGATAGTCTCTGTTCAGCAAGCTAGCCCCGGACTCTAATTCTATGACAAGACAGGAGGCTCATATTATGCAATGCAATCTTTACTCTGAAACCACAGCAGCAAAGAAAAGAACTCTTACAAACAAAAAAGTTGTAAAGAACAGAACTAAATAGAGTTCAATGTCAATGTAAGGGAGCTCCCCAACTCATCATGGAGGACAGGTCATGCCCTGCAGGAGACCAATGAGCAGGGACCCTTCCTTATATAAGTCCGTTACTCTAATCCCAATTCCTCTTTCTTTGCTGCTGATTCCACAGCTAAGTCACTCCTCCCAGTTCTTGCCTTAGTGTTGAATATCTGGAGTTTAGAGTGTTTTCTTTAGGTCATATTGAAAGAGCTTTGGTGATTTATGACACTGTTCTGGTGAAATGGTCATTTCATGTTGTGTTTGCATTACTTTACTGAAAGTCGCGTTCGCGCTCGAACGCTGACCTCCAGGTCAGAGTGTTACATCGTAGCGGTGCTCCGTATGGAGCATTCCGCTCGTTAATTGTTTCTTTTTTCCTTTTCTGTCTGCTAAGCAGTGTTCGCGCCTTGTTTAATTTAATTTAGTTGCGTCGCCTGCCTCATTTAACCCAGGCGGCGACGAGTAAAATGCTTTTCCCTCAAGAGAGCCAGCGCGCTCTTCCCCTCAGATTGATTTGTGACGCGTGCGGTCTGTTAAAGAAGCTCAGCTTCTTCCGGCGCGCGTCATGGCTGTGGACTGGCCTTGTATTTCAATCATTTCACATGCGTCGCGTGTGTGTTTTTTCTATTTATACGCTGCTCGCGTATGAAGTCAGGGACTCACAGGCTAGGCCTGTTCTTGGTACCCGGCTGGGAGGCAGTTCGCTAGGGCCTTATTTTCATTGGTGAAGCTCTTTAGTGAGCACTTCTACAGCGTGCAGCTGTCCTCTTTCTTTTTAAGTCGAACGCCTCCATGTTTCTTTGTTTGGGGTTTATTCTGTTTATTATGTTTATTATGTTTACTTTTTATATTATGTAAATATGGGTTCAGGAAGGCTTCCATTGCAGCACACAAGTGACATAGCTCAATAAGAGGGTTACAGGTTTACCATGCAGAGGGCCCTGGGTTCGATACCCCCGTTGGCAGTATACACATATGGATATGTATGTATTTATGTATATATGTTTCCTGGTGGATATATATATTTAAGAATTGACTTTTTATTTTGTGTTTGAATTAATATTTCAGCTTATATTAACACTAGTTCACCTACTGAAGAGCCTCATATGCTGCCAATCTGCTGTTATTTATTTATTTATTTATTTACTTATTTATTTAAACACTGCACAGGGCATAGGGAATTTGCCTTCGCTGTAGGTGCCATAGCCTGTTCGGTTTCAGGTTCTGCTTGAATTCTCATGCGCGGTTAACCCTTGTGTACTGCTAGTTACCACACCCTGCTGGGGTGTGCAGTTTGAGGTTCACATGCTCAGTGTACCCCTCCCTTAAACCTAGCAGTTTTTTGTTTAGGTGCTGCTGGTGGCAGATGTCAGTATCTTCCCTGGAACGGTGCAGCCACCTGCTCGGTGGCAAGGTTGCCTGTGTTTCTTCTGCGAGGTGACCCCTCGTATACTGCTGGTTCCACACCCTGCTATGGTGAGCAGTTGAGGTACACTTGCTCAGTGTTTTCCTCCCTTAAAGTCGGCAACTTTGGTGATTACATTAACTGGTGTGTGCCATAACCTGCTCGCTTTCAGGTTCTGCCTGAGTTCTAATTCGAGGTTACCCCCTCGTGTACTGCTGATTATCACGCCCTGCTCGGGCGACCAGTTGGAGGTACACTTGCTCAGTGTATTCCTCCCTTAAGGTCGGCAGCTTTGTTTAGGTGCTGCACATGGCTGACGTCATTGTTTGTTCTTGTAAGCGTGCCATAACCTGCTCGGTTTCAGGCTTTGCTTGGTTTCTACTGCGAGGTGCTCCCTTGTGTACTATTGGTTGCCACACCCTGCTGGGGTGAGCAGTTGAGGTGCACTTGCTCAGTGTACGCTTTTGCTAAACAATTGTTTAAGTGTTGACTGGAACACATTTGCGTTTTCAGAATTGTCAGTAGCCCGGATAGCTCAGTAAGTGTAAGCTTATATAAGGGCCGGGGGTTCGGACCCCTGTGAGGGCGTAACCCCTCTTCTTTGGATATTTTATATATATTTTATATTATTTATTTATTAAGTACTTTAAAGAAAAGAGTGTGTGGAGGTTGTTGTAAACAGACCCATGTGGGGGGTGGTACATTCCTCTCTAGCCACTGGTGTTAACCTTCGTCTTTTAGTTAAATTATGTCGCCCTTTACCTTAGTTAGTTTCAGGACAACTCAGTCCTTTCCTTAGGTTTTGCTTTCCTCGATATCAATTGCTCCACCAAATACCTGTGCTGATTAAGCTGCAGTATTTTCTCTCAACATGAGGAAGAAAACGATGATGCGTTATGCCTCTATTGAGATCTGCAGGGCTAGAGGCGCTCTTTAGTGGGGACGTTTTTTCCCTTACTTTTTGTCCCATGGACATTCATTATTAGATTGAACTATTGGTGGAGACAGGGTCAGCTCGAGGGTAACTGTTCAGTTTTGTTGCATGGCAAGTTGAGCAACCATGTTCTACTTGGATAGAGTGTTTGGAAACACTTGATGGTATCAGATAGACGAGTTGCCAAATACTAACTTTAAGGCGCCCGCCCCATGGTTTGCCTGGCCTGTGGTTCAGCTAACCGTCTAACAGTGTGTTGCAATTTCTCCTCTGCTCGGAGTTCAAGCAGGCTTCTGTACTCTCAAGAGCGTTGCTTAACCTCTTTCGTTATATATATATATATATATATATATATATATATATATGCATATATATTTTTTTGCTACAGTGCAGCGAATAGAGTGCTGGTTTTCTCTTCCGTGCTAACCCTACTGATACAGGTTCCTCATTTGGAAAGGTCTAAATCAGTCTTTTATCCTGCTGTGATCGATAGGTGAACACCTCACACCACACTCGGTTCGTAGTAGTGATAAGCACCACTCGTATACCTGAGGGTCGTAGTACTATATAAGTGCTGTTTTGCTATGGACTATGTGCTTAATTTTTCCTTCCCCTGATTCCCTTAGTGGCCAGTCAGCCTCACACGAATACAGAGACTCGGACCTCTGGGTTTGAGGGGACAGTGGTCGCAGATTTCTTTCACAAACTTTTATTTATGTGGCATTGATAATTATCCCAGAGTCCTTCCCCCCCTCATTCCCTTTCCCGCCATCCCTGGGGGAGATTGCATCATGATATACACCTCTTGGTTTCCGATACCCCGATGGTTTCTGTTTTCCTTTTTTACAGGAGTTCTGGCTCGTGACCAGTGCAGACTCGCACTGAGCATTTCCCTCCCGTCAGTTGCTTTCCTTTGCGCTAATTCCTGGTATTTCAATAAGTTAAGCGGAGCCCGTCCACGGTTAGGGGATTGGTTAGAAGTGCAAGAGTGTATTTTCTTCTCTTAGGGTGTAAAGTGGGGCTTTTGTGGTCCTCAGGATAGCCTTCTGAGTTGCAAGGTTTTTCCCTTGGAAAAGTGGGGGAGGGTTCTCCTCCTTTGGGAAGGCTCAATATCCCTTGGTGGGATAGAGGGGTCTGGGAGTGATACTAATCTCCCATCCAAGTTATTGCGACCCTCTATCACGATGTGTTCCAACGTCTCTACATTAACTATCAGAAGGTGTCTGCCAGTGCGATTCCCAGAGGGCTGGGATGTATATTTAGTTAATGACTTCATTCTCCTAGTCACCTGCATGTCAGGTGGACCTTTGGGTTTTCACAAGAGTTTGTTTTGCAATAAGGTGCCAGCTCAGGGTGCTGTGAGCTTCAGGGATCTTTAAATGGGCTGAAACAGAGGTTAGACCTCTTCTGGTGTACAACTTCAGTTTGATTGTTTAGTGATCAGTTCTTTGCAGTTCAGAGTCTTGCTAAGACTTTGGAATTTAGGAGTCCTCCTTCGGTTAGTTTTTTGATCCTCTAGGGGATTTATCAACCAGGGAGGAGGGAACAAGGTTCAGGGACCGGGCATATCTACAAAGGGGTTTACATATCACTATAATGGTATTGATTGGTTGTAGGATACATTTTTCTCCTTGCCAAGTTTGGCCTCTTAAGGGTCAGGTTAGTAAATATCTGCCTTTTGTCATGATAACAGAGTCCTTCTTCAAGAGCTCGGGAGGTCTGAAGGTTTCCCTGTTGGCAGTTTGACAGGTTTAGCTTCTCAGGTGGGGCCCCTCTCTCTTCCATTCTGCTTCTGCCTCCAGAACACATCCTTCCTTAGTATACGCATATGTCAGAAGACAATTGTGGATTAACACTATTGCTTTTCTGCTCTGCTCAGGATGGGTCGTCCTATTACAAAATAATAAAATGACTTTTTACTCCCATTTTACCTTTTATGAAGATTTGTCTTTCCCACTTGGTTCCCCAGTGTAGTTATGTGACATGCTCTGTTTCTAATACGATATCTTCCTTTAACGCATGGGATGGAACCTACAAAAATGTCACCCCTATGGGGTACTTTTCTTTATTGCCAGGAGAGCTAGGTGCTTGTTTTTCTTTGGTTGGCTATCTAGGTTCCCAAACAGGGTATGAATTTAAGAGTTTTAAAAGTTTGATTGGACAACGGAGGCGTTTATTTCAGATGTTTTTTTTCCTAACCTATAGTATAGGAAAACTTTGTTCAATGTTCTCCCCCTCTTCTAACTAGTTGGTTTTGATGGCCTGTGAGGAACGCTGGAATTCACACATCTTCCTGTTGTTTTTTCTTGCAGTGGATTTGTCTATGCCTTATAAGACAGTTATTCGGGCAGCCTAGTCTTGGGCACTTCTCTTACGGTCAGCGGATTGATTTGATGAAAGCATTTAAAACATTTTCTTTCCTATTATCTTATATTATTTTATGAGATTGTCTATATTGTATTTATCAGGTTGTACTAAGGGGATGCAAGGACTTTGACCTTGCATAATATGAGCCTCCTGTCTTGTCATAGAATGGCTAATCCCCCACACTAACGTGAGATGTGGGTTTAGATTCTATTAAAGACAAGGAGGCAATTATTATGCCACCCACCCACCCTGGATATGATATGATATGACATTATGACACATATCTACACAGATGGTTGAGGAGAGAACATTCTTTGGTTTGTTGTTCTTCCCATCCACCCACCCTTCTTGCTTGTTGTTCGTACAGCTTCGAGTTGAGGTTCTGATCAGGAGTGTGGCTCGCAGTTGAAAGTTATGGAGTGCGTGGTACGAGAGCTTTGCTGGACTTGCCTTCATTGTTTATCATCTGATCTGTGCAGTGGACGTCCGGTTCAAGACAGCTACAGAAAGAGGAATTGGGATTAGAGTAATGGATTTATATAAGGAAGGGTCCCTGCTCATTGGTCTCCTGCAGGGCATGACCTGTCCTCCATGATGAGTTGGGGAGCTCCCTTACATTGACATTGAACTCTATTTAGTTCTGTTCTTTACAACTTTTTTGTTTGTAAAAGTTTTTTTCTTTGTTGCTGTGGTTTCAGAGTAAAGATTGCATTGCATAATATGAGCCTCCTTGTCTTTAATAGAATCTAAACCCCCATCTCACGTTAGTGTGGGGGATTAGTCATTACAGGCGCTCCACACAGCAAGCTATGTTGCCAAAGCCTCCTGGGCTGCATACAAATATTAAAGGGTCCGCTCCCTTCTAGGCGGCCCACCTGGACTCTGTGGGCCACACCTGGAAGACATGGCCCAGGTTGAGGAGAGTTGTGGACCCCCCAAAGCTGTATCTGATTGCAGGGCTGCACCTTTCATAAGCAGCCCAGCCAAAGCAAAGACCTTGGACCCCCACACACTTCTGCTGCTGGCTGCCCATCCAAAGAACAGTTGCCATCACCCCAGAGAAGAACAGATAGCCATCACTCCAGCAGCAGCAAGGATCCTAAGGCAGCCCTGGCCAGGCTGTCTTCGAAGTAAGGAACATATATATTGTTTTTTATACAGTGCACTGTAGAGACTGTGTACATATGTTTAAGGACCTTTTAAAATTGTTTTAAAGAACTATTTTATAGTAGTCTTTATTTTATATTTTTGAAATGTTTCTTTTAGATATCAGCTGCTTAGGTTTAGGTAAATAGTGTTTGTATGTAGTCTTTGGTGTTTTCCCCTTTTTGTAGAAAAACATATTAAAAACACCTGCTGGCGTACCGCAAGAAAAAGGTATAAGCAGTTCAAAGATCAACAAAAGAACTGTACATCAGCATTCATAGCCCACCTTTCCTTTCGTGTGCCCATTACTTTAACCTTGTGTGTTTCTCCTTAGAGGTACTTGGGGGAAATCCATCCTGCCCTACCTTCTGTCTTTCCTTTTCCATGCCACTGAGGGTCTCCCCAGGGGATCTCGGACCCAGGTAAGTGGGGTTAGAGACAGGTAAGAGGTGGGTCAAGGAGGCCACCAGGGGGCGCGCAGGCAATGGCTGCCTGACCGTACTGCTCCCGCCGAAGCCGGGCAGTTCCAGGGGATTGAGCCCCCCCGAATCCCTCCAGGTGGACCCAGCAAGACAGAGTGGTGCAGGGACACCCCCGAGCACCCAGCGAGTGAAGGAGCGACGCTCGCAGCCCCCGGGAAACGCGAGAACGAGACCAGCAGTGCCAGGTGGGGACGAGGCCGTGCAGGGCCTCGGCGGCGCTGGAGATCGAAGAGGAGCCCCGGAGAAGCCACGCAGACACGGCGAGGGATCCCCCCTCTCCCGCCTCCCTTGACCGATCCCTCGATCCTGCCGCGCACACGGTCCCGTGACCGGGGGCCAAGGCGGATCGAGGGGGCTTGCCTGATCGGTGCTACGGACCCTCGCCCCTCCCCCCGCCTCCGCGGCCCTATTTCGGCGGCGGGAGGAAACCAGCAGTGGGAGGCCTGCACTTTGGGTCCCGCCGGAGAGGTGCAGGAGCCCAACGTTCCTTCGAACCGGCCCCGAGTCACCGGGGCCTTGACGGTAAGGGCAAGCCGCGGGTCATTTAGCGGGAAGCCCCCAGCAAGACGGCTGGATCCACACCACGACAGAGGGAGCCCGGGCCAGGTGAAGAGCTACCTTGGCGGGTGAGATGGTCCTCGCCCGCGCGCCGCGGAGGGGGAGGGCTCCAGGTGGGGAGAACGAGTCAGGCAAAGCACCCAAGGTGCGCTCCCCGGATCGAGCCCGGGGCCCCTCCCCCCCACGAGGAAAGCATCAGCGGTCCTGCACGGACCCCGGGAGCGAGGCCCCCACCGGGCCTTGGTGGGTCGGTCCCCCCTCTCCCCCCTGGGGATCAGGGCGAGGCGGATAGGAGGGTGGAGACCACATACCCAGTGGCCCATCAAGAACAACCTGATCGGACCAGCGGCAGCCTAAGCAGGCTGCAGTCCCTTTGGTCCGGGTGTGTGGCCCCCACCTGGAGACGGTGGGGCGTGTGCCCACCCGGCAAACTCCCCCTGTAGCGGCATACGACAGCAAGGGAGGGGAGCCCCTCGCCCTGGGACCCCCTCTCCTCCTCTCTTGACGACCCCGACCTGAGTGCCCCAGGAAGGAAACCACTGGCTGACCCAGAGGGGGGGAGCCCGATGGACTGGCGGCAAACCTTACAGGAATTTCGCTTTCAGGAGATGGCGACCAGCAGGGGAAGCCCAAGCCCTACCAAAGGAATGGCCCAGTCGGAGACCCTAGGACCTTCCACGTCGGCCATGGAAAGAGGCATCACCTCCATATTACAGGAGATCAGGGACATGCGATCTGACATCGCCCAGAAATTTGAAAAAATAGATCAAAGAGTGGACAAGGTCGAGGACAGACTGCTGCAGGTTGAGACCAACCAAACATCATCGGCGTCTCTAGAGTTAGATGTAGGGCTGAGGCTAGCGGCCCTGGAGAAAAGGGATGAGGAAAGGTCCAGGCAGATGGACGACTTTGAAAACAGGGAAAGGAGGAACAACCTCAGAATTTTTGGGGTACCCGAACAGGAAGGAGAAACGGAGAGAGGCATTACCCATACGGTGAGAGACATCATCACCCTCCTCTTTGCGGAAGAAATGACTACGGAACTCACATTTGACAGAGTGCACAGGGCCGGGGGCAGAGCGGGGGGCCCCCGTTCTATTTTGGTCCGGTTCCACTACTACTCCGAAAAAACAAAGGTGTTGGAAGAAGCCAGCAAGTTTCGGGAGATCACCTACAACAATGCCCAGATCTCAATCTACCAAGATCTCTCCGCCTACACTCTGGATAAACGCAGGATGTGTCGCCCCCTAACACTCCTGCTTAAGGAAAGAGGGTGCCATGATGCCTACCTCCAAGGAGCCAGGTCCGACCCAGCGACCCCAGAGGCAGGCATCATTTCCCCCAGGGGAGTGCCAGCGGGCCCAAGCTGGGGCCCTTTGGACGCAGTACTGGCGCCTTAGGCGCCAGGCTCATGTTGGACCTCTGTCCTGGCGCCTTAGGCGCCAGGCTCATAAAGCTAGACATGTGTTCAAGTGTTTTCATGTGCACTTACCTGATGCAGACCATGCTGCCACATCCAGGCCCTCTTGAGGCCTGAATGGAACTACTTTACCTGTGGGACTACTTTCCACCCGGGTGTGGTCGGGGAAGGATACATACCTGATCGGAGGAAGGATACACACTTGGGACTTCTTCCAAAGCTATTTAAACCACACCCGATCAGCAACTCACGCTTCGCGTTGTTCTGCTCCTCGCAGCTGGACGCTCACCGTGTCAGCTCCTGCATCTGGACGTCAGCCACGCCTGTCAGCATCCTGGGTCACCTGCAAAGGGAGAAAAGAGACCTTACCAGCTAATTCTGCACCACGGAGACATCACCGACGATCCTGAAAGGAAAGACATTATTTTTAAAAGCATTTCGTTACGATCGCTGCAGCGCTGCCTTTCACTCACCTTTCCTGGGTTCCTCCATCTTCAGCAGCGATCATCCGGATACACAGCCACTTCCCAGAGCCTAGAGAAAAAGACAAGAATAAGAGGTGAGAGAAGGAAGGGAATAAGACTTACCTCATTTCATTTCGGGTCTTGCCACTTCCAGGCATTTTCCGGACCCCGGCCCCTATGGGGAAAAAAGACAAAGACATTGAATGAGCGTATGCAAAGTCAGTTCCTGAGCGCTCATCCAGAACTAACCTGCCATTTACTGGAACTGGAACTGCACGTTTCACTTCGGGTCGGTGCCATATCTCCGGCATTCCAAACCCCGGCCCCTAAGGGGAAAAAAGACATAAACATTAGCGCTTGCTGCAAAAAGACAATGAACATTACTATTAAGCTTGGACTTTTGAACTTGCAACAGAACTTTTACAGAGCCTTACCTGAATAGTCAAGCTTACCTGAACTCCCATCAATCCTCAATCCAGTGAAGTAACTGTGTTTCAACGCGCCCCTGCATCAGAAGCAGGCTGGAGAGCTCATCCTTCCTGACCCTAAGGTGAGACTTCACAGGGAATCGTGGAAGGGTATCGTGGAGGGTTGGAAGAGAGTGGGAGGCTTGATCATAACTCAGTCAGTAGGTAATACTCCCTTTTCACGCACAGGGGAATATTCCTGCGAGCCGGAGAAGCCAGAGTAGAGGGCCCTTCCTGTCCATCTTCAGAGTCCTGCGCTTCACCATTGAAGAAGCATCAGCACTCGAAGCCAGACCTGCGCCTCCGTGGGAATCAGGTGAGCGTTACAGAACGCGAAGCCTACCCACAATTTCCCACCCGGCGCTATGGAGACTTCCGAGACTGACCAGCTGGCCCAGCTTTTGGGGGAATTACGGGCAGAGGTGCACTCAGCCCGCCAGGAGACTAACGCTCTCAAAGGAGAACTGATCTTATCCAAGGAAAGAACAGATGACCTAGCCAAAAGGTTATTACAGGCCCAGGCAGGGCACACTCCTTTACCTAATTCCGGAGACATTTCCACATCAATGGGTTTGAGTAACCCGGTACAAATTAATCTACCTGGACACATGCCTTTGGCCCTGCCTGAACGTTTTGCAGGGGATCCCAAGAAATATGCCGTCTTTATGAACCAATGTCGTTTACACTTTCTATGCAGACCCGGAGCCTTCCCTAACGACCAGACCAAGGTAGCCTTTATACTATCTTACCTCAGTGGCAGTGCTGCCGATTGGTGTATTCCATTGGTAAATCAGGATGATCCCATTCTCCAGAATTTTCAGGGCTTCCAGGCCAGCATGGAAAGGTTGTTCGCTCGACACTCTCAAGGACAGGCCCTTGATAACGAACTGCTATCCTTACGACAAGGTAATCAGGATCTTCTGTCCTACATAGCCACCTTTAACAGACTGGTTGTGGAAACTGGATTGCCAGAAAGCAAAAGGATCACATTGTTTCATCGAGGCCTGGCGGAGAGCTTAAGGATGTTCTAGCTCAGATAGTAAACCCACCCCAGGTCTGCGCAGACTACATTGACTTGGTGGTTCAACTTGATCACAGACTTCAAAATAGAAAAGCAGATCGGTTCAAGTATGAAAACCGAGCACCGATCAAAACCCACGCTAACTCCAAGAGTACCGACGTATCTGAACCTATGCAAATCGGTGGGGTTAAAGGACCATTAACGCAGAAAGAACGAGAGAGAAGGCGGCAAATGCAACTTTGTCTGTATTGCGGGACTTCCGGTCACTTTCTTCGAAATTGTCCAGTTAAACCACTTAAGAAGGTGGTTGGAGCTACTGATAACGAATTAGTGACACCTGATTCGGGAAACGACCTAGCCCGGCAAGCGTAGGGGTCCGCTTGCCGAGCTTGAAAACTAACTCTTTGACCTCGCATTTTGTCATGCCAATGGTGCTCGTGGACCCAAAACAGCCTCAGCAGTTGCATGCTATAAAAGCATACATCGACAGTGGAGCTATTGGAAATTACATAGACCGTGAATTGGCTTTCAGGATTAAGCTTCCTCTCCGCCCGAAAGTACCCCAAGATGTCATTACTACAGTAGACGGAACCGAAATAGCCTCAGGGCCTGTAACGCATTCCACTGTTGAAGTGACACTGGTGGGTCAGGATGGACATCGGGAAGCAATCGTGTTTGATGTGATCAAGGCCCCACAATTTCAAGTAATTCTTGGAATTCCTTGGTTAAAAACACATAATCCCAGAATTGACTGGCGAGCAAAGAAGATAAGTTTTCCTGATTGTGAACCAACTTGTTATCTAAGAAATCCAGCTATGGGTCTAGCCTCAGCAACTTCCACCCCTGTACAGCTACCGTCAGAATACCAAGAATTCCAAGACGTTTTTCAGAAAGAACAGGCTAACACGTTACCTCCCCATCAGTCTTATGATTGCCAAATCGATCTGGTACCCAATGCTCAACTACCTTGTAGTAGGATTTATGCTCTTACGGAACCTGAGAACCTGCATTTGCGTCAGTATTTAGATCAGTACCTAGCTAATGGTTTTATTCGCCCGTCCAAGTCTCCTGTCTCTTCAGCTCTGTTCTTCGTGCCGAAAAAAGAAGGCGACCTTAGAACGTGTATAGACTATCGCGCCCTAAATCAAATAACGATTAAGAATCGTTATCCTCTGCCCTTGATCCCTGAGCTTATCGACCAGGTGAAAGACGCTTGTGTGTACACCAAGTTAGATCTCCGAGGAGCTTATCACCTGGTGAGCATAAAAGAAGGCGACAAATGGAAGACTGCATTCCGCACCAAGTTTGGGCTCTTCGAATATCAGGTGATGCCCTTCGGTTTGTGCAATGCACCTGCCGCCTTTCAGTACTTTATGAATGATGTTCTTCGGGAACTTATCGATGTCTGTGTCATTGTTTACATTGACGACATCCTGGTGTACTCTTCTTCAGAATCTGATCACAGAAAACATGTTATGGAAGTTCTTGAGAAACTGCGCCAGCACAGATTATTTGCAAAACTCGAAAAATGCGTTTTTCATACCACAGAAGTTGAGTTTCTCGGATTCATCCTGACACCTCAAGAAGTCCGAATGGACTCGCGAAAGGTGGACGCCATCCTCAAATGGCCATCTACAAGCTCGGTGAAGGGAGTTCAGAGCATGCTCGGCTTTGCCAATTTCTATCGAAGATTCATCCCGGAATTTTCCCGAACAGTCCAACCAATCACCGCTCTCCTAAAGAAAAACAAACGCTTCGAATGGACTCTTGAGGCCGAACAAGCCTTCCAGGACCTGAAAACCAAATTCACCTCTGCACCTGTATTGAAGCACCCGCACCCAGATCTCCCGTACATAGTGGAAACCGATGCATCCAGTTCGGCCATGGGAGCTGTCCTGTCGCAAAGAGACCCAAAAACTAACCAACTACACCCAGTGGCCTTTTGGTCCAGAAAATGTTCTCCTCCTGAAATCAACTACGCAATCACCGATAAAGAGTTACTGGCCATCAAATCTGCTTTCAAGGCTTGGCGTCACCACCTTCTCGGGGCAAGACACACCATCACCGTAATTACGGACCACAGAAACTTACAGTATTTAAAAACGGCCAAAGCTCAATCTTCACGACAACTCCGATGGGCTCTATTCTTTGCAGAATTTGATTTTGTAATTACCTATCGCCCTGGCTGCAAGAATGGAAAAGCGGGCGCCTTATCCCGGATTGGCATGGAAGAACCTAATTCGAGCTTAGAACCTGTGCCCATCATACCTGAGCAAAGAATCTTAGGCTTAACTTCATTGCAAACTATTGAGGATATCCAAACGCAAGTAAAACAACTTCTAGACTCTTCAACCTAACTGGAATGGAGTCAAAAGGGTCCTCATTACACCGTTAAGGATGACTTACCCTACTTCCAGGAGCGGTTGTTTCTGCCAAGTAAAGAATTGCAAGAACTTGTTATTGCCCATCATCATGAATCTTTAATGGAAGGACACCCTGGTATCGCTAAAACGGAGGAAAAAATCAAACGCCACTTCTGGTGGCCTTCTTGGAGAAAAGACATAAAGTCTTTTGTACTGTCTTGTGGAATTTGCGCCCAAAACAAGGCTCAAAAGAAAAGGCCAGCCGGCCTACTTCAACCCTTGGATATTCCACCGGTGCCATGGCACACCCTGTCAATGGACTTTATAACAGATCTGCCTCCTTGTGCTGGTTACAACACAATCCTTGTAATTGTGGACCTATTCTCCAAAATGGCCCACTTTATCCCTTTAAAGGGTTTGCCTTCAGCTTCCACCTTGGCCAAGGAATTCCTGGAGAATATAGTTCGCATACATGGTTTCCCTTCCATATTAGTCTCGGATCGTGGAAGTCAATTTATCTCACATTTTTGGAAGAAGTGTTGCCAACTAGTACAAATAGATGTGCGGTTATCCACCAGCCACCACCCCCAGACCGACGGACAACCCGAGAGAACCAATCAGACTCTCGAGCAATATCTTCGGTGCATGTTACACCAATCCGAGTTAAATTGGAAAGACATCCTTTGGATCGCAGAATATGCATACAATAATTCAGTGCATTCTGGAACCGGACAAACCTCCTTTTATACTTTGTATGGTCACCATCCTCGGACCTCTGACCTAGATCCACCTCTGACCCTGGAAATGCCCGCAGTAAATCATCTGCATTCCACAATAACCCGAGCCTTCAAAGAAGCTGCAACTCATTTACAGCAAGCCAAGAAAAAGTATAAAGAAAACGCTGATTTGCACCGAAGTAAAACTCCTCCTTACCAAGTAGGAGACCAGGTATGGCTAGCAACTAAACATTTACCCCTCAAGGGCCCGCGAACCTTCAATCCCAGATTCATAGGACCTTATCCCATCAAAGCTATAATCAACCCAGTGGCCTTTAAACTGGATCTACCGTCCAACATGCGTATTCATCCAGTTTTTCATGCATCACTTTTGAAGCCAGTACAACCAGGAACCCGATTGTCCAAGCCTCCAGATACAGTTCAAATTGAAGGGGAATTAGAATTCGAAGTTAAAGACATTTTAGACTCCAAGGTGGTAAAGTCGAAACTCTTCTATCTTGTAGACTGGAAGGGATATGGACCTCAAGAGAGATCGTGGGAGCCTAGTAACCATGTCCACACACCTCGATTAGTACAAAGGTTTCATCGGAGATTTCCGAACAAGCCCAAACCCCCGGAGGGAAGGACCTTGGGAGGGGCCTTGAGGGGGGGTACTGTCATGATGCCTACCTCCAAGGAGCCAGTTCCGACCCAGCGACCCCAGAGGCAGGCATCATTTCCCCCAGGGGAGTGCCAGCGGGCCCAAGCTGGGGCCCTTTGGACGCAGTCCTGGCGCCTTAGGTGCCAGGCTCATGTTGGACCTCTGTCCTGGCGCCTTAGGCGCCAGGCTCATAAAGCTAGACATGTGTTCAAGTGTTTTCATGTGCTCTTACCTGATGCAGACCATGCTGCCACATCCAGGCCCTCTTGAGGCCTGAATGGAACTACTTTACCTGTGGGACTACTTTCCACCCGGGTGTGGTCGGGGAAGGATACATACCTGATCGGAGGAAGGATATACACTTGGGACTTCTACCAAAGCTATTTAAACCACACCCGATCAGCAACTCACGCTTCGCGTTGTTCTGCTCCTCGCAGCTGGATGCTCACCGTGTCAGCTCCTGCATCTGGACTTCAGCCACGCCTGTCAGCTCCTGGGTCACCTGCAAAGGGAGACAAGAGACCTTACCAGCTAATTCTGCACCACGGAGACATCACCAACGATCCCTGAAAGGGAAGACATTATTTTTAAAAGCATTTCGTTACGATCGCTGCAGCGCTGCATTTCACTCACCTTTCCTGGGTTCCTCCATCTTCAGCAGCGATCATCCGGATACACAGCCACTTCCCAGAGCCTAGAGAAAAAGACAAGAATAAGAGGTGAGAGAAGGAAGGGAATAAGACTTACCTCATTTCATTCCGGGTCTTGCCGCTTCCAGGCATTTTCCGGACACCGGCCCCTATGGGGAAAACAGACAAAGACATTGAATGAGCGTATGCGAAGTCAGTTCCCGGGCGCTCATCCAGAACTAACCTGCCATTTACTGGAACTGGAACTGCACGTTTCATTTCGGGTCGGTGCCATATCTCCGGCATTCCGAACCCCAGCCCCTTAGGGGAAAAAAGACATAAAAATTAGCGCTTGCTGCAAAAAGACAATGAACATTACTATTAAGCTTGGACTTTTGAACTTGCAACAGAACTTTTACAGAGTTTTACCTGAATAGTCAAGCTTACCTGAACTCCCATCAATCCTCAATCCAGTGAAGTAACTGGGTTTCAACGCGCCTCTGCATCAGAAGCAGGCTGGAGAGCTCATCCTTCCTGACCCTAAGGTGAGACTTCACAGGGAATCGTGGAAGGGTATCGTGGAGGGTTGGAAGAGAGTTGGAGGCTTGATCATAACTCAGTCAGTAGGTAATACTCCCTTTTCACGCACAGGGGAATATTCCTGCGAGCCGGAGAAGCCAGAGTAGAGGGCCCTTCCTGTCCATCTTCAGAGTCCTGCGCTTCACCATTGAAGAAGCATCAGCACTCAAAGCCAGACCTGCGCCTCCGTGGGAATCAGGTGAGCGTTACAGAGGGGTCCGCTACCGTTGGGGCTACCCCTTCTCCTTGACTTTTGAGTATATGGGCCAGCGGTCAACTTTGATCACGGAAGACGACATACGAGGAGCCATCCAGGACTACGTCGTGGACTCGAATCTCCGGAGGGGCCCTTTGGGGCCGGAGAGGGATACTCCGGGGGGCCCAGGCCCGTCGAAAGACAGGAGAAGAAAAACAGGCGCGAGGAAATACAGGAAAATTAATACTCCATCGCCAGTTAAGGAGGGAGAGTGGAACGACTCCGAAGACTGAGGTCTGGGGAAACCCACCGAGTCTTGCTGGGTGTAAAGAAAAGACAGTCGATACTCCATTAATAGCTTCCCTACGAACAGCAAGTATGTGGGAGTCATGAGGGGATGACACGGCAAGGAGGGAGGGGGGCTCACAAAGATATGCTTTCCACAGAATGCCCGGCCGAAGCGGGCAGGCTGGTGGTTCGGCCAAAAGCTAGGGATGGCAGAACTATTTGGCCAGACGCCGGGGACGGGGAAGGGAGGACACGAAGTTGGGGTTGTTCAGTTGAGGCTTGGGGAAGGGGGGCAGTTGGGGATTTGTTCTAGGCCCACCTGGAGGGAAGTGGAGGGGGAAGTCGGGGAACACAAAGTTGAACCAAGGGAGCACGCCAGGAAGAGCAGGTGGAAAACGTTGACTGAGAGAGAGGAAATTCCAGATTATGGCTAACAGTCTGCCCCCCCTGGGTGTGGGCTCCCTAAATGTGCAGGGCTTAAACACCCCCACAAAGAGATCCCTGGTTTGTAAGGAATTCAGGAGGGCCAACCTCGACTTTCTCTTCGTGCAAGAGACTCACTGGCCGTGGGGGAATGAGCCCAAAATGTGGGTAGGAGGAATTGGGGAGGTGTTCAGTGCTTCCCACAAATGCAAGAAGAGAGGGGTCGCCATCTCAGTAGCGAGGAATGCAGGCTTTGAGAACGAGGCCACACTGAAGGACCCAGGGGGCCGTTACCTGCTAGTGCGGGGGTCCCTTGAGGAGGCCCCGCTCACCCTGGCCGTTATCTATGCCCCAAATGAAGGCCAAACCCAATTTTGGGAAGAGGTAGGGGACAAACTCAAACACTTTGTTCATGGCACGGTGGTGGTGGGGGGGGACTTCAACATGGTCCTGGACCCATCCCGGGACAGGAAACGCGCAGGTCCACAGCCATCCAGGGCGTCAGACGAGATCACAGCGCGTAACTTCCAAAGGGTTAACCTGGACTTGGGACTGATGGACACGATCCCGATCCCCAGAACAAACACCTCCTCTTTCACATATTACTCAGCCACTCATGCGTCATTTTCCAGGATAGACTACATCTTGGTGGACGAGATCCTGCACCCATTCACCTCTGGCCATAGGGTTGACCCCGTCCCCTGGTCCGACCACGACCTGGTTCGAGTTACTATAGCAAGGGGAGGGCTAAGCGAACACAAGGGGAGGTGGAAGTGCAATGACTCCCTGTTAAAGGACGAGGTACTAGCCCAGGAAGTTCTCGAGGCCATCAAAGAATTTTTCGAACTTAATGATAATGGGGAGGTAGGTTTGCATACCCTATGGTATGCCTTCAAGGCTACCCTACGGGGAATCCTGATCAAAATGGGAGCCAGAAAAAGAGGGAGAGGGAGGCCCAGGAAAGGTTACTGAGGGAGAAAATAGCCCAACTCCAACCGAGGGGGTCCCCCACAGTCCTCTTGGATCGAGGCCAGGTGGCCGCCCTGGAGGACTACAGACTCCAGTTGAAGGATCTCCTCCACCAGACAGAGAGAAGCCTTCAATTGGTCAAACAAAAGTACTATGAAAAAGGGGACAGGGCGGACAGGATTCTAGCTTGGAAGTTGAGGGAGGTACAGAGAAGCAGATTAGTGAAAGCAGTAAAGAACGAGGTGGGCGAGGTAGGTTACGACACACCCCATATTGGTGAGGCCTTCCGCCGATACTATGAGAAGCTATACTCGTCTGAATACAATGGGGGGAGGCGGAGATTGAGGGGTTCCTGAACTCTATACAGATCCCGGCCCTGTCCAGGGAGATGGCGGAGGGGTTGGAGGGTCTGGTGACCGAGGAGGAGGTGGAGCGCGTGATCAGAGGGATGAAAGTGGGTACATCCCCTGGCGAGGACGGCTACTCAGTCTACTTTTATAAGAGGTTTCGCTCGACCCTTTCCCCCTTCTTGGTTAAGGTATTTAATACGGTGCTGGAGGGGGGATCCCTCCCGGACTCCATGATGGAGGCAATCATAGTGGTGCTCCCCAAGGACGGTAGGGACCCCTCGGAGTGCTCCTCCTACCGCCCAATTTCCTTGCTGAATATCGATGTAAAGATCCTGGCTAAGGTGATCGGGGCGCGAATTGAGGGGATCCTGCCGAAGCCGGTCCACGGAGACTAGGTGGGGTTCATTAGGGGGAGACAGGGCTCGGACAATATCCGAAAAACCATAGATTTGTTCCACTATGCCCAGGTGTCGGACCTAGATGCGTGCGTCCTGTCGCTCGACTCAGAAAAGGTGTTTGACAGGGTGGAGTGGAGATTCATGGAACTCACTCTCCAGAAAATGGGAATTTGGGACACACATCAGGGATTGGGTGACAGCGTTGTATAGGGCCCCAAAGGCCAGGGTCCAAGTTAATGGAAAGCTGTCAGAGCCTTTCCCCCTCTCGCGGGGAACACGGCAGGGATGTCCGCTCTCCCCCCTGATCTATGTCCTCACCATGGAACCCCTGGCCATTGCGGTCAGAGCGCACCCAGGCATCAAGGGGATCAGGAGAGGTGAAGTAGAATTTAAACTCTCCCTGTTTGTGGATGATATCCTGGCCTATCTGGTGAACCCGGGATCCTCGCTCCCCCCCCTCCTGTCCCTGATGGCCGTATATGGGCGCCTCTCGGGTCTCAAGATTAATGCCTCCAAATCAGTCCTGCTCCCGATGAGAACGAGGGACCAGGGCCTGGACCCCCTGGCCAGCTTGGGAGGGATAAATGTAGGGAAGGCTTCCATACGATACCTGGGAGTCCTCCTCACCCGGGACCTATCCAACCTCGCCCCGGCCAACTACGACCCTGTAATGGCGAGGGTCACTGCGGATCTAAGGAGATGGGGGTCATTGATTCTCTCCTGGTACGGCCGCATGACGGCCGTAAAGATGAACATACTTCCGCGCTTACTATACCTCTTCACTGCCCTCCCAACCTGTGTCCCCGACCAAACCTTCAGGGTCCTTCAGAACGCGGTGCGTGACTTTATATGGCAGGGTAGGACTCCGAGGACCGTGAGGGGTTTCCTGACCTTGCCGAGGGAGGAGGGAGGGTTCGGGTTGCCGGACTTCCAACTCTACTTCCGCGCTGCCCAGTTGCGCGTACTCCTTGAACATATGAAGGAGGGGATGGGAACATACTGGTCGTACCTGGAGGACATGGACGCTCACCCACTCAAGGTCCGGGACCTCCTATGGGCCCCAAGCAAGTTCATCCCGAACAGACTTAAATCACACCCAACATTGGGAGTCCTCTGGTCGATATGGAGGGAAAGCCCCCAGACGGCACAACTTACGTCATGGCCGTCACCAATGTCATTGCTCTGGGGTCACCCTCTCAGGCTGGGAAGCAGGGGGTTCCGCAATGCTCAGTCTTGGTCCGATTCGGGGATGGAATGGGCGGGGCAAATGTTCAGGGAAGGGGAATTTCGGCCTTATGAGGAATTGAGAGACGCCCTGGGGCAGGGGTCCCTCTCCATATTTGAATATCTCCGCTTGAAGGGAATTCTATGCGACCAATCCTGGGGCCAGAACTTGAAAAGACAGCTGACCCCCTTTGAAAAACTTGTGGACACAGCGACCTCCAGGAAGGGGGCGGTATCAGGGATGTATAGAATACTGAACACTGTCAATCTTGGGGAGAGGATGAGGTTCTGCACTTTCTGGAATGATTTGGCGGGGGAGGAGATCTCTGAGGATGCCTGGGCAAGGATATTTAAAATAGCTTTCCATGGGAACTTATTTACAGCGGATATGGAGCACAATTTCAAGGTCTTGCAGGGTGGCACAGGGTCCCTGCGAAGTTGGCGAAAATGTTCACGGGAGTGTCCCCCGCATGCCCAAGGGGATGTGACCAGGCCGGTACGAGAGGTCACATGTGGTGGCACTGCCCGAAAGTTCAGGCACATTGGGAGGAGGTACGGGGCTGGATCGCTGAAGTTTCTGAGGAACTACTCCCCCAGAATCCCCTGACAATGCTGCTAGGCCTCCCCCCAGAGGACACAGACATACCCAGATACCCAAGGATATGGGAAACTATGTTGAGGGCGCGGAGGGTGGCCCTGGCACAGAAATGGAAGAGCCCGGAGACCCCATCGAAGGAGGTCTGGTTGAAAAAGGTGAAGAATATGTTTTTGATGGACAAACTAACGGCTATGATGAATAATGATTTGGGCACATTCCAAGCAAACTGGTTCGGGGTACAGCAGACCTGGGGATGGGACGTACACTGATCCATGGGGGGGGGCAACGTGGAGAGAACGGGTGCCCACGGCCCAGGGAACTGCGGACGAAATACAGCCACAAACGCAGTCAACGTTCAAGCTCTTTCTCGAGCTCCGGACAAATTGAGCTTCCAACGCGTCTCCCCAAATAAGGAGATCCATCTGGTTCTAAGTTTCGTGGGGGGAAGGGCCAGTTCGGGTGGGTGCGGGGAGGGGGGAGGGTTGTTGGCCCAGTCATTGGTACATCTTATTGAACATGCGTTGAGCCCGTTTGTTATATTATGAAAATGCTAATAAAACAAAGTTTAAAAAAAAAAAAGAGGTGGGTCAAGTATTCGGTAAAGATATATAAAAAGAAGTGTATTGTGTGCCTGCCTACACCTGTGTCACAATAAGGTGTGTGGTACGAGCCACCGCTACACACATAAATCCCACAGATAGCCAGGTAAACGTACAGCTGGGGGGGTAGTGGGGGTTCACCACAAATGGGTCTCGGTCTAGGGACACACATGTACACATGCTTAGCACTCCCTGCCAGGGACATTTAAAGAATTCAAGCATAGTCAGGAACACGCAGCATGGAGCTGAAGAATCGTAGCATCTTGGGGCTAGGGATCGTGATCTTTCTATTTTTCCTGATTTTTAGTAAAGTCAGGCAGCACTGGCTGTTCATCGTTGATTGTTTTACAAGCCACTTACATCGTTATGGACTTCTGGCACATTTGCAATTCTTACTGTCTCTTCCCAGCTCTCCGAGGCCAGACGGTTGTGGCATCTCAGCTGCTTAAGAGCTCTAATGAAACTCTGTGATGGTGTTTAGAGAATGGTTGTTCTATATTTATCAGTCTAACTGCAAACCAGGGACGGCTACAGGAGGCGAGAGGCAACTCTAATCCAGTGGTGAGTGATGGGGTGATGATGTCTCTGAGGTAAAAAGGAGATTGTGACATCACTGTGACCAAAGAGGGATTGCGGTGCCGGTGTGGTCAGTGGCTCCTGTCAGAAAGGGGATTGTGGATGACTCTCCCGTGGTCAGAGAGGAGTTAACGAATCATGTCTCTCTGATCATAGAAGTGGCCACATGTCATTGTCATTTAAGCGCATGCTCACAGTCTCCCTCCACCTTGATGACTTTCTGTGAGTGTCCAACACTCCCATGCATTATTCCTCTGGGCCTCAGGCCTGCTATTCAAAGATCACATAGGAAATAGTACACAATGCTGCTTCTGCCTGCCTCTGGAGGCAGATGGCACTGAGTCATGATGGAGTCCAAACTTCTGATTCCATGCATGTAGTGTGCCTCTTTATCAGTTTGAAAGAAAGCTAGCTCAGTTAGCTAAGCTCGCACTGCTAAATCCTGTGTGCAACCCAAACCCGCCAGATGAAATCCCATCAGGGCCACCTAAGCCTTTCTTTCTAGAGGGGTCAATAAAATAAATTCTGCTGACGTATTGCACAGAAGCAGCACCTATTATTTTCAGCACTACAGACTGCTGAATCAACACAAGCAAAGGGGTGTAATATGAAAACAAGTTATTCGAACTTATGATAGCAAGAGGGCCAATCATTCAACAGGAAAAGAGTCTCCGCTGACTGTCGTGAGCCCCTTCAGCAGAGAGGCCAAGGATTGAATGGGGATTGAGCTTTAGCTCACTTCTGGCCTCGCAGTCATGGGGCCTTCTACAGCGAGGCCCTGCATTGAATTAGCAAAGAGTCTTGATGAACGTCTTATCACCTAAGGGTGCCCCTAAGATCAACAGGAGAAGAGATTTACATTTCGGTCATTAGAGAGGCTAAGTTGTCAATGGGGTCAGGGGCTTGGTTTTCCTCTAATTCCCGTGACATCATTTGAGTCCCTCTACACAAGGGCCATGGTTTGAATGGGAACAGAGAACGTACTCCTTTGTAGAGCTCTACAGCTGTGACACACCCTAGCAGAAAACCGATAATTGAATAGGCACTGCATTTGGACTCCAGCTACCTAGAAATGGGCCCCTTAAAAATAAAGGTAAATAACTGAATGAACACAGAGCCTGCTTTTCCTTTAAAATGTAACCTCTCTACAGCGAGACCATTCATTTAAATTGCCACAGAGACCACCGAACTTTTCTAGACGTAGTGCACTAGAGGCTTGACTCATCTTAACAAAAAGGCCAGCGTTCTATGAGCAGCAAGACTGCACTCCGAACATATCTTGTAGTGGTGAAACCCACACAGCAGTAAGTCCGTGAATGAAATGAGCATGAGATTGAACGGCCCTTGCAGACTCTGAAAACTGGCTTAGTGTGAATCAGTCAAAAACAGAATTCCTATCGGCCTCTTCTCACCGCTTAGAGCTAAAATACAAGCAGACTATGCACACGTGTGTTTAGCACAAGAGACATTTATTACGGCGACCAAAGCCAAATATCTTGGTGTCATATTTAATGCCAAAATGTCCATGCTCCTTCAGGCTAATGCTATCTTCAGTGCCTTTTATCATCTGATGAGGCTGAAACAAATGTTCCCATTTCTCTCCATCACCAAATCTTATCATCATAGCCAAGGCCATTATTGGGGCCACGCTTGTCTATTGTAGTGGTCTTTTATTTTTTTGGCAATCAAGAAAGCTACACAATGGTTGCACATTCTCCTCAATTCAGCAACCCGTATTGTGAGCAACCACAGCGAGAATAAAGAGACAATAACTCTTGAATGATGAATGGAAAATCCTATGCAGAGGGGAACCTCTGAAGTGAGAACGTCCTTGGGGGGCAGAGCCGCGTTGCACCGTGGAGCTAGCAGTTGTGTGAAGTGACTGATACGCCGAATAAAGACACTGCCAAACTGGCATAGAGAATTGAAGCACCGGAGAGGCGAAGATGTCAGAAAGCCAGTCTTATCTGGTGGTTCTACCACGCTGCAGACATGGTGGGCCAGCAAACAAGCGCTGAGACCAGAGTGCGACAGAGGAGCGATCCCTCTGTTCTCAATACAAGAACTGCAGAGAAGGAAAGCACAGACACAGGCGGAGTAAGGAAGCCAAACGTTTGCCAAATGGAGACACTCAATAGGATGAATAAAGACATTTCCTGTGAGATGCCACTCCAATGGAGCACACTGAAGGCAGTGAAGGTACCAGGGTTGTCCAGGGTGTAGGGTGTGAAACGACAAGAGTACGAAAGGGAAAAGAGAAAAAAGTGGCATAAAACTACATACTGGTCAGTCAGAACCCGAGAGAGAGAATATCAAAGAGGGTAACAATGACCTTGCAAACCCAAATATTGGACATTGGCAGATGCCAAAGAGACAGCCGCTAGAGGTAAGAAAGCCACAGGTCCAGAGGGATCTGGAAAGCCCTATCGAGACAGGTGAAACTTTGCAACCTGTCAATCATAGGATCCCTGGATGGTCCAATTAGGCAAACCCACAACAGACAAGGTGAATTTGAAGACATCCCTTGTATAAAATGAGAAGAAAGAGAGTGATCCAACTGGTGGAGACGGATTAGGTAACCGTCCCTCCACTTAAGGAACTTGAGACATTTTAATTCTTTAAAGACTTGAGTTTACTTTGAGTAGCCTAAGGAAAGACTTTTGGGATTTTTTAAAATAAAATGCAAAGAACAAACATTGGGAGTGTGAAACAGAAACAGGAAGAATCCCTGAGACTCCAAGTGAGACTGGACTAAAGTAATCTGAGTAGAGGGCATACTGCCCTGGTGTCAGGATCGCTATCCATGCAAGGACTTATATCAAGTTCCTCACCTGAACTGATGGCGTGATCAGTCGGTGCCGTCCGTCTTCCCTTTTTCTTGATGGCACTTTTCTTTTTATGCAGAAAGGGCCGACGGCAAAACGACGCCACAGTGTTCTGAATTTGAACCAGACTACATGTGGCCCCGGTTCCGCAGTTGGCTGCAGGGGAAAAAGGCCAGAGGCATAAAAAAACCTGGAGGCTATAGATCCTAGTCCACTGGTGTATGCTTCCAAAATCCAAAACGGGCTCGTAGCTTGCTGTAGATGACCCAGGGACACGAAGTCTGGAGGCAACATGGTGTTCCAAGTGAATAAGTTCTAAAGGTTTCAGTGGAAGACCCATGGGGAAGACTGGATAGAAAGGCAGGCTGGACAGAGTAAGCATCTGTCAGCTTAAAGAAAGAGAAACAGTGCAAAGAGCGTAGGCAGAAAACCAAGAAGAGGTACACGGTACACTGAAAATAAAGAGCAAACCTGAAATACCAGATAAGGTCTCCGGAAAGAGGCCAACAAAAAGAAAAATGGGAGAAAGCCAGCCGCGGGTAGAAAACCAGGAATGAGGAAGACAGGACGCGCAAAAGAGGCGCGAGAGAAAAGAAGGGCCAGAGGGCAAAGAAAAGGGGCCACCAGAACAGCACGGAAGAGACAGAAGATCAAAGAAGCAGACAGAGGCTAATAAGCCGAGAGGGCGAAACTTGAAAACGAGCGTTCGCAACAAAGAGTAAACTCGAAGGCAACAGTTGCAACGTGGCGGTCGTCGGAAGTGGGAGGATCTTAAACTTCTGACGACTGTCATAAAAATAAACTAGACCACCCGTATGAGTGCCGGAAGAAACGTAATGGCACATTAATGGCGGCGATGTGTCCAGCGGTCCCACAGATGCCATGAAGGTGGGCGCATGACACCTGGCTTGTTTATTTTGGTTTTCTTAATGTGGTAGAGCCAGTTAACTAATAGCATTTGGAATGAGAACTACTTTTGTTTTGACTGTAGGCTAGCACCTTCAGATTACTTGATCGGAAGAAAAATCCCTCTTAGCAGAAGGGTTAGATAGGCATCTTTAAAAAAAAAAAAAGATTAAACCCCTTGAAAGTATGTCTTCTAGGCTGAGTCCTTCCTCTGTTTCTCCACTGAGGGTTAGTTTAAGACCATGTCTCTGCTTCATAAAACCCTGTCTGGGAAAGCCCCTAAATAAACGGCAGATTTTATCCAGTGGCATTCCCCCTCGATAAATTTAAGATTTAAAAATGTGTTTCTGATGTTGTTGCCTTATTACGAGGCAAGAAATCACTGATGACAGTTAGGAAAGTTTGAAGACCCTTCTCATTTAGTTTCTTCTTCTTCTCTTTTCAGACCGTAATTTCTTTTGGTTCGTGGTTGTGCTTCCCTAGCACTTAGATAACCCATGGGTCAATAGCGCAGATATACATACTCCTCAAATCAAACTCCCCTCTGATCTTGAAGAAGGATGAACTCCTTGCCTCAGAGTGCAGGGCTTTCACAGGGACTAGATTCTGTGATTGTGTCCTGGGGTTGTGCCCCCACATCAACAGATAAACCAAAGATTCATTGGACAGTGTGTTGTGTTTAAAAATTGGTAAATTACATCCAGTTATGAAAGTACCATGTGCATATTCTGGACATTAAAATTGGCATGTTGGGTTGATTTGTGGAAAGGATGACATTTAAAAGCAAGAAGATAACAAATGACAGAACAGTAGACAACGCACAAGTATGTGCAACCAGTGACAAAGGAGATAGAGGAAAGTGCGTGAATAAAGAGTAAGTATAAAAGATGGAAGTCAACATAAGGTGTTATAGGTGTGAAGCCTGTGACCATGTTGCCACTTCTAAAACATTCATAGCCATTGGAAAAACTTGAAAAGAATGTGGCAGGATGGGATACATTGTGAAGGCCGGTAGGAAAAGAAGTTACTAAAGTAATTTTGTCAGAGAGAGGAAGGAAGTAGCGTTGATAAGTGAAGAAACCAGCAGCAGATGTGAAGATGAAAAACAAGAACTTCTGTGCTGATGCCTTGCATCGCAAGGATGTCTTGATGATATGGGACCCAGATGAAGATTCAAATGAGTTTGTGAAAATTCAGAGAGCCATCTTTGACATGGAAATTGCAGGAGTAAAGGTGCAGTTAATGGCAGACTCTGGCTCCTTACATACCATAAAACCGCAGAAGTTGTATGAAAATTCATTACAAACAAAAAATGACACATTAAATCCAGTTGTGAAAGTACCATGCGCATATTCTGGACATGGAATTTGCATGTTGGGTTGGTTTGTGGCAAGGGGGGCATTTAAAGACTTAGAGATTGTAGGCAAAGTGAATGTAGTCGACAAGAGCTCACCTATCCTAAGCAGGAGGCATAAAGCATAATTTGGGATGGAACTGAAGCCAGGTGAAAGAGAACAAGTGCTACTGATTGATCAAAACTTACTTCAACAAAACAATTTAGCAAAATTTCCAGGAGTGTTTACGGAGAGGGTTGTCATCTTGAAAGGTTATCAACATCACATAACATTGATGGAAGGCGCAGAAGCATCCAAAAGTAAAGCAAGGAAGGTACCCATAACACTGCTGGGACCACTTAAAAACATATCACACGATATGATTAGGCAAGGAAACATAGAAGAGGCTAAAAGGTCAGAGTGGGTGCCTCCTGTGGGGATTGTTAGGAAACCTGACAATAGCATTAGACTATGCACAGACCTAAGAGGGTTAAATTGCAACATAGTTGTGGATACATCCTCTACCAAACATAACAGAAATTATATATAACATCCAGGCTGCTGCACTATTTTCAACAATAGACTTATGAAGTGCTTACCACCAGTTAAATAAACTGAGGAAAGCAAACCCTTGATGTCATTTATTACACCCTGCGGGTTATTCAGATTCAATAGGATGCCCGTTGGTTTAGCGTCTGCGGTGTCAGTATTTCAGAAACTGATAGGCAGACTATTCAAAGGGATATCTAAAATCATTTACTTTAAAGATGACATATTAATCTATACTAAGGCTGAGATGGAACATGAGAAGAGACTAAGAAGTGTACCAGAAAAATATCAAGAATGTGGAATGACCCTTACATTACAAAAATGCAAACTTTATCAATCCCATGTAGAATATTTGGGGGCATACTTTGTCCAAAGAGGAATCATTGTTTTAAAGTATTATTGCAGCACCAGAAATCAGGCAATAAAAAAGAAGTGTTGTCATTTTTGGGCCTTTCTGAATATTACACCAAGCTCATACTGGATCTTGCATCAATAGTGCAATCCTTGAGGGAGTTAATGAGGAAAGGGACAAAGTATTATTGGAAGGAGAGGCAGAAAATAGCTTTTTAGAGAGCGAAAGAATTCATAATAATAACTCACACATTGATACCCTTTGATTCCAAGAAAAATACAATACTCATGGGCGATGCCAGCGTTGAAGGATTGGGCGCTGTTTTAACACAGGAACTAGGTGAAGTAACGGTCAGTTTTGCATCCAGCACACTATAACAGGTGGAGAGGGGCTGCTCTGTGATAGAAAAGGAAGCTTTGGTGAGTGCCTGGGCAATACACCTCTACAGGCAATTTATATGGGATGCCCCAATCATATTACAGACAGATCATAAACCACTACTTAAGGTGATGTGTGGTGGTGTGCAGAGAAGACATCACCTAGGTTGTTCAGGATAGCGTCAAGCTTAATTAAATACAACTACAAAGTAGAATTTAGAGAAGGCGATATAATAAGGTTGCAGATTTCTTTCATTGAGAATAGCAGTTGGGGAGGCACACAAGAAAGAGATGATGATGGATGACGCTCTTTCTATTGCAGAGATATGTGTGCTGGCTTGGAGTGCTATTACAAAAGCGGATTGGATAAGTGCTCAGAGTAAAGACACATCAATACAAGAGGTCGGTATGTAGTGGACGGGTGGCCTCTACCCAAGAATCAACGTGTATATGTGTGGCCGTGTGGAAAGGTGGCTGATGATTTTCATACAAGAGATGGAATTTTAAGGAGGGGTCAGAGAGCAGTACCTCCAAGGGATGTCAGAGGAGCTATTGTGGCCAATGTACATGTGAGTAACTCAGGCATGACAGGCACAAATAATTTGGTCAGGGAAAACTTCTGGTGGCCGGGAATGGACAGAGAAGTTGATAGGTATGTCAGGGGATGTTGTCAATGTAATGAGAGTGACAAGACTTTAATTACTAAGGTCCCACCATTGGCTCCCTCCATGATAATGTTAAGTAGAGGTCAAAGGCCAAAAAGCCATCCAACTGGCATTTGTCAAAAAAGAGACAACTCAGAGTGTGGTATGTTAAATGCAAGGTAACCCAGTTTATTACAATAGACTGGGGAAAAACCAAAATAAAAGCCAAGCTCTCACTCCAGAATTCTCCAAAGTTTCAACAGAAAACAGGAGCTTATATTACATGAATAAGTCATTGTGATGTCACAGTTATGGAAACCTATTGCTCCTGCTCAGTGGCTCCCTTTACTAAGTTACATATGGAACCTATATGTGTGCACCCATGGATTGGACAGTCGTTATCTAAAACCCCCCCCATGGGCTTTCCCCTAGAAAAAGTGCTACCTCATCGTATCTGGAAATTAATTGGTAGGCTCTAAATTACTTCTGCAGTGAAAAAAGACATGTGCTAATGGGCTACAATGCGGTCACACTATCCATGAACTGGCTGTATGATGACACATTTGTATAGGTGAGAGAGCGGGAGAGACAAGTGCATTGCCTTATTTAATTAAATCAAAGAGCCCATGTTACCTCCCATGCCATAAGTGCCAAGGCTTAAGACCTTTGTATCGTCATCCGATTCTTGACAGATTTATGAATGATTATTCTGTGAGTCACTCTGCTAAGATTTCATCGCAGCATTTTAATTGTTTTTCGTTAGACGCTCTTCGCATCTTACCTTCATGCATAGCCGGGCGCAAAATGCATTAATCTGTCTGCTCCTCCTGATTTCCTGGGATGGTATAAACTTGAAGCGGTTTGCTGTATCTTTGCAACGTGATTTATCTGACAGCTTGACCGAACACAATAATATCTTACTTCGCCATGTGCACTTCCTGCAGCGGTTCGTCCTTGACATACCTTTGGCTAGTCATCATCCAGCTGGCTACAGCATTTTTTCCTGATTTGTGGAAGCGTGTTCAACTGGGCCTCTCTTAAAGTTGCAGGGTAGAATTCTCTGCTGGTGTAATTTTTAAAATGGCATTTTGTCACGTTTATGTGTCTTCTGCAACACACATTAGCTTTGCATTTATTTGCTGTCTACTGAATACCTGGTGCATGCCTGACATTTCTCCCTATGAGTATGCTGCAACATAACCCTGCATATTATAGCCATGCTGCCCCTACATGTGTAGTGAGACCCTCTCTTGGTATGAGCTCTTTTCCACCTAGTCTGAAAAGACACACTAATTGTGCAAGCTGATGCCTCTGCTGTCCCTACTTGTGTAACGAATCTAAATATTTTTAGTGCCAGCTGCATTTCCAGGAGGATTTAAAGTGTAGTTTCGAATGTGTTCTTTCTGGTTTTATAATTCTGTGTTTTCTGGGGATGGCGAGGGTGTTACGCTCACCTGGTTCCCACAGGGGTGTGGAGCGGAACTGGACAGCCACGGTCTCCACAAACGTGATGCGTAGTGCAGAGATGACTAACTGGACTGGCCCACCTAGCTTCGTCTGCTTGACCCGTAGAAGTAGTCTCCTTATAGTTTTGAATGATGAGCTCTCCATCCTGCGAGGATCGCAGGGGCGCGTTGATGGCCAGTTACTTCACTGGCTTGAGGATATTGGACGAGTTCTAGACAAATCCTGGCTCCAAACCTCCAGGCGAAGGACCGTAAGTATATAGTCCTTAAGAGTTCAAAAATGTCTGAATAATCACTCTTGTCCAATTCCTTTGTTTATCTTGCAGCTTAGACCCAAAAGAAGATCGCCCTGTGGCAGCTGAAAGCATTCAGGTAAGAGTCTATGTTATTCCACACTGTCCCTTAAATGATGCCAAAGTTTAACTCGCTGCTTTCTTTTTTCTTACAGGTGCGGCGTAAGAAGATTTGGCATGCTGGTGAATAATACCTCCAGCGGTAAAATCAGGTAAGTATATGGTGGTAAGAGATTGTCCTTGTTTGTTCCCTCGGCTCACCTTGTTGTTTTCTTGTCCCCCTTAGGTGCTGGAATGCGGCAACATAATGATGGAGACAGCGCCAGATCGTAGAGATGGTGCGAGGAATGGTGAGTATGGCGCAGCGCTGCTGGCGATGCGGCGTGTTTAAAATAAAGTCTGTTTCTGGTTCAAAGGTGCGATGAATCCGGAATCAGGTAAGAAACCCAATAATGGTCTTGTTCTAACCTTTCTTCTCCTTTCCCTTCTTTCTAGGCGTTCTGGACTCTAGGCGGGGGTGGCAAGAGGCTGGATGCTGACTGCAGGCACGGTCAGCGTTACGCTGCAGGATGTAGAATAACACAAAGCGTATGCTGCTCTTCGGACGTGGTTCAAATAGCCTCCAAAGTAGTCCCAGGTAAGTATTCCTCCACAACCACACCCGAGAAACAAAATAGTCCCTAGGTAAAGTAGTCCCTTCCAAGCCTCACATGGACTTGGATCTCTTGCAGCATGGTCTGCATCAGGTAAGTTTTAACATATGAGCCTGGCACCTATGGCGCCAGGACTGATGCCCCATATGAGCCTGGCGCCATAGATGCCAGGACTGTACCCATATAGTCCCTAACAGGGGTTGCTGTGCTTTCTCTGGGTAACATGATGCCTGCTTCCGGGGTTGATGGACTTGGTCTGGATGCCCGGGGGTAGGCATCATGACAGCGGGGCACCTGCTTTTTAGCCAACAATTGCCCCACTACAATAAAAACAGAACCTTGGTCGAGACTTGCCATGGATATAATATTACCTTTTCATGGAGCAAGAGCATAGAAGAGGAATGCATTTGTGTTGATGGTTGATGGATTATTACAGTCATTGGCCTGAAGTGCTATCTGTAAGAGAGGTCATGACAGAAGTGGTGATAATGTGTTTGATGGGTATCTTTCAGAGGGAAGTGAGTGAACGTGCAGTCTGTGGCGGATAAAGCGAGTCTCAGCGACACATACTGGGAGAGCTGGGTGAGCTGATTTACGGAGCCTGACAGAGCCTGTCACATGCCAGAAAGTGGAGGAGCATCACCTTAAAACCCTCTTGCAGCTCGGAGTGTGCAGAAGTGCGTGAAAGTGCGGCCTGTGCTGGATACAGCAAGTCTCAGAAAGACATAATGGTAGAGCTGAGTGAGCTGATTTACAGAACCTGACCGAGCCTGTCACGGGCCAGGAAGAGGAGGAGCATCACCTTAAAACCCCCTTCCCAGGTGAAGCGTGCAGAAGTGTGTGAAGGTGTGGTCTGTGGCAGATACATGGCGATCCGAGGTGGTATACTCCTGGGATACAGAGCCAGTGATATTGATAAAAAGTCCTAAGGAGAAAAAAAGCAGAACAGAGCGCAATTGAAGAGGAAGTCTAAACATCTACCAAACTCTATCAACAATAGAAAAAGGTCATCAAGGTAACTACTTCTAATGAAGATCTTATTGAGACTTTCTTAAAAGAAACTCCTACTGGCAAAACAAAGAACAAACACAAGAAATGATCAGCAGGGTTGAATACTCAATGCAAAATCACTACATTCTTGATTCTCCAGGAAAGTGGTGAACAAAACAAGCCTGAAGAAGTAGAGGCAGTGGATCAGATGGACTCACAACCTCCTCCCCACACAGAGTTTACAACGTCAACTAATGTGGTCCATTTGTCTCTAGCAGAGTCGACTATGCCTCACCAAAGTGATTTGGCAAACAAACAAGCTAATTTGGAAGATTTGGAAGATTCTGAACGTCTCTCACACCTGTCCAAATATCAAGCTGATGTTAATATCTCTTTTGATGGCATGATGATAGGCTTTAGAAAACATTGTCCGGGTGAATGGGGAATTAAATCTCAATAGAGCGTGCTTACACCACATATTTGCAAAGATTCCTGCACTTTGGCTGCTTCACTCTGGGGACATTGAATTGGTACAGATCCCAGATTCTGGTCTAGAAAAACTACTTGCTCATTTTCACTCTCATGTTGTGGCTCGGTTCGTTTGTGATCAGAGAGATATTTTCAGGACAATGGGGTTCGACTTAATCAGCTTTAAGGTTTCATTTTTTTATTTATTAATTTCCACTTATAAAGCGCACAACGGCCCTCGGGCAAAGTGGCGCTGTTACAAGAATATTTACTTAGGTGCTGGTTACATTGGAGCAAGTCTTGGTATTAGGCCAAGCATAACGAATATCTGTTACATATATGCAAATTACGTTTCAGGTCATATTCAACCTTTCTGTCTAATAATCACCCTAAAGATTCAGGTGTGGCACTAGGCCCAGCCCCACGTATAATAAAACAAGACTTTTCCACAGCCCCCAGAGTGGCTGTTAACACCTAGTCATCAGACACATTTCTGGGTTTACAAAATTACAGGTCTTGGTTTACGGCTACCATCAATATAAATGCTAAATCAAAGGGTCTCTTTTCAAATCTTTAGTCCTAAGAATGTTGACATCTTAATATGGACCACTGTGGGTTAATGAACATTGTGAAAGTGACTATAGGCAATTCACCCTTTTGGCGGCTTTAGTTTTCGCAATTGATTTGACCTCTAAATCTCACTTTTTTCTAAATGTATACATCTATTGAGGACGTTCTGGCAGTGGGAATTATTTTTGAGGATCCTCAGAGGCAACATCTAGCCATTAATATTTATGGAATCCTGTGAAACACCAATTTTATGTAATAAAATCTACCTTGGATGATATTATGGGGGATTAGTAGGGCAAGGGCTTTGCTAACAACATTTTTTATTGGTGGGGATTTTAATTAATTATGTGCAGCAGAAATGACGTCTAATATCTGTAAATTGGCTTCAACAAAAATGGTCTCTAACGCGTTGCTTGACTGAGGGGACTATGGAATACAGACATGGATGCATGGGATTTTCACCTATTGATCCCTCAGGCTTCTTTATCAGCAGTTAAAACTATAACGTGGAGAAGAGGTATGCACTTCTCATGGATTGACCATGTTTATTTATCCTCGGACCTATTACCCTCATGTTCATATTTGCAGATCGCGGATATGGACGTCAGTGACCACTCAATTCGCTCATTTAATAATGCTATTGATGGACAATTGAATGAGATCAACACCATGTTTGCTATGGTGACCCCCGACAGGGGTGGAGGGTGTCTTTGAAATGGAATCGTGCCCTCTGCAAGAAATGTACGGCTACACTGAAGCACTTACTGCATTACGGCCAGCAGACAAATTCCAGAGACATTCTAACCATAGAACTTTTCAATGAGAACATATGTAATTGTCTGAGTGGATTGACTGGGAAGATAAAGGTTGCAACCCCAAAAAGGCCAAAGCATATTTATGATGACAGAATTGCAGCAGCTAAAAATGAAAAGAGAGCTCAGTTAAAATAGCTTGGACGTCGAAATGATCTTGACTTTGACAAAGCAAGGATACTCAAATAGAAAAATGTACAAAGATGCAGAAATTATATTTTACTGGGCCTAGTAAAATTGTTGTTTTGTAGTCCCCTGTTCCCCTCCCTTGCCTTGTCGTGCTCTGAAACACTTGTGTATAAGCGCGATATAAATAAAATATCATATCATATATATTAAAAGCTTAAAATATCAGCTTTATATAAATGATAACCAGCATACTTTTAAGCTTTTAAATAATGCAACTACCTCTCAATTCTGGGTTTTGACCAATAAGACAAGTGGTAGCATTGCGAAGAAGGATTTGAGTTGTATTGATGAGGCCATCTGGGCCCAATTTTATGGCAAAATGTATGCTAGTCTTTCAAACGAGCCTGCAATACCTTTCCATAATACATCTTACATGCAAATACTGCAGAGTTATTGGAACCAGGATGATGTTTACTCAGTCATCACCAAAATCAATCCTTCAAGGGCTACGGGCCCGGATTGTTTAGCCCCTTCCACCTTTAAGAATGACCCAGCAATGTGGGCGGGTATCTTGATTAAATTGTTTAGGGACATTTTCACAATGCAATTATTCCCCCCTAAAAACATCCATCATTATACCCATATTCAAGAAGGGAGGCCGATCTAACCCTAAGAACTATAGGCCTGTTGCCATCCTTGATTCATCAAGCAAGATTTTTGCCGCTATGCTTCTGAGAGATTTGAAAAGAATGGATGGATCAACTGGGTATTTTATCTCATTTCAAGGTGGGTTTTAGGCAGATTTTGGGCACAACCCTAAATGGGACAATTGTGTCACATATTCTATCTGAAGTAAAAAGAGGGGCGATTGGAAACAACTTACATCGCTTCCATGGCCATGACAAACACTTTTGACCGAGTTAGTAGGGCCAAACTGTGGAAAAAGCTTTTATTGTAGGACATTCCAGCCCCTTTGATTAAAATTATGTCTCTTTTATACGAGGATACCTCGGTTAAGATAAGGCTTACCAAAGCAGGTGTGCTGTACAAAATGATTGACACACATACAGGTTGGAGACAAGACTTTATAATCTTTATGTATCAGACATTGACAATTTACCAAATTTAACTGGTTGGCGTTCGGGGATGATCTTTTGTTTTTTGACTAAACCCTGATTGGCCTCCAGAGAAAGTTCACCTTGTGTTGGGCATATACCATTGAGAACAATCTGTTTGTAAATGGTTCAAAATCTAAAATGGTGATCTACACCGAAATGAGAAAGCCGAAAACCATGATATGGTCAGTGGGGAATGATCAACTGGAAAGAGTGCCATCTCTGCGGTACTTGGGATATAACTTCACTAATAACGTTTTTATAAGGATGTGCAAATGTTCTTTGCTTCCGATTCTAAATTTTTATAACATTAAAATTGTGCCCACTTTAACATACAGGATATATGTACTTTTGCTGGATTTAGGTGCCTAGTTGAATAAGACACTGGGGCTACCTTTAGCGCTCTCTAATGCAGTATTGAGGCATGAAATGGGGATTTCATCCTTAGAATCGGTTGTACTATGTAGATAGGTTAAGATAATAGCTCCCACCAGGAACTTGCTCTATATCGATATGAAACTGATAATGTTATCTCAGGCTGTTTATTTCATTAATCAGTTTAGTGACAAGATGTGTGCAGTTTTAAAAATAAATATGTCTAAATGTATCTCTTTCCTTGTAAACAAGAGGGAGCTTTATATCTAAGATTTAAACTGAATATTTTGCCAACTTTAGATTGTCAAGGTCCCAGTCTTGGGCTTGATCAATCTATGCAATATTGCTGATTTTTTCAGAAGAAAGTCGAAAAAGAAAAATTCAAAGCATTTATCAATATATTGTGTCTGCACTAGCAGTTTAGCTCCAACGTCTACGCTCATTAGGAGCATGCTGGAGAAACCTTATGGAATCCTTTGATGGAAGGCTGTAGTATTGCCCTTATGTTAGTTTTATGTAGGTTTCTGAAACACGTTTTTGATGTGCTACATGCATAAGTTTAAACAGTCATGAATTGTAAAGTAATATGCTTAAATACCCTATATGCTTGGGATTACTAGCACTATGGTTAACGTAGGTGGTTTTTACAATCAATGTATTATTTTTTATTTGGTTTTCTCGCGGCCTAAACTGTTGAATGATTCTACTGTGTATATTCATTTTTATATGTATTTTTATTACGAAGATGGTTTTAGGTCTAGCTTTACTTTTAAGCAAGGATAATTGGAGCCGAGTTTGGGAGGCAGTCTGCAGCTGAGTCTTTCCACGCTGCCTTTGGAGTAGGAGGTGCCTCAAAGAACGCTGACACACCGCGGAGCGGTGAGCGGAGTTTGGGAGGCAGTCTGCAGCTGAGTCTTTCCACGCTGCCTTTGGAGTAGGAGGTGCCTACAAGAACGCCGACACAACGTGGAGCGGTGAGCAGAGTTTGGGAG